>NC_059347.1:14320000-14920000 GCF_019703515.2 Myxocyprinus asiaticus | reverse complement strand
TCAGGCCTGGGCAACGTCCGGTCTGCCAACCCCCCCCCCCCATTCCTGGAGAGGAAATCAGCCACAACCATCTGTGTCCCCGGCCTGTGGTCCACCTTAAACTTGAAGGGCTGAAGTGCCAAGTACCAATGGGGGATCCACGCATTGGCATCCTTCATGTGGTGGAGCCACTGAAGCGGGGCGTGATACAAGTGGAGGATGAAGGCCCACCCCAGCAGGTAGTAGTGGAGGGTTAGAACCGCCCACTTGATGGCAAGACATTCTTTCTCGATGGTGCTGTACTTAGTCTCTCTCAAAGAGAGCTTACGACTAATGTACAGCATGGGGCGCTCCACCCCCTCCACCTCCTGCGAGAGCACTCTCTGATGCATCCGTCTGTAAAATAAAGGAGAGAGAGAAGTTAGGAGCATGTAAAAGTGGCCCACCACAGAGTGCAGATTGCACTCTCGTGAAAGCCTGTTGGCACGCCTCCGTCCACTGGACCGGATCTGGTGCCCCCTTTTTAGTGAGATCAGAAAAATTAGGAACAAACCTTCTGTAATAGCCAGCCAGCCCCATGAACTGTCTCATCTCCTATTTGGACTTGGAATGTGGGAAGGCCGCTATCGCTGCGGTCTTATCAATCTAGGGATGTACCTGCCCATGACCCAAGTGGAAGCCCAGATACCGTACATCCACCTGCCCAATTGTGCACTTTTTCGGGTTTGCCGTGAGCCACGCCTGCCTCAGCGACCTCTGGACGGCTCTCAGATGCTGCATATGCCTCTGCCAATCATTACTGTATATAATGATATCATCTAAGTAGGCAGCGGCATACGCAGTGTGTGGCAGAGGATCTTATCCATGAGGCACTGGAACGTGGTGGGAGCCCCGAACAAACAGAAAGGAAGAGTGACGAATTGGTGTAATCCGAACGGTGTGGAAAAGGCAGTTTTTTCTCGGGATAATGGAGTTAAGGGGATCTGCCAATATCCCTTAGTTAAATCCAGTGTCGAATAAAATTGAGCCGCACCCAACCGATCAAGCAGTTCGTCAATTCGGGGCATTGGGTACGTGTCAAATTTAGACACCACGTTGACTTTCTGGTAATCAACACAGAAGCGGACTGACCCGTCACTCTTAGGTACAAGAACAATCAATCGCTGTGCGATTCTTCTATTACCCCATCTCGAGCATTGCCTCTAATTCGTCCCGAATCACCTTTTTCTTGTGTTCGAGTACACAGTATGGCCGGCTACGCACTACCACTCCCGGTGGGGTCTCGATATGGTGTTGTTTGAGGTTAGTCCGACCGGGAAGAGGAGAGAACATGTCCGGAAACTCTTTTTGCAACCTGGCCACCTCTGTGAGTTGGGTCGGTGAGAGGTGGTCTCCACAAGGTACCTGGGTGAATGGATCGGCTTTGAACTTCACCTCTGGCCCGAGCTCCGCCCTCTCTGGAACTACCGTCATCATGGGCACGGGGACTGCCTCTCCCCATAATTTAAGGAGGTTGAGCTGGTAAATTTGACGTGTCCCCCCTCTATCCGTTCGTTTAACTTCATAATCGAGATCCCTGACTCGCCGTGTAAACTTAAAGGGTCCTTGCCACTTGGTGAGTAATTTGGAGCTCGACGTGGGGAGTAATACAAGTACTTTGTCTCCTGGTGCAAATTTCTGTAGCTGGGCACCCCTTTTATACAGCCGGCTTTGTGTCTCTTGAGCTTGGAGCAAGTTCTGTTGTGACAACTGACCCAGTGTATGTAGCTTTGCTTGAAGATCAAGGATATATTGAATTTCATTTTTGCTCTGGGAAGGTCCTTCCTCCCACGCCTCCCATATGATGTCAAGCACCCCGCGAGGCCGGCGTCCATACAGGAGCTCGAAGGGGGAAAACCCCGTAGAGGCTTGCGGGACTTCCCTGATTGCAAATAATTGGGGGTCCAGCCATTTGTCCCAATTTCTAGCGTCCTCGTGTACGAACTTACGAATCATGTTTTTAAGGGTTCGATTAAATCGTTCCACCAGCCCGTCAGTTTGCGGGTGATAAATGCTGATGCGAATCGATTTAATCCCCAGCAATTAATAATGTTTGCGTAGTGTTTGTGACATAAACGTTGTGCCTTGGTCGGTGAGGATTTCTTTCAGAATCCCTACCCAGGAGATAATTTTAAAGAATGCCTCTGCAACACTGCATGCTGAGATGTTTCGTAAAGGCCCTGCTTCCGGATATCGTGTTGCATAATCCACCAGGACTAATACAAAACTGTATCCACGTGCTGACCACTCTAATGGCCCGACGAGGTCCATTCCAATTCTTTCAAAGGGGGCCTCGACTAACGGTAATGGGCGCAAAGGCACTCTTGGTGTGGCCGGTGGATTTACCTACTGACATTCATGGCATGCCGCACATCATCTGCGTACATCCCCGTGAATGCCCGGCCAATAAAAGCGGGCTATTAAACGGTGTAGTGTTCTCTCCGGTCCTAAGTGACCTGCCATAGGATTGTGGTGAGCTGCCTGGAAAAGTGTTTCCCAACGGCTCCTCGGGACTAATAGCTATTTTCATGGGTTTAAGTGTCCTGCGTCACTCGATACAACTGGTCCCTAATAATTGAAAAGTATGGGTATGTGAGGGCGATGTCCGGAGCTGCTGGCCATCGATTACTCTCACTTGGTCAAAGGCGTGCCTAAGAGTTTTGTCACGTGACTGCTCTTGAGGGAAGTCCCCCTCCGGGAATTCCCTGAGGGTGGGAATATCGGAGTATTCCCCTCCTGTGTCATTCTGACGCTGAGCAGACGTGGATGGCCCTGGCTCTGCCTCCCCATCCATCACGTCACACATCACACACTGTGTTTTCGGTTTGCAGGACCCATCCACACACAACGCTTTGAATAATCTTTTAAACCCCAGCCAATTTGTTCCCAAAATCAACGGATGGGTGAGGCGGGAATTAACTGCAGCCTCCACTTTATGTTTTACACCCTGAAATTGAATAACGGTGGTCAATACTGGGTATTCGTAAACACCCCCATGCACACACCTCACCAACACCTTGTGATTTGTACCTAAAGCTCTATCATGAAACAAGCCGTGGAGGATCAAGGTTTGATTGCAACCCAAATCCACCAGGGCTTGGTATGTACGCCCCTTAATCCTTACCGGTATATGATACGTCCCAGCTCAATCGGGGGTGGCCTGTGGCATGTCAGGGACCCGGATCCACGTCTCCACTTCCATTACCGGACACCAGTCCGGGACGTGTGCCGGCTCCCGCAACTCCAACACACCGGTCCAGGCTCCCCGGCTGCACCCGTGGCAGCAGAGACATCACCCTGGGAAGGATGACGAAGAGTGGTAGGGGAGGTGGTCGGCACGTAGTGCAGCCAACGGTTTGGGTAAATATGCCCCCCGTTTCCGGGGGGTGGGAACAGATCGAGAGGGAGGAGAGGGAGGGGCAGAAGGGGGAATAGAAGAGAGAGGGAGAGAGAGAGAGAGAGACTTTGACTGCTCGCCGGCTTCGGGGTAGGTTGTCATGTGGGCTTCGGCCAGCTGGACCGATGGCACTGGACCCATTCCGCAGTCTTCTTGGGCAGACGAATGGTCAGCTGCTCCAGCACCATCAGCTCTATTATGTCCTCCACGGTGCGCCATTCCCCGGCTAGCACCCATTTTTGGCAGGCATCCCGGAGCTGCTGGACAAATGCAAACGGGTGGCCGGCTTCACTCAGCATAATGGAGCGGAACCGCTAGCGATGTTGTTTGGGGGTGCAGCCCACCCGTTTCAGGACAGCGGTCTTCAGTTTCATATAGTCCAGACGATCCGCAGCTGGCAGTTGTTGCGCAGCGAGTTGGGCCTCCCGGAAAGCAGCGGCAGCAAGTGGAGGGCCCACTGGGCTTGAGGCCAGCTGGAGGCAGTGGCTGAGTGCTCAAAGAGGCCCAGGAACGCCTCTGGGTTGTCCTGAGGGCCCATCTTCATCAGGAGGAGGTGTGGCATCATCGCTGCCTCTGAGGTCGTGGCGGAGGTTCCGCCTGGAGCTAACCAGCTCCGTAGAGCTTGCCGATCCTCGGACTGGTCCCAGAGGAGCTCCTGGAAACGACGCTCCTGGGCGAGCAGGGCTTGGTGATAGGTCTCCTGGATGCTAGCCAGGGCACAGATGACTTCGTACAGCGGTGAGGTGTCCATGGCGACCAGTCTTCTTCCTTCGATGTCCCAGGTTTCGGCACCAGTGTAAATGTTCTAAAAGGAAGGAAGTGGAAAGCGGGTTGGCAGTCCAGGTAAATCAGCTTTTATTCAAGCGTTCAGCTTCACAGACAAAGTATAGGCTTTTCAGCTTCATAAACAAAGAGCAGGCTTCATGCAACACTAAACAGGCTTTCAGATATATTCGTGGCTTTTCAGCTTCACGCAACTCTCTCTCCCTCACTCGTGTTCTCGGCGGCCTTTTCAAGCCCATCTCCGTCGTCACTGTAACGAGAAAAAGGTGTTATGCGTCATTAATCACCAGGTGATTATCCTTACCGCTTCCTCTCTCCCCAGTGACAGACACACAACCACGTCCCGCTCCACATAGATACATTTCAAAATATCACTATCCTGGTCACAAAAGCAATGTTTATGGGGAATAATAGCCATTTTCTATACTTTTGAGGCATAAGCAATTAGGAAATAACACTTACTACCCAGGAACAAAAATTGTGTTACATAGTGTAATCAAAGTTTGGGTTCAGAAGAACTTTATTTGTCAACTGAAGTTATTATTTTGATGCAGCCTAAATATGCATTTTGGACCGTCAAAAAATTATATACATTTATTTGCATTATTTAAAGGAGGAGGCCTGAAATGAAATCCTAAAAATCTTAAATTCTTTTTTGATGAAGAAAGAAACTCAGATGAGTAAATTATCAGCAAATTTTCATTTTTGGGTGAACTATTCCTTTAAGGAAATAATGGCATATTTTCTCTTTTTTTGGTGTTCTTCCTTCTACTATTGGATCCCTGATTTTTAGCCACATTAAGTGTGATTTTTAAACACCCATAGCTTGCAGCAGCCAACGCTCTATTTTAACAACTAGATATCACAGAGGAGGTAGAGTAGTTGTAATAAAAACTCTGCCAGGGGACAGGGTGGGAAGAGATAATTACAACACACTCTACTTTCCCCCGTCCATTGTGAGTTGTGTACTGTAATTAAAACATGAGTTCTGGAATAACTCTTTCACTGCCAGCCAAGAGCACTCTATGGGCTGGATGGAAAGAATGGGGTTTCAGCAACATAACCTGCTAGTCAAATATCTGTTTGACCAATGCAAAAACATTGAGCAATAATGGCAAGGATGTGGTCCAGTGACATTTACATCACATTTACGTTTATGCATTTGGCAGGCACTTTTATCTGAAGTGACTTTCTGTACAGAGCATTCAAGTAATACATTTTATGAGGATGTGTGTTCCCTGGGATCAAACTCGTGACTTTGGTATTGCTACTAGTGCCATGATCTACCAGTGCAGCTACAGGAGCACATAAGCTGAAAATATTGTGTTGTACCAACAGATGATCTGATACGTATGGACAGGTACAAAACCACAGATGCACCAAAATGATTTGCAAGGCAAGGCAGCACGCAAGGAGTGCATTTGACCAAATCCATTTTTAAAGACCATCTATGCTATGTGAAGGCTACAGTCTCACTGTTTGAAATATTGATTGCAGTGGGAATACTGCTCACATGGATTCACATGATAGAAATATATATATATATATATATATATATATATATATATATATATATATATATATATATATATATATATATATATATATTTGGTGTATAATATCCTCTATGTATTGGACATTTATTCACAGTGCAATGCATATTTCTGTCTTGCAAAGGCAAAATGGGATAACTACACACTTTCTAAAATTGCATTACATAACTGAAATCGGGCCTCTTGCACTATGATCTACCCTGTGACAGATGGTTTTGTTCAACTATGCTCAGATTCAGAGAAAACGGATTGTAAAAATTGCAGCAAAAAAAAAAAAAAAAAAAACAAAAAAAATCCACACAAAAATTGTGAATTCAGTGACAGGAGGACGAAAGTTTTTCTAAATTTGGTCTGCACTTACTGAAATTCTAATCACTGCCCCCAGTGGCTGAAGCTGGAAATGTTGTTGAGGTGAAATGTCCACAGACTGGTGCCAAAAGCGAGTAGTATTTTTTGTTGTAAATTATGTAATAGAGTCAAAAGGAATGCATATTTTATTAACTCTAACCCCTAACCCAACTTCAACCCCAAAACTACACCTACAAAGTGAACACAGAAAGCCAATATGTGGAACTTAATTTGCTTTATTAAACAGGCATAAACAAAATTTATGCTAGAAAAAACACTGACCGTTAGTAAATGCATACTTCAATATTGTAAGATTCAGTACAGCCAAAGAAACAAGTGCAACTTCAAACAAATCAACAAATCTCCTGACAGAGTGCTTGGCTCGCCTTGCTTGAAGCAACAAGACAAACTCTTAAAATCTTGAAAGCTGACAAATTACAAAAAAGATTTCTACCTTAAAATGAATTACATTTATAATGTCATGCTGTGAGACTTTTTCAGTTCAGAAACAGCCACTCATATGCTAAAAGAAGAAGAGAAAAGTGTGTGAGTCTGCTGATCAGGTGGTAAACTCGACATGTATTTTGGATGTTGATGTTTTCATAGCATACACTGAAGGGTTCCTTTTGAACAAAACAGCTCTGGTTATTGCAGTGATATGCTGTCAGGGTGCTGAAGGTGGTCTTCTTAGCTACTTCTGCTCGTGTTGCTTCTGAAAAACATGACACGCCTTTTTGTTTTATACAAGAACGACAACAGCAAACTCCTAAAAGATGGGTTTGGAAAGCTAAACAGTTAGAAATTACTGTTGTTATATTCTTGAGCATAAAAATAAAGAAGATCTGGCAAATCTGAACCTGACTGAATGAAACATCACTGTCTGTTGTTACTCAGTCTGTATTGATTTAGTACTGTCAAAATGCATTTGATAAAACAGTAGGTGATGCAAAATTCCATTATATCACTTCCTTTTTGTGTAAAAACACATTGTGAGTGTTACAATACATAGGCAATACAACTGAGAGGCGGCTTACATGACATTAACTGGGTACCATCTGTATTATTGCTTAGCAACAAGCAATTAAGGCGGTATTGCTGCGATACCATTTGAACCATTTTGAGGTCTGCTGGGAAAATACTGATTTCAGGCACAAACGATTGTGTGGAGTTGGTGATAACTTTGGCTCCCAGGAATCTTTAATAGGCAGTGCTCTTTCAATACACAATACATTACAAGATAATTGAAGATCGATTTAGATTTAGATCTCAGAATTCCACAAGCTTCATTTCCCAGGAGTGACAAAATCTCGGGGTCCATCAGCCCTCAGTGAGGTGATAACAACGATCAAAGGTTGGCTGAATGATTTAAAAACTGCACTCATGAGTTTTATACTGTATATATATATATATATATATATATATATATATATATATATATATATATATATATATATATATATAATATGTATATATATAATAAAACATTTAGCAATGTCAAGGTTATTTTATATATATATATATATATATATATATATATATATATATATATATATATATATATATAAATAAAATAACCTTGGTATTGCTAAATGTTTTATTCTGATTGGTTGACACAAGCTTCAAGGGTGTTACATTTTCAATAACTGTTTAACTTTTCCAGATTTTTAGCCTTATTTCAACCTTATTTTATTTCAAACTAGTAATTATGACTATTTCCATGCACAATACTTAAAAATGGCATAAAGATATGGAGCTAGAACAATGACTAAAGTAATTGAATCTGAAATTTGTTAATTAAAATTAAATGTGTCATTTCACAAAACTAAAGATTTTTGTGTTGTAGATAATGGAAGGGGGAGTGTTTCGCTTGAGCAGCACACCGTACCATCACTTATACAAGCACATCTGGGCTGCATGCCCTGCGAACACACACAATGATTGACAAGCAGGAAGTCTTCTGATTGGCTAAACAAATGATCTGACCATGGCCTGCAGACATCTTTTACCCCACAGTTTACCCAGCCTAAGGCTGTTACAGAGACAGGTGTGATATTTCATGGCACATGTTTCAGTGATATCTGACAGGTAATAGAGTAGTTTTCTGCATGTCATTTCATAAAAAAAAAAATCACTTTTAAAGCATTGTATGCATTACTGCACCCATACACTGCCACTACATGGAAGCATAAGTGTTTTCCCAGCTGAACATAGTGTTTTCAAAAACAGTGAAACCATGCATTTACCTTTGTTCATTATATTTCTTTTTACTTCTTGTCTTTGCAGACTTTATATTGCCAGAATATGTGATAACATTTTACATTAACTTTACATGCTGTGAAGGACAAAACTTCACAGCATTTATTAATTAGAAGCGGCTATTTGCAAATAGCACCTACCACACAGAACGGCTATTTGCACTCAACTAGTCTGGTGGAAACAGTGAAATTAAAGACAAACTGCACCCTCAGGTGTTGCTTCAATGGCGTGGCATGTGAAGATGGAATGGATGTGTTTTTCTCGTATGGAAGAAACAGGTTTGATTCCCCTTTTGCCCCAGTTTTTCCCATCCTGTTTCCTTGTCTCCATTTTAATATTTCCTATAATACTACTAATAATAAATAAATAAAAAATAATAGAAAGGTTGATTTCCTTGCAGTGATTTGGTCACTGTGAAGGTCCAGGAGTTTATGAAGAGGTTTGATTCAGGTAAAATGAACCACGGTTTTACTATAGTAATATTGTAGTAACCATGTTGTTTTGGCAGAAGCCATAGTTTTAATGCAATTAAATGTGGTGTTACTACAGTAATATGGTGTTAATATAGTAACCATGTTTTAATTGTGTGTTTACTATGATTTTACTACAAAATACCATGGTGATCCAATGGTTCCTCTAGTAATACCATGGTTAATTTTTTGTAAGGTAAGGTTAGGGTAAGGTGTAGGGGTTGGGGTTAGAGTAGGATGTCTGTTGGACTCTAAAAAAACACAATAAACATGCTGCAGTGATGCCCCTATTCTGTATGTTAGTATTTAATTAGGGGTGAAAATAGCATCTGCCACTATTTGCACTATGTGCAAAGAAGATGCTTTTGTTTACTATAATTTTGATCTGTGTCTCACACACACTGATCATATAGCTTCTGAAGATATGGATTTAAACACTGGAGTCATATGCATTACTTTTAAATTTTCTTTATGTGATTTTTGGAGCTACAAAGGCCTGATCACCATTCACTTGCAGAGCTGAGATATTTTTCTAAAAATCTTTATTTGTGTTCTGCTGAAGAATGTAAGTCACACACATCTGGGATGGCATGAGGGTGAGAAAATGATGAGAGAATTTTCATTTTTGGGTGAACTATCCCTTTAAAATATACACTAACCACTAAATGGCACAAGTAAATAACCTAGCTTTGCTTGACCTTTAGCATAGTTTTTGTTTCCGATCTGAATTTATGAGATATGAATGTAAGATATTTGTTTTTGCAGTTTTTAATTTCTTCTTAATCTGAAAATTTGCACCTGCAATTCTATCATTTTAATCTTCACAGTTAATTCCAGCTAAAAAAATAAAATAAAATTAACAAATGTAAAATTCAAATATTTTAGTCTATGTTCAAGCTCCATATAAGGAAGCAGATCTGCACACAAGAAACAAAACAGAAACAAAAGAAAAAAAAAACAGAAAAAAACTTTAATATATGTGGACCAGTTGATTTCGGACAACTGAATTTTTTAATATTATTTAATAATAAAAAAATATAAAAGCAGGTTTAACGGTCCGACATCAATTATTCCTCACGTAACCTCATTAATCTAATATGTCAATATTTGCTCAGAAAAGCCCCCAAGTTAATAAAAATTTCAAGACATTAAAGTACCGTTTCACATGAGTAAAGCAGTGGTCAATTTCGTGTATATTTTAGTTTTACACAGTATATCATTAAACAGGATCTTCAGACCCTTTCTTCTGCATTCTGTTCCATTCTGTTGTGTTAGCTGTTTTTGGACATAAGAACACTTTCTGTGTGAACGGACACTTAGTCTATGCTGCCTGCTCTCAGTAAGTGTGGTTTGGCAAGATGCTTTGCTTGTAGTAGCAGCTGGGGCTAGATCGACTGCGCAGAAACAGGATTTGCATTTACAGTAGGTGGTACTTCTTACAGACATTATGCAGGTCAGGGGGCATGATTAAGAAAACCGTTCTTACTCAAAAGGCGTAAAATTCTGACGCTTGAGCAACAGCCCTGTGCGTCACTATGTACCAAAGGCACCCTTTAGCATCTTTATAGCGATGCAGTTTAGCGATGCAGCAATCGCTTTCAATGAGAAACTCTTTCAATGTGTTGCCATCAATACACTGACACAAAGGGCATTAGAATGTATAAGATCATAGAGCTATTTCTCAAAATAGCTTGACAATTTCGCTGGCTATAATGTGTCCACCTTGGAAAGCTGAATAATACATTGATTATGCATTATATAGTTGTTTCTGTATCTACATTAAAAGAAGCAGTCATGATATGTTGGGGATTAATTTTCAATTTGAGCTCAGCAACATTTATTACTTCACAGTGGTCAATGTTTAATCTGTTGACTTCTGTAGACATTGACATTCTTGTGGTGTCACGTTTGTGTTGTCTTTTTCTTGTGGTTTGCCGACTAAAACAAAAACCTCACCAACATCACCTTTCATCAAAGCTACTTCCTGTCATCACTGTTAAACCAGAAGCATCACTCAGGGTTCTGTTTTAGTCTTCTTATGTGTAACAGGTAAAATAGCTACACAAGGCATAAATAATAGCAACCACTTATTTTGTTGTACTATACCTCTTCTCTTGGCTTGTCATCCTTCATTTTCTTTCTGGTCATGTGACCTCGGAAGCCAGCTTGAATCTTAGCAGCAGCCTTGTTTGCAGTAGGGTCATCAAGGGGAATGTCCATGATGTCCTCATCCTGTGGCTGAGTGCATCCTTCCTGCAGTTCAAAACAGAAAACAAAGTCAGCAAGATTTGCTATTAGAAACTGCAGTTGTTACCTTAAGGAGCTATTTCTACTTTATCTAATCCTAAAAATTTAGTAACCTAATGTATTTAGATTAACTTATTAATTAATAAAATGTTTGAGTTAATATAGTTAATATAAATGTTACCACATAAAGCATATTTTTTAGTTTTTGTTTTTTTTTTTTTCAGTCTGGGAATTTATTTACTGTTACAGGTTAATCCTTCTTCTGACAGTCTACTGTCAACTGTCAATGGAGATTCTACCCTTTTAAATAAAATACAAGTGTAAAATTGATTTTATACCGTATTGTGTATGTATGGTGTGTTATTTGATTTGCACTAATGCCTTTAAAAATATATAGTCTGACTCTGAATTTTGGATTCAGAGTAGGGCTGCACGATTATGACAAAAATCATAATTGTCGATGATTTCCCTTGATATTGTAATAGGGATTATTCACTTCAACTGATAGAATTTACATTTTGCGTGGAGCAACTGCATGCCATCTTCTTTATGTACTGTAGGCTACACATCCAAAACAGACTGAAAACTGTGTTCCTGAATTGCTTCATTATTTTGATTGCATGAAAAACAAAGGTGTTATTCAAATTTACACAGAAATTGAGCATTACTGATATGCCTTTAGACTAATCTACACACCCTTGATTTGCCATTGCATTCGTATATACAATGGACCAAAACATTTTAACGCAATGGGAGTAGACCTAAATGGAGTGCTGTAATTGACACTTTTCACGATTAGTTAATTGCGGCAGCTGTAACTGTAATCTCAATTAAAAAAAATTGATTAATTGTGCAGCACTAATTCGAAGCCATTGAACAATTACTATAAACGCTCTAAACAATCACATTCTATATTAATTCGTATTGTATTAACAGTGTAATGAAAGTTTGTGTCTTTTGTTAAATGGCTGCTGCTGGCAGTTTATAAGAGCAATAAGCAACTTGAGTCATTCAAGTCTATTACAGTGAATTTACCACAGGTACACTCAAAAAATAATTGTAAAATTTACGCATTTTTCCAATTTACACAAAATTCCATCAAATTGAATTGAGTAATCTTTAATAACAATAACAATTTTTTTTAAGTTTTATTAATTTAATTTGGTTAAATATTACACAGTTCAATTTGATGGAATTTTGTCATGAAATGTGCATACTTTTAAAATATACTTAAAAAGAAAATATTTTTTAGTGTAAGTGTATTTCACAAATGCTTGGGGCTTATTGCTGAATTGTATTACTCCAACAAAAGTAATTTTTAATGCTCAGATCAGATAGCAGTAATTTTTGTTATTGAACATATTCACATATTACAGTGTCTCTATGAAAGTAATGCACAGTTCCTTTTATAATATGACATTTGTGTCCCTTTGATTTGAGTAGAATGTTACAACATAATCTTCATTGAAACCAATAACTAGCTATTGTACAGTGTTATTGGCATATATTTAAGTGCTATCACACAAGCAAGAGTGCTGTTGTACTGAATAGCAGCATGACTGTGATTCAATACAACAGAACAACAGCAAAAAAAAACAAAAAAAAAAATCCTCCAAAAGAAGCCAAAGAATCAAGATTTGCACACACTGAGCAAATCATAGACTGACAACTTAAAACAAACAAACACAAATTAGTGGAGTGATACAAAGAGTAAACGACCCAGTGCTGTTATACAAAATATCAGTACTCTTGGAACGCTGCTTGTCTAATCAAATACAGCATATAAATGTGAATAGATCTATTTAATAAAAAAACAAACTCTTTTCTATGTTAACACAACTCCGTTAACTTACAATCACAGTTGTTTTTTTTTTCATCTCTAAAACCTCTTCTCTTGCTCTCAATTTAAATAATTATTAAAGTAAAAGCTATCTCTAAGATAAATCATCAAGTTTATGCAAATGCACATTTGTTTTTTTTTTTTTTTTTTTTCTCTGTTGGATTGCTTTGGTTCTTTTATTCTCCTTATCCAGAGGGATACAAGCTGTCACTGATCCCTGGTCAAACTCAAGTTTCCAATGGCTTGACTCATTTGCCTGGCCTGCTGTGGGTGCGTCACAGTCAAGGGACTGAAGCTAAAAGCATTCAAATCTTTACCAACTAACAGTGTGAGGATCCAGCTGAGCAAGGTGGATGCCTGACAGTCCTCGGAGGGTTCAACACTTTAATGCAGGAATAAACAATGATCTATTATACAACAAATATGCACTTGAAGACTCACTGTGATCATCACCCATGAAGCCCGTAAAGTGTCAGAAACAAAATCTTTGACATCCTATCTGTTTTTAGAGCTACAAGCACTTAGCTTTTTGTTCAACACAAAAGATAATGCACTTCACTACAAAGGAAAAAAATATTTTCTTGTTTTCCAGTAAAAAATGCCTAAACATCCTTAAAATGTGCTTTTTTTTTTTTTTTTTTTTTTTGAAAAGCAAAATTAAGATAATAAGACTTGTTTTCAGAGAATATATCTTGAATTACGTTAATACTTAACCCATTCTCCTCTAATGAAAGCAGAGCGTTTCGAAAATGCTCTCCATCACAGCATACTTTGGAAAATGATGATGTAATGAAACTGAAAACCAAAATTATTAATGTGGATTAGGTAGTTCAATATATCGGTTTTAAGATGGCGCCAGGCTGTATGTTGGCGTGCCGTCGATCCATGTTTAGGACACTTGTTCTTTGTATGTTTGTTCTGTTTGTGTGTTTAACCACGCATTTGGACTGCTCCCCTTTGGTTTATGACCGTCTCATGCTATTGAATATTCGATCATCGGCCATGGACCTCTGGAGCTGTGATTCTAGCGTACAATTGTTTACTGAGCTGCCATGCATGTTTTTAGCTCCAATGAAGACTTGCCATGTGTCTGGCTGGGGCAAATGAGCGGGAGCTTTAGTTAGATCAAAGAAAAATTTTAGGAATTTGGCCAGTGGATTAATAACAGCTGAGGAGTCGTGGAGGTTTCGATGCTCTTACTTGATACCTGTCTACCTGGTTCCATCGAAGTCATTGTCGTGGATTATTCCGATAAAGACTAAAAGTGGAGGAGTCGATCACTCAAATCTACGCTCTCTGGATCGTGGTATGCCAACAGATTCAAGTGTTGCATCTTCTAATTAGTCTTTCAAGTCGATTACAGGGCATATGGCTCTAGTAAATACTCGATCTCGTCAACAAAACGTTTATCTTGAATGACGTTTTTCTATCACATGGACTGGATTTTCTATTTATCACTGAGACTAAGATAAATGTTGCAGAGATAAGACCGTTTTCTGAACTTTTGCCTCCAGGATGTGACTTTTTTAGTACCCCCAGGACTTCTGGTCGAGGTGGAGGTTTAGCTTTTATTTTTAAGTACATGTTTAAGTGCAGATTATTGACTGTTGAAAGTTTTAAGAGCTTTGAAGCACAATTATTCATGGTCGACTTGTCTAGGCCGATGCTTTGCGCTCTTATATACAGGCCTGCTGGATATAATAAGGATTTTTTAAATGAATTTTCTTATTTTCTATGTTATTGTACCTTCTGCAGACAGAATTTTAATTCTGGGTGATTTTAACATTCATGTCTGTTGCCCTTTGAAACCCTTGACCAAAGAGTTTTTAACTCTTAATAATTAATAATAAATAATAAATAGTAAAATAATCTTGATAATATATGTACTGAGGATACAATTTTCTCAGACCACAAATCTATTGGTTTTAATATTACTTCTCTAGGTAATGTTTTATTGCATCATCAGCCACCTGCTTTTTTATCTCGAGTTATCACTGCTTCTACGGCCAGTGAGTTCTCAACTACTTTTAGTACATATATTTTAACATCTTCTATTGAGTCCCCTACCTCACCCTCTACAGGATCTGAGGAATTAGTTAATCTATTTAGCTGTGTTTGCTCTGAGATTCTTGATTCAGTGGCTCCCTTCCAACCGAAGAGTCGCAAAATTAACATACAACTGTGGATAAATAATACTACTTGGAATCTTAGAAAGGAATGTAGGAAAGCTTAGCGTAAACAGCTGAAAGATAAATGACAGGTATCCTATGATATTTTGAAAGAATGTTTATTAAATTATCAAAAAGCTGTTAAGGTGGCCAGATCCTCATATTTCTCTGGAATTATTTCACAAAATAGCAATAATCAGAGAATCTTGTTTTCTAAATAAGGTGCTTAATCCGGTTATCACTATCTTCTCAGATCCTTCTACAGATTTGTGCGAAGGTTTTTTAAGATTTTTACTGATCTCACCATCAGTGGGTGCTGTAGTTGAATTTAAAACCACTTCACATTTTTAGTCACTTTGAGCCAGTGTCTCTGGTACATTTAAAAGACATTATTATACAGTTGAAAAAGACAACTTCTCCTTGCGATGTTCTCCTGTCGCAACTTTTTAAAGAGGTTGTGGACATTATGTGTCCTAGTATTTTATCTATTATAAATCACAGTCTAGCATATGGCGTTGTCCCAGTAGTTTTTAAACATGCAGTTGTTGAGCCTGTTTAAAAAAAAAAAAAAAAAAAAAAAAACTAGTTTGGATCCACAAGATTTTAAGAATTTCAGGCCTATAGGTATAGAAGTACCTTTTATAAATCAAATCTTAGAGAAGGTAGTTTACATTCAACTAGATTCTTTTTTGACAGAAAATATATTTTTTTGATTCATTTCAGTCTGGATTCAGGGCTAAGCACAGTACAGAGACGGCTCTTTTAAGAGTTACGAATGATATCTTGTTAAGTACTGATTCAGGACAATGTTAGCACTAATGTTATTGGATTTGAGTGCAGCCTTTGACACTATAGACCATACTATTTTGATAAAACGTCTTAGGGATTATGTAGGTATTAAGGGCTTGGCCCTTAAGTGGTTTTCTTCATACTTGCAGGATAGAACTTGTTCGGTCAAGATTGGGAAACGTTCTTCATCATCTGTCACTATTTCTTGTGGGGTTCCACAAGGTTCAATCCTTGGTCTGGTTTTATTTTCATTATATATGTTACCTCTGGGGTTAATTTTTAATAAATACGGAATCTGTTATCATTTTTATGCAGATGACCTACAGCTGAATAAAGCATGATGATTATTCTACTATTACAATTTTTTATAATTGTTTGGTTGAGGTCAAAGGTTGGTTGGTGGATAACTTTCTCCAATTAAATGAGGATAAGACAGAGTTTATTGATTTTGGTCAGAATCAACGTGAAAAGGATATGACAGACAGTTTTGGTTTACTGTCTGGTAACATGCATTCTCATTTGAAGAATCTAGGAGTTATTTTTGACTCTGAGCTTAGATTTGATCATCAGATAAATGCTGTTGTAAAACCAGTTTTTTCCAGTTAAGATATATTTCTAAGCTAAAATCTATCCTCTCTGTTAGAGATTTGGAAAACGTTATGCATGCTTTTATTTCTACCCATTTGGACTATTGTAATGCCTTATATTTAGGCGTTAGTCAATCCTCGGTTTCTCGCCTCCAGCTTGTGCAGAATGCTGCAGCGAGGCTTTTAACTAATACCAGGAAGAGGGACCATATAACACCTGTTTTGGCAGCTCTTCACTGGCTTCCGGTGAAGTTTAGGATCCAATATAAGGTGTTAATGTTTGTTTTTAAAGCCCTACATGGATTGGCGCCACTGTATATCAGAGACTTGATCATCCCTCATCAATCCCAAAGATTCTTGCGCTCTACTGACCAGTTGTGTCTTACAGTTCCGTGATCCTGCTTGAAGTGCAAAGGCAGCCGTGCTTTTTCAGTGGCAGCCCCTAGACTACGGAATGATTTGCCCCTGTCTATAAAATCAACATCGTGTATTGATGCTTTCAAAATTGGCCTAAAGACTTATTTATTTACTTTGGCCTTTTGACTAAGTTTGAACTTTGTGAGTGGTATTTATTATGGTGTATGAGGCACATTTGTATCTTTGCACTTGTTTTTATTTCCCACGTTTTTATTTGTATGTCTTTGTATAAGTATTTTAGTTGTTATGGTATGTATTATGTTTGATGTTGAAATGGGAATCTCTGTACAGCACTTGGTGGTTTTGAAAGTGCTCTATAAATAAAAGTTGAGTTGAGTTGAGTTGAGTTTTACCAATTAATTGGTGCTGATAGTTGCTTTTCGGAACTATCAGTTATCTGCAGAAATCTATGTCGATAGTTGCAGATAGTTTTTTATTCCTCCGTGTTCCTTCTCCTGATGACTCTACAGTTAAAACTACGTGATTCTACAGTATAGGAAAGGCCTCTTGAGGTGAAATAACAATCACCTCGTGGGGACTTATAGAAATGTGCACCATCAGCACATCATGTCTCCAACTTAATATCTTGTGAATAATCATGCAAAACCTCATCTGGTGAAATATATAGGCTACAAAAATCTTTGTTTGGTAAATAATTAAATATAGAGCATTGTAACAGAGCCAAGTCTCTGTCATTTCAAAACAAGAGTCCTGAAATAATTGTATTTCTTGTTTAATGTTAATAGTCCCGCTTTATGCACCAAATCTTCATTTTTTGTTTTTTACTGGGATTTGGTTGTACAATAAATTGTATCTGGGATTTCATTCATTTTGGACTCTTGAAGCCTCTATGTCTGTGCCCATCATAGTAAGGAAAGAATAATACAGTATATATATATTTACATTCATTAAATCGATTTTTAATCACCCGATTAATCGGTTATTGGCCTTTTCCACCACTTTTGTTATCTGTACTGGTAAAATCCACTATTAGTCAACCTCTTTTGTGGATGTGACCTTAGGGACTGATAGCCTCAGTTACCATTCACTTTCACAGCATCTTTTTCCATACTGTGAAAGGAAATGGTGATGGAGACTGAACATTCTGCCAGACATCTCCTTTTGTGTTCCACAGAAAAAAGGTTTTACAGGTAAATAACAATATGAGGGGGAGTAAATGATGTCAGAATGTTTTCTTTTGGGTGAGATTTCCAATTAAAACAAGAAAACAACAATTTTCCAGGTAAGCAAAATAAACATGATTCAAGATACAGTCTCTGAAATATGTTTGAGTGAATTTAGCTTGTTTTAAGGATGCCTAGATATGTTTACAGGAAAACATGAAACTGCTGATTTAGAAAGTGATTTTTGCAGCGTGTAGATCCCTTGCTCGATGGACTTCTGACAGTGTTCCTAGCAACAGACCTTTCTCAAACATGATGGGCACTGATCCTGAGACCAATAATCAATCAAAGAACATCTTATGTGAACTTTTATACTTGTAAGTTTGTGTCACGAGAAAGACGGCCCATCAGATTGGCACATGCAAATGACCATCTGTCTCATCAGTCACAGCCGCATTTTCAAATTATACACAGTTAATTGCTGTTTCTAGAAAGTTCCTCCCACAAACACACAACTCAAGCCCACGCAAAAGATGACTTGTGTAACATCTCAGACTGCTTTTGCTCCTGGTGAACATACAGTAATATAGAGAAAATAACAGGGGTACAAACTACTTTGTCAACTCAAACAACTTAACTGTTACAGCAAATGTTTGAAGCTTTTAATCAGGCATTGATTTATTCAATAAATGTCTGTTTATTACGCTTTGTTGTTAAATCAAACCACTCTAGCATAGGTAACAGTACCACAGTGCTTGTTTTCTGTCGTAAAGATTCAAGTGTGATGAACTGATCTTTCAAGGGTTCTATCTTTAGACACAGACATGAAAATCACCACTTATGAATTCACAAGACCAGACATCAAAGCCCCTTCTTACCACACAACTGAACACACAAGACATCTCTTTATCACATAAAGGCACACTTCAATAATTTATTTCTCTAAATAGCCAGTAGACATTTTTTTTCTACGAGAAGCATCATTGCCAAGGGCTTTTCTCCGTACTGTAAATAAGAAAATAAGTGGATTCGGTTTGTTGTCTAATGAAACTTTCTTTCGCACTTAAACTAAAATAAACTAAAATAATAATAATAATAATAATAATAATGAAAACTGTATTTTTGATGCTCAGCCTGTTTACCTCTTCAAATATCTGTAATAGCTATTATAATATTTCTGTGCAGTAGGAGGATCCATTATTACAGGTGGCTGCAGCATGAATACTATTAAAACATGTTCACCTACCCAAATCTCTGTCAAATCCGCTTGGTTTCTATAGTCACTTAGATAATGGTTGGTTTTTAGCTGATTAATCTCTGTATTTGTAATTGTAGTGCAGTTTCCCCACCCCTCAGTTTTGAATCAATTTGTAAATTTAATGCATCAGTGTATTGGTGTGCTTAACTTCCAGCAAATCCAGGAAGCCTATAATATTAACGTAACTCCACTGATTTAGTTCTTGGTGGATTATTGTGTTACGGCTCATGAAATTTTACCGTAAAACCTCAAAATCGTAAAAATAAATAAATAAATAAATAAATAAAAAATCGCGAATACAACAATATAAAGTTATGTAATAAATGATGAACACGTCAATATATTTTATCCATGTAAATCGAAGTTTTACAAGTATAAAAACACAAACACTGACTACACTTACGTTTCGACAATCCATAGCGATGTGAGACGACAGGTTTGTATAGTTCGAGGTTTGTTGTCCGATAAAACTATTATTGAGGAATATGTCGGTAAAGATGATATCTCCCAGTGAAGATCTCTCTCTCTCGCTCTCTCTCTTTCGGTGAGTTCAGCTCTGTGAATCCGCTCTACTTGATGATCAGCAATGGAACTGAATGGACCAATCAGCGGACTCGCTCATCATCATCATCATCATCATCATCATAGGATGCCATTTATCACATCGCTTAACGCCTTTCTTTATACAGGCTTTCATAGGTTACTGACTATTTTAGATTAAATATTACTTTTTTGTGCAATAAAAATACAGAAAATGGTTTTGAATACTATATCTACCTATCTATCTATCTATCTATCTATCTATCTATCTATCTATATATATATATATATATATATATATATACACACACACATACATACATACATATTATATATATATCGATGTTATTTTTTCTACCCTTTACAAAAAAAAAAAAAAAAAAAACAAAACAAAAAAAAAGGCCTACCATAGTTACTAAAATAATTGTTACTACTAACATTATAAATTAAAATGTTAGGCTATGCAAGAAGCGTTCAGAATCTTTCTGTTACTTTGATACATTTACAGATATTATTGTTACAATTATGCAATTATTATGGCACAATCTATGGTTATCATGGTAATTGTTTTTAATTTATTGTTTAAATCATGGCTGAGAATTCTCTGAATATCATTCACCACAGTGCATCAGTTTTCTCTCTCTCTCTCTCTCTCTCTCTCTCTCTCTCTCTTCATATTCATTAACAAAAAAAGAACCAATAAGTACCATGTTTTCTGCACAGTTTACACTGGTTTCTTAGCTGGTCTCCTGGCCTGGTCTGTTTGCTGGTTTTAAAGGGGTTTTGGGCACTTGTCAGCTGGAAGACAAACTAGACTATCTTAAACAAGCTAAAACCAGCAGACCAGCTTGAGACTGGCTTAGGTTTTTCTGGAAGGAGGACATCTTACCATGGTAATAACACATTTTCTGGACATGCTCAATGACAATTCTGTATACTTTGAAGTACTGTACTGTGCAAAAGTCTTAGGCACATAAGATGTTTCACAAAAACATTTGTCTTAAGATGTTTATTTATATCTTCAGCTTTAGTGTGTCAATAGGAAAAATACATTTTAGACTCCCAAACATTAATTTTGCAACTAGAAAATATTAGAATAGAAGAACAGGGAGCCCTGCAACAGATGTCATGGCCCCCACAAAGCCCCCAACTGAACATTGTGTCAGTTTGAGATTAAATAAAGAGACAGAATTGAGACAGCCTAAAAAGATAGATGAACTGTGGTGAATTCTCCAAGAAGCTTTGAACATCCTATCTGCCAAAAACCAAGAAAAACTGTGTCCAGGTGTACCTAGGAGAAATGGTGCTGTTTTAAAGGCAAAGGTGGTCACACCGAATATTGATTTAGCTTTTTTTTAATGTTTACTGGACTTTGTATGACGTTAACTGATTAATGAAAACTATTTATGTCATTATTTTTTTAAGTAATCCTCACTTTGAAAGTGTCTAAAACTTTTGCACAGTACTGTATATGAAAGTGATAATCATTCAGTACCGTGGTACATGATATATCAAAGTATAGTATCTGATAGCCTACCATCACTGTACCATGGCATGTTTTTTGTAAAAAGCGTACATTATCTCATAATCACCTTACATTTGTTGGACATGAGCCTAATGTGTTTCGCTACAGTATTTAATGCATTGCCTAATGTGTATGAATTAAAGGAATATTCTGAGTAAGTACAAGTTAAGTTCAATCGACAGCATTTGTGGCATAAAATTTGATTACCACAAAAATTGATTTTGACTCGCCCCTCCTTTATTTTTTTACAAAAAAAAATAAATAAATAAAAATAAAAATTATTTCAGTAAAGCACTTACAACAGAAGTGAATGGGGCTAATCGGTAAACATTAAAATACTCACTGTTTCAAAAGTATAGCTATAAGATGTAAACAAAATGATTTTAGCATACCAAAATCTGTTATTAAACTTTTCTTTTGTATTTTATGTGCTGTGACAAGTCAGCATAAAGATCTTAATCACCTTTCAACTTTTTTCTAGAAGTGCAAATAAACTATTGTCTTAGTTAATATGAGGTTGTGGAAACAGCAAGTATAATAATAATATATTATATGTGTATATATAGTTATAAAAGATCATAAAATTATGTGTCACACAGCAGGACACTGATGACAATGCTGAAAATGTCATGTCAATTACTCACTTAACTATGTGTAAATGTTTATTTTTTTTAAATCAATGAAAACAGTTACCCAGAATATGTACATATATAAATATAAACAAATATAAATATATGCCAAAATAATAAACATACCTCTTAATCTTTGCACATATTTTGCAGATTAATTGCTCATATTTTCCCTCTATGTGAGTTTGTTGCGTCTTTTTATCTGCAGTGTTTTAATTCCTTCCCCAGATTATTCTTGAGAAAAAATGAAAAGCCCAATGCTTTGACAAGTGCTGTTTCTGCTGTCCTTTAAACAAAGTAAGCCTCAAAGACTCAAATTGCCATGAAGTAATCTTATGTTCTGCATTTTTATCAGGCAAGCAATATTCAGCAAGCTGCACTTCAGCTCCCTGCGTTATGAATAAATTATGCAAATGACTATGTACTGCTCATAGCTTTACAGTTGGCAGATTTTATATATACTGCTGTTATTGTATTTGTTTTAACTTGCAGTTATTTGTCATTTTGTGATAATTCAGAGCTCATCTTATACTTAATATATTGTCTTTGGTTGTCACCATTATTGTGATTAGTATGTCAAAAAATTATGTTCACAGGCGATTCATTGTTAAAGCCTGAAAATACTTTTATATAAAAGTAATTTAAATATTCCAAAATAAAAGCTTTTGTATTGGTTTTCACTTCTAGAGTTGTTTAAATATTATCCTTGTAATGGGGTCAGCACGGGCATGTTGGAGACTACGGCGGCTGCGTATTTTGCCTATAGGACGGCTGATACTTGCATATCAAGGGGCCGCCCCAAATTTCCCTGTGGCCCACCGGGAAAACTCCTGGTGCTCCCAATGGCATGTGGGCCCCTGATCAAACAGCATGTCAGGTCAGAATCCCCAAGGTACACAAACTGTAGAGTCCTGGGCCTCGTTTACCAAAAACATCGTAAGCCTATGTAGATCGTAGAATCCATTTTAGGATTCATCTTAGTTTTGCGCCTGTTTCCCAAAAGCATCATAACTTAAGTAGTACTTGAAAATGCTTGTAAATTAACGAGTGCTCTGGAGTAATCGTACAGCGCTAAGAACATTGTGAGGACACAGACTTATGCAGACACCTGCAGGACAAACGCGAAATTTAAAAAAAAAATTATATATATATATATATTACAGACAAGTCTAATAATAATAATAATAATAATAATAATAATAATAATAATAATAATAATAATATAATTATAAAAATAATGAAATACAATAGATAGCCTAAATGGATGAATAGATGAATTAGTAAACAAATAAAGTTATTTGTGTGGACTAGTTGGACAAGTTGGTAATGTGGCATGATTGATGCAGACAACTTTATAAATTAATATTAGAAAGAGAAGAAAAAAGTCATTAACTTGCTGCCGTGCAAGTATTTGCTCATCATCCTACATTTACATTTATTCATTTGACAGACGTTTTAATCCTTGTCTCCTCTTCCTCTCTGACACCCAAAGGCTCTTTCTCCAGCACTAAAAGTTGTGTAGCACCGCACATGCAGCATTACTGTTACCGTTACCACTTTTGAGAGTAGAGCTCCGCTTTATTGGTGAATGTCCCTAAAGCGCATCTTCATACGTCTCCTTATTTTGCGCTCCGCGATAACACAATTTTCAATGAATGCTTGTAAATAGCAGGATCATACACAGGGCCTCCACTGTCTTCACTAATCCTGGAAGCTTTTATATCGAGAGGAATTTGTAAAAACGAAATATTACAAATGCACACCTGATTATGGAAGCAGACTGTGTAAAAGAAAAGGTCGTTCTGCACAAAATTATTGTAAAACAATATGTAAATATGCAGTTAATTAGGTCGAATATTTAAGACTTTTATTTTTTGTTTTTAAACAAATTTTAGCAAGGTAAATTACAAATTGTAAAGTTATTCACAAACATAATGAAGTTACAATAACGAGCAGCACTATATGGTCACATTTCAGCACTGTCACGTGGCACTTAAAGCGCGTCCTCGCTCCTTTTCTGTAAAGTGCAGTTTTGGGAAACGCACGTAAAAAATAACTAACGTTCGTAAAATTGCTCGTAGAAAACGCTCTTAACCGCTAAGATCGGTCATTACTGGGAAACGCAGCCCTGTTTAGTTGCTTAAACTGTATCAGACGAGCTAATGTCACATGCATGCCCCTAATGGATACAAGCCAGTAGAGATTAATGCTGCTGAGTGCTCACTCTAGAAGTATCATTTCATCACATCCAGGGTTAATTTTGATTCATCAATGAAAAATCTGTGGTAAATGTAAATAACATGTACTTCCTTATTGCATATGTGATGTGCTGATTTGGCATTATTTTATACATTATTAAAATATTAAAATACTAACATTAACATAAACACACAGTACATCTTGAATTTTTTATAGTGGAAATAATATGGAAAGTAGTTATGGAAACTTTTCAGAATTTGATGGTTGATAGGTCTGCATCTGCAAGATCTTTAATAAATATCCCACAACAGTTATCATTATTGGGTTTGGGTCATTCTTACAATTCGGTGCCTTTTTAGCTTTAAAACATTTGAAAAATGTTAAATACTTTTATACTGATTTAAGCATAATTTTATGTATGTTCTTTTATGTAAATTTAATTTATGTAATTTTAAGTATGTATCATTTTTAAAGGGCAAGATTTTATAAGTCATACAGATCAAGCGAAATGACTTAAAATTCAAATGTCCATACAGTTAGGAGGGCAGGTTCAGTGTGGAAAATAACAGGATAGACATTAACAGGTTGGACATTCATTGGCTATAATTAGCCACTACATGGTCTTTTTTTAGTTTTTGAGTAATCTGATAATTTATTTTTGTCAATAATATCTGATGTTCAGCTCTACACTAGTGTAGATATGATACTAATGATATCAATAACTTAAAATTTGACATTTAGACCCACAGTAGTGCAAAACATTACAAACAGTCTTTATTCTTTTTAACAAGACTATTAAAATTGTAATGCACTGGGGGCTTAAAAGGCACCGAACTGTAGGAATAACTCTAATATAAATAAGTCAATACAAATGAATAAATTAAAAACTTGTTTTATTCTAACTAACATTGAAATGCACATTAATTCATATGTACATATTGTTATTTGCAATATTGCACTATTTTTATTGTCAGTAACAACAATCAGTTAAAAACAAGCTGTAAGTTAAAACACACATGGCATTTTCGTTCGATTTCAAAAGTGCTTTATATATTTAGTTTCATGTTTCACAAGCAATATGTATGAGTATACTGCCATCCAGTGGAAATAAAACGAATAATGCTAGCTATAGTTCATTCATCTCCTCTATACTTTCTCTAAGAGTTTTATAAATGTTATATAAAGGCTGTATAAATGCATCATGTCTCATAAGACATCACATATCTTAGTCTATGCAATATTTGTCCAGCGTGAAACATTGATCATTGATCAGGAGCACTGATCATTATTCTTATCTTATCATGTAAAAACAGACACAAAAATACTGCAGCCAAACAGGAAGAAATAATCATTTGTGGAACCTGTGGGTAACAGAGACAGGTAATGAATCAATAACCTCAAAGTACTCCAAAAACTACATGCATCACATTTCATTAAGGATTTGTGAATTGTCAAAAATGAAAATTCTCTCATCATTAAATCACCCTCATGCCATTCCAGATGTGCATAACCTTCTTTCTTCTGCAGAACACAAACAAAGATTTTTAGAAGAATATTAAGCTCTGTAGGTCCATTTATTGCAAGTGCATGGGTACCAACATTTTAAAGCTCCAAAAAGCACATATAGGCAGCATAAAAGTAATCCATACAACTCCAGTGGTTAAATCCATATCTTCAGAAGTGATATGATAGGTGTGGATCAGAAACAGATCAAGATTTACAGTGGTGGCCAAAAATATTGGCATCCTTGGTAAATAAGGCTGTGAAGATATGTCTTTATTGTTTATCCTTTTGATCTTTCATTCAAAAAATGCACAAAAATCTAACCTCTAATTGATGTAGAACAATTGAAAGAGGGGAAATATCTCATTATTAAATAAATATTTTTCTCCAAAACACTTCGGCCACAATTATTGGCACCCCTAGAAATTCTTATGAGTAAAATATATCTGAAGTATATTCCCATTAATATTTTACATTTTTAGTGCACCTGGGTGACTAGGGATATGAAAATGTTCAGCCATGACTTCCTGTTTCACAGGGGTATAAATGTGAGGTAACACACAGGCCAAATTCCCTTAATCAGTGGCTATAAGAAAATAGCCAAAGCATTGAAAATGCCTATTTCCATCATCAGCACAATAATTAACAAGTTCCAATCAACTGGAAATCTTAAGAATCAGCCTGGAAAAGGACGCGTGTTTATATTGTCTCCACGCACAGTGAGGAGGATGTTCAAGTGCCCAAAGAATCTCCAAGGATCACAGTTGGAGATTTGCAGAAATTAGTTGGGTCTTGGGGTCAGAAAGTCTAAAAACAATATATATATATATATATATATATATATATATATATATATATATATATATATATATATATATATATATATATATATATATATATATATAACATATCACCTACATCACCACAAGTTGTTTGGGAGGGTTTCAAGAAAAAAGCCTCTGCTCTCATCCAATAACAAACTCAAGTGTCTTCAGTTTGCCAGACACTACTGAAACTTCAAATGTGACCAGGTTCTGTGGTCAGATGAAACAAAAAAAGCTTTTTGGCAGCATACACCAGAGATTAGGGTGACCATACGTCCTCTTTTTCCCGGACATGTCCTCTTTTTCGGACCTTAAAAAAGCGTCCGGCTGGGATTTCTAAATTTGTGAAAATGTCCGGGATTCAGCTTTAGTTGCATTATGATGTGCATCTGGTCTAATACTTCTTTGTGTGTGCGCGCATATTTGCATTGCTTTAACCCCTCTTTATAAGTCCCGCCTTCTCGCACACCAATTGGTCGATTATAAGAGGCTTGCAGTAACTATTGGCCAAATTCCTGCCTGTCAGTCTCTCCGCGAAGCGCTGTTGTGTTCGGCATCAAACAGTTGCTTGACAGTAGCGGCAAATGACACCTGAGTGGAAACAATGCCCAAACGAAAGTGCAAATTTACAGAAGATTTGCACAAAAATTCTCATGCTTTCGTCCAGGTCGAGATCCGTGGGAAGCAGAATGTATGACATGTAAAGCTGGCACTTGTGTGTCAGTTGCTAATAAAGGTGCAAGTGATTTAGAAGCACATGTTAGCTCTGCGAAGCATAAAGGGTCAGAAAAAGGTGAAAGTTCATCAGGTAAATTAACGGACTACTTTTTTCGACCAGGTAAAATTATCACATTGCTTCATTTTCCATGGCCATTCAAAATAATAGTAATAGTAAATGAAGGTACACTCATGACATTAAATATTTTATTTTAGTACATGGACATTCAAAAGAATGTTGGAAATTTTTATTTATTTATGCTAATAGAGTGTCTTTTTCACTGTATTAAAGTTTGCATTCATAGTAACACTGTTTTGAATCCTATTATTCCACCCCACCCCAATACAATGATCCAAAACAAACATCAAAATCAACAGAAAAATGGTTCACTGACCATAAAATCAAGGTTCTGCCATGGCCATCCCAGTCCCCTGACCTGAAACCCATTGAAAATGTATGGGGTGAACTGAAGAGGAGAGTCCACCAACATGGACCTCTGAATTTGAAGGATCTGTAGAGATTCTGTATGGAGGAATGGTCTCAGATCCCTTACCATGTGTTCTCCAACCTCATTAGGCATTATAACAGAAGACTCAGAGCTGTTATCTTGGCAAAGGGAGGTTGCAAAAAGTATCGAATAAAATGGTGCCAATAAATATGGCCAATGCGTTTTGGAGAAAAATATTTATCAATGAGATATTTCCCCTGTTTCAGTTGTTTTACTTCAATTAAAGGTTAGATTTTTGTGATTTTTTTTAATGAAGCATCAAATGCAGATTTCTTTTTTTTTTTTTCACAGCCTTCGTTGCTCATATTTACCAAGGGTACCAATATTTTTGGCCACAACTGTAAGTCCTTTTTTATTATACATTTTCCTCCCTGCCCAGTAGGTGGTGATATGCATGAAGAATGTCAATGGCCAAAAACAAAAGAAGAATGTGAAAGTGAAAGTGGAGATTTATAGTAAAAAAGGACTTAAATATTGATCTGTTTCTCACTCACACTTATCATATATTTTCTGAAGACATGGATTAAACCACTAAAGACCCTATGAAATCAAGTTTTGTGGCGTTTTTTGTTTTTTTTAGTTTATTAACTCTCTTTTTTTTTTTTTTTTTTTTTGGTCACACCCCTTTTGAAACAAGAAAAACTCAACCACGCCATAAATGCGCCATAAAAGCTGTCCATATCACTCATATACTATATTTCAATTAGTCTGAAGCATGTGATAGTGTTGTGTGAGAAACAGGCTGAAAGTTATGTGTTATTTCACCTCTTCACCCATTTGAATCTGGCTTTTCCAAAAACGTTTACATAAGCCAGCGCAGTGAGCGCACCTGAAACCACACAAGTATAAACACCTCGGGCCATCGAGAGCTGTTTGCATAGGATGCACTCCATTGCCATGTAAAAATATAAACATGGCTTAAGTAGAAAAAGGCAGAGGAAAAGAAATTGCACACACTGGGTTTTGCATGTATTGTTACACATTTTCTTCAGCGCCACCCATCCATCCAACCAAAAAAAATTTTTTTTTTAAAGGGACAAGCCTTGCAAACCTCCTGTTTTCATTGAAAATATGTGGGAAGCAGCAAGTAATCACATTACTCTTCATTTAAAAGATTTGAGTGTGAATCTTTTAATGCACCATACCTTACTTCTGTTTTAACTCACCGATGAAGTCAGAAAAATCATGAAGCTTGCTCAAAGAGCACACATGCCTCCCAAAAAACCTCCTGCCTCACCTCAGCTATGATGACACTAATGTTTCCTGGGCTGTAGTGCACAGAGTATCCAGCTGTACAGTTGCTGTATGTTTTGTGCTTGATCATATGGCAGAGCAGCTGGTTTCTGGGATTTCTCCACTGTATAGAGAGCAGCACAATACTTCCATGCATCTCATAATCATACTGGCATGGCATTTTAACTGTCCATCCAGGAGGAGACCAAAGCTTTATGGCTGTGTCTGTGGGTTATTGAGAGAATTGATATTCCCATATATTCAGTAATATTAGTTCAGTCATTTATGATCGAAAAGGTAGTGAAGAAGAAATTGGTTAAAAAGAGAAGAGAAATAGAGAAAAACAGGCAAAGAGAGAAGCATTTTGTTCAAATAGAGCCCTTATATATATAATGCTGTGCTGTGAAAAGTATTTGCCTCCTTCCTGATTTCTTCTATTTTTGTGTATTTTTCATACTAAATTGTTTTAGATTTTCAAACGAGATATAACATAAAACAAAGGCAGCCTGAGCAAACACAAAAAAAAGTTTTCAAATATATTTTTTTTATTGAAGCAAAAAAGTTATCCAACACCTATATCATCCAAGTGAAAAACTGCCCCCTTAAACTTAATAGCTGGTTGTGCCACCTTTAGCAGCAACAACTGCAACCAAATGCTCCCGATAACTGAAGATCAGTCTTTCACAACGCTGTGGTGGAATTTTGGCCCACTCTTCTTTGTAGAACTGCTTTAGTTCAGCCACATTGGAGGGTTTTCAAGCATGAACTGCCCGTTCTGCCACAGCATCTCAGTCGGGTTCAAGTCAGGACTTGACTAGGCCACTCCAAAACTTTAATTTTGCTTAATTTGAGCCATTCAGAGGTGGACTTACTCCTATGCTTTGGATCACTGTCTTGCTGCATAATCCAGTTGCGTATCAGCTTCAACTCACGGACTGATGACCGGATGTTCTCCTTTAGGATTTTCTGGTAAAGAGCAGAATTCATGTTTCCCTCAATTATTGCAAGTCGCCCTGGCCCTGACGCAGCAAAGCATTCCCACACCATCACACTACCACCACCATGCTTGACCGTAGGTATGATGTTATTTTTGTGGAATTTTGTGTTTGATTTACACCAGACGTAACTCCTGTCTTCCAGTTCCACAGTTCCACTTTCGACTCATCAGTCCACAGAACATTCTCCCAAAAGCTTTGAGGATCAACAAGGTGTGTTTGGCAAAATTCAGGCGAGCCTCAACGTTCTTTTGGGTTAGCAGTGGTTTTTCGCCTCGCCACACTTCCATGGATGGCATTTTTGGCCAGTGTCTTTCTGATAGTGAACACTGACCTTTATTGATGCGAGAGAGGCCTGCAGTTCCTTGGACGTTGTCCTAGGCTTTTTTGTGACTTCCTGGATGAGTCGTCACTGTGCTCTTGGAGGAATTTTGCAAGGTCAGTCAAGCTTCTATGAAAACTGTTAATTCTTTATAATTACTCTAATTAATAAACTAATACATACATAATATGCAACAAACTGTTAAGCATTGTATAGCTCATATGAGTGTAGTAATGTTCACGTTAACACGTTATCTTGTATTACCATATAGACTACATAAGGATTAATGGTTATTTGTTTTATTTGTATAAAACTAGAACGGGTGCAATAACATGATGTATTTTCACAAAGTTTAATTGCATAAGTTAAATTTAAATGTATAGCCTATACAGTATATATGGTAAGATTATATAAGAACTCATTGTTCTGGCGGCCATAAGAAGCCTATCATCACTTATTTTAGGTGGGCATTCGCAAAATACTCAGAAAGATAGGTGGGCATATGGTGTATGTCTGCTTATGCCCTAGACTACACTACTGAGTTATCTAAAATTCAGTTTCATACACTGATTTATAATTCAGTGTGCAAGAGCAACCGGAATCACTTCCTTTCAAATTAGTGACTAAATGTTATTTTTAGAATTGACTAGACGCTAATTATCAGCACTTCCCATTTAGACCCAATCAGCCTTTTCCCACGAATGTGGATGGAAGCTATTTAAGCTTTATTTCTCACTTTCAAGAATAGCATGTGGGGCCATAGATCCCAGCTAATTTCTTAACACATGGTAGGTGAGGTGTGACCAAGGCCCAGCAAGTTAGCTATGGGGCTTGAGGGCCCAACTCTGGTGTTACACATTCTGTTCTCCACTAGAGGGCAAAGTACACTCACACATTCCGTAGCTGTCAGCATCTTTACACTGGCTGTCTAACAGAGTTTCACAACAGGTTTTTTTTAGAAGAAATGAGATGTCATCTAGTCAATTGTTGCTCTTTAGTGTGTTATAGTATTTTTTATACACTCTTAAGGTGTTAACACACTTAAAAATAGAATCACCAAATGGAACAGCAAAAATGACTAGAAGGTACATTTACTACAGAAAATGAGTGGTTCTAGCCAGTGCAAAACTTGCCACCACAGTTGAATTTGCCTCTCTATGGTGCCTCAGGGCTTACACCTTATAGAAACCTCATTGGTTCACATTGCCTCTTGTGGCCAAACGTCATGACGTCATGTCACAAGAACAAATAAGGTGTGATGTTATCGATGTAGCCGCCTCATTTGATTTTAGCATTTTATTAATGATTTCATTTTATTTGAGATGACAATTGAAGAATTATTTAATAACAACTTAATGGTCAATTTCATTTGAATAACAACTTAAATTTCATTTGCTCATCACACAAAAAGGTAGATTTGCTTCAGAAGACTTGGAATATAGTGCATGAGTTGTATCAATTGCTTTTACTGTAGTTTTCTCTTTATATTTTCTTTATATTATAATGTGCCTTTTTTGTCCTTTAAGCTTGAGTCACTTTTCACTTATATAATGGCATATAAACCCCCAAATGTATTCTTTTGTGTTCCATGGTGTCACGGACTGGCATAGACACAATGACGAAAGGGAGATGGGTCAAGTAACACAGATTAGTTTATTAGTGAATCGGCTGGAACACCGTGTTCAAACAGGTAAGATGATCAGTAGCAGGGTTCTTGGAATGCAGGATGGTATGGTAATGATTGAGGGTTTGCCTTACAGACTTCCGGAGCGCACACACACACTTGGAAGGAAACGAGGGGACAAAGAAAGACTGGATGTTGACGTAGGTGACTGGATGACTGGATGTTGACTTGGGATGACTAGGATGAGGTAACAACGCTGGTTGGAGATCATAGAAGTTTGTAGAAGGTAGGTTTCGAGGTAGGTAGTCTTGTAGCTTCTGATGAGGCCAGACAATGACTGAGGGAGTGTGTGCTCCTCTTATAGTGCTGGTGATGGTTGATGAGTGACAGGTGTGCCTGATTAGTACTCTGGTGAGTGTGAAGGTTGAGTGAGTGAGGGACAGCCTGGCGTGATAATTACCTCCCACTCCACAGGCCACTCTAGAGGGCCATATCTCCCGGTGCCATGGCCGGCCCCGTCCGCGTGGAGCAGGACGATCAGGATGGTTCAGGAGGAAGGTTTGAGTGAGTGCCGGATCCAGGATGTCATCTTGAGGTACCCAGGAGCGTTCCTCTGGACCGTATCCTTCCCAGTCGACCAGGTACCCGAGACGACCCCTATGGTGCTGGGAATCCAGGATTTCCTTGATGGCAGAGATAGGTCCATCCTTCAGAAGTAGTGGTAGGGGGGTTCTTCTGCTGGGCCAGGCTCTGTAGAGGAGGCAGATAAAGGTGGGTGGAAGGCTTTGAGGAGTGATACATGAAATGTTGGGTGAATTCTGTAGTGGGGGGGGGGGTAATTGCAGTTTACACATCACCGGGTTGACCTGTTCCAGGATGGTGAAGGGACCAATGTATCTGGGACTCAGTTTCTTGCAGGGCAGATGTGACCTGATGTCCTTGGTGGAGAGCCACACCTTCTGTCTGGGTTGAAAGGTGGGGGTCGAGGATCTCCGGGCATCGGCGTGTCCCTTATGATGGCGCACTGCTCGCTGCAGATGGTGATTGGCAGCGTCCCAGACCCTCTCGCTCTCACGGAACCAATGGTTGACTGCTGGAACTTCAGAGGGTTCCCCATCCCAGCGGAACAATGGTGGCTGGTAACCAAGTATGCATTGGAATGGTGTTAACCCAGTCTCAGGTTGGTGGAGTTCTGGGCATACTCGGCCCATGCCAGGAACTGGTCCCAGGAGTTCTGATGGCTGTGGCAGAAGGTTCGGAGGAAGCATCCTACTTCCTGGATTTTCCTCTCCATTTGCCCGTTAGTCTGGGGGTGATATCCTGACGAGAGGCTGACAGTCACACCCAAGAGCGAGAAGGCGGCTTTCCATACTCTGGAGACAAATTGCGGTCCTCTATCAGAAACGATATCCTCAGGAAGGCCGAAGTACCTGAATACATGGTTGAAGAGTAACTCTGCAGTTTCTTTGGCTGTGGGCAGGCCTTTCAAAGGGATCAGGTGGGAGGTTTTGGAAAACCTATCCACAATGACAAGAATACAGGTAAACTGGTTAGATACAGGTAAGTCTGTCATGAAATCCACCCCCAGGTGTGACCACGGTCTTCGTGGAACAGGCAACGGGAGGTGTTTTCCAACCAGAAGGTGACGGGGTGTTCTAGCCATGGTGCATTCTCCACAACCGTGGACTAACCTTCTGATGTCTATGGCCATTCTGGGCCACCAGAACCGTTTCTGGATGAGTGAGAGGATACGATTAGTCCCGGGTGACCAGTGCCAACAGAGGAATGGATGGATTCAATGAGGGGAATATTTTGAGAAGATGGGATAAAGCTTTTGTTAGGTGGGCAGTCTGGTGGAGCTGGCTCAGTGGCGGCAGCCTCAGCGATCCTATCGTCCAGGGTCCACTGGATGGGGCTGACCACCAGACTGGGTGGTAGGATGGATTCAGGTTGGTCACAACCTTCCTCAGGAGCATAGAGCCTAGAGGGGACGTCTGCTTTTCAGTTCTTGGACCCTGGGCGATAGGTGATGCTAAAGTTAAACCGGGCGAAGAAGAGGGCCCATCGAGCTTGCCGGGGATTCAGTCTCTTGGCATCTCTCAGATATTCCAGATTCCGATGATCGGTTAGGACCAGAAAGGGATGATGGGCCCCCTCCAACCGCCACTCTTCCAGAGCTAGTTTGATGGCTAGGAGTTCTCTGTTGCCAGTGTCATAATTTCTGGAGTAGTATGCAATGGAGATGGGCTGGATTCCCCTGCTGCTGTGAGAGGATGTCACCTACGCCCGAGGCAGAGGCATCTACCTCAACAATGAAAGGTTTTTCCGGGTTGGGATGGTGGAGCAGTGGAACAGATGTGAAGGCTACCTTTAACTGGTTGAAGGCGTAGGTGGCTTCAGGTGACCAGGATAGAGTTTTGGGCTTGTTCTTGAGGAGGGAGGTCAAAGGAGCTGTGACTAGGCTGTAGTTTTGTATGAATCGACGATAGAAATTAGCAAACCCAAGGAAACGTTGAAGTTCTTTGACGGTGGTGGGTTCTGGCCAGGTTTTGATGGCTCCTATTTCTCCTCATCCATCTTGATGCCCTCTGCACAGATGATGTAACCAAGGAACTGGGTGGAGTTCTGGTGGAAGGAACATTTCTCAGCCTTGAGGTAGAGATGGTATTCCCTCAGCTTGGCGAACACCAATTGAATGTGGTGGCGATGTTCGGCCTCATTCTGGGAGTATACAAGAATGTCATCAATGTAGACTAGGATGAAGTGGTGGAAATACTCCCGGAATACCTCGTTCATGAATCCCTGGAACATGGACCAGGCCGTACGGCATGACTCTGTATTCATAGTGGTCACAAAGGCAGTTTTCCATTTGTCCCCACTCCGGATGCAGATTAGATTGTAGGTGCTGCGCTGGTCAAGCTTGCTGAAGAGTGTAGCTCCACGCAACTGTTCCAGTGCAGCAGGGACGAGGGGAAGTGGGTATCGGAACTTGACATTGATTTTGTTTAGACCTCTGTAGTCGAGAATGTCAGATGTAGCCCTGTTTAAGAGCCACAGTCACGTACTCCTCCATGGCATGTTGCTCCGGGAGAGATAATGGGTATATTTTACCTCTGGGCACTGGTTCACCAGGAATCAGGTCAATAGCACAATCCCATGGTTGGTGTGGTGGTAACTGGGAGGCTCATCTCAGGCAGAAGACATCCTGGAAGTGGGTGTAGCATGCAGGGATGTCCACAGACTGTTTATCTGGAGGGCTCTCAATGGAGGTAGTGTTTATCTGCAACACACGTGAATGCAGACATTTGGTCACAGGCAGGCATGGAAAGCAGGTAGCATGACAGGTGGAGCCCCACTTCAGGATGTCACCCGTTCTCCAGGATATTTGTGGAGTGCCGGACGAGCCATGGGCGCCCTAGGATCACGTCAGCTGTTGAGTGCTCCAGAACCAGTATGGTGATGGTTTCTACATGTTGGCTACCAATCTGGAGTTGCAAGGGTCTGACACAATGCTTGATGATGCCTCTCCACAAGGGTTTTCCGATTATGGATTGGATGAAGTATTCAGACAAGCAGGATTATTTTTGAGCTGGAGCCTTTGACAGAGAGCTCCCGAGATGAAATTGCCGGCTGACCCAGAGTCGAGGAGGGTGGTGACTGTGGATGACATATTATGGTCAGTAAGCGTTACAGTGGTAGTAAGTGGTTTACAATTGACTGAGGGTGAAAAAAAACAACACTCACCCCTGGTAATGGATGTCGGATGGGACACAAGGATTTCATGTGTCCCTCAGACTGCAATAAAGACAAAGGCGGTGGTATCAGCCGGAGCTGTCTTTCTGCAGGGGAGAGGTGAAACATATCCACTTGCATGGGCTCTGAGACTGGTTCTGGAGGGGCTGACAGAACTGGCCAGCAGGTAGTGCTGGTCTTCTAGACATTCCTTCATTCGATGAGCCACCCGGATGGACAACTTAATGAAACGCTCTAGCCCAATGGTGTCATCGTAGGCGGCGAGCTGCAGCCACAGCGCTGGGTTCAGGCCTTGACGATAGGTGGTAAGTAAGGCAGATTCATTCCATCTGCTAGCTGCAGCAAGGGTCCTGAACTTGAGGGTGTAATCAAGAATATTATCCTTTCCTTGATGGAGTTTAATTAATTTTTCACTCACTGTGGTGTCACCAGCGGGTTGTCCAAAAACTTCATGGAAGTGAGTGATGAAAGAATCCAGTGACTGCATGATGGGCTAGTTTGTGTCCATAAGGATTCTGCCCATTGTAGAGATTTGCTAGTAAGTAATGACAGGATGAAGGCTATTTTGGCTCTTTCAGATGGGAAGCGCTGCGGCTGCATTTCCAGGGCGAGCGAACATTGAAGCAGAAAGCCATTGCAGTCATCCACCGAGCCAGAGTAGGGCGCTGGATTGGCCATGGGACTGGCGGTGTAGACCAGTGACGAAGTGGTTCCAGGAAGTGTGGCGGTTGTGCTCGGTGGCTGTGAAGAAACAGAAGAGGTGAGAGATTGGCGTAAAACATCATCAAGTTCTTGCAATGGATCATTAGGATTAGTTTCTTCCGGATTCATCGTCATGGTCTGGCCTTCTGTCATGGACTTGCATAGACACAATGACAAAAGGGAGATGGGTCAAGTAACACAGATTATTTTATTAGTGAATCGGCTGGAACACAGTGTTCAAACAGGTAAGATGATCAGTAGCAGGGTTCTTGGAATGCAGGATGGTATGGTAGTGATTGAGGGTTTGCCTTAGAGATTTCCGGAGCACACACACACACTTGGAAGGAAATGAGGGGACAAAGGAAGACTGGATGTCGACGTAGGTGACTGGATGACTGGATGATGACTGGGAAGACTGGATGACTGGATGTTGACTTGGGATGACTTAGAACGAGGTAACAACGCTGGTTGGAGATCATAGAAGTTCGTAGAAGGTAGTTCCCTATCTGTCACTCACTCGACGTTGGTGTCGATGTAGTGACACTAGGGGTCACTCTTGGGAGCCCGAGACACCTCTGGTCTTTGATAAAAGGCCAATGAAAATTGGCGAGTGGTATTTGCATGCCACTCCCCCGAACATACGGGTATAAAAGGAGCTGGTATGCAACCACTCATTCAGATTTTCTCTTCGGAGCCGAACGGTCATGCTCATTGAGCTGAATACTACTGTTCATTCACCTCTGCTGGATCTGACGGCGCATTTCAGCGGCTTCTCCCTCCTCTGCACTGGTGCACTGCAGAGAACGCCCCTGGGCGCTTCGGCAGAAAAACTAGAGAGTATATTTTCTGAAAGAGCATTTTTCCCCTCTAAAAGAGTATATATTTCTCTAAAAGAGCGCACACACGGAACGTCTTTTTAAAGACGCGTCTTTTTAAAGATGCTTTTCCGATTGTGTGTTATTCCTGGTTGTGCTCGTTATCTCTTGCCTTCTAACGGTCACGATCACTGTTTTTCGTGTCTGAGCACTGCTCATGCGGAGACAGCGTTCGTGGATGGTCACATTCTCATTGCGAGAATGTGTCCATGGCAACGTTGCGGTCGTGGCTCGCCTTCGTAAGGAAGCGAGCCACCCCAGAGGCTCCCGCCTTGGTCCTTTTACCCACGGGTTTGAGGCCAGCGCGGCTAGCACTGGGGGCGATTTGGGGACCCCAATGGGACCGCCTCCGCCGGGTATCCCCCCGCGGAACTCCCATTCCCCAGCACGCTCGTCTGCCCCGATCGGGCTTCCGGGTGAGTCCGCCGGCTCGTCTCACGGCGAGTTCGACCTCTTATTCGGAGCCCGCGAAAGTGATGAGCTCTCGAGCGCAGCATCGGAGAGCGGGCTCGTCCAGTCGGAAGCCTCGGCTGGGCTCCTCCCTTCGGGGTCGATCGCCCAGTCACAGGCTGACGCGGAGATGACGACATGCTTTCCCGGACAGCCGCGAGCGTCGGTTAGAGTGGATTTCACCGCTCTTCCCTGAACCCTCGCGGCTCTGTGATTGGTTCCTGGGCTCGCGGCGCCGCTCAAAGCCACGCCCCGCCCCGTTCCTTTCTTCCCGGAAGTGCATGAAGAGCTGACAAGTTCGCGGGAGGCACCTTTTACTGCCCGGTCCCGATCTTTTCAGCTTTCCCGCTCTCACTACCCTCGATGGTGGGGCGGCCAAGGGTTATTCGGCAATCCCCCGGTGGATAAAGGCGCTCGCGGTGCACCTATGCCCGCAGAGCGCCGCCACCTGGCGTGGGTGCCCAAAGCCCCCGTCCAAGGCCTGTAGGTTTACGTCGTCTCTGACGGTCAAAGCCTACGGCGCTGCTGGACAAGCCGCCTCCGCCCTGCACGCCATGGCTCTCCTGCAAGTCTGCCAAGGCGCTAAAGGAACTGCACGAGGGTAGTTCCGCCCCGGGATTGATGCAGGAACTGCGCTCGACGACCGACCTCGCTCTCCGAGCGACGGAGGTCACGGCGCGGTCTCCCGGGCGGACGATGGCCACACTAGTGGTCCAGGAGCACCACCTTTGGCTCAACCTGGTCGAGATGGGTGAGGCCGACAGGACACGATTCCTTGCTGCCCCCATTTTCCAGGCGGGCCTATTCGGCGACACTGTCGAGGACTTTGCCCAGCAGTTCTCGATGGTAGAGCAGTAGATGGATGCTAGCCAGCTTGTCCTGCCCCGGCGTGGCTCAAGATTCCCCCATCTACTCATCGCCGAAGGCGTCCCCCTGCGGTGACTGCACCGGCTCCGCCGCAGCCCGCCCCTCCGGCCCGGCCCCGGCGTGGAGCCCACCGCAGGAAGCCGACGCCACCCGTCTCACAGCCGGCACCGAAGAACCCACGGAGGTCTTCGAAGCGCCCCTGAGACGGGCGACCCAGGGACAACGAAACCCGCTGCTCTGGAGCTGGTAAGCAGATCTTCTTTTTGTTACCTTTTGCATTTAATTGCGCTGCATGCCCAAGTGGCTGCAGTACTCAAGAGCTCCGCAAGAGTGGTTTCCTTGTTCCCTGGGTCACATATTCGGTGTGTACGGCTGGCATCACGACCACCGTCCACCACTCCATTTGGCAGGTTGGCGCTCCAGCGGCGGTCTCCCGCCCTGAGCGCCCAGCTGTGGCACAAATCCGCCACCGATGTGACAGTCTCCACGGGTCATGAGGACAGGCCTCTTCCTCCCCCGTCCCAGGCTGTTCCGGGGGTGGTCACAAGGAGCCAGGTAAGTGCTTCGATGTCCTCGGACTCAGCACGGCCACGATGGGGTGTGGCACCTCAAGCTCCGCCCCGCCGCGAGGCCCCACCCGCCGGTACATCCGATGACGTTGTCCCTTTGGTCCCCCTTGCGCGGAACTCGGGTGCATGGCTTGCGCTTTCCAGTCCGTCGCGAGGGCTGGTCCGGACCGTCCGACTCAGCTGCACGATTCACTTCGCTGGGCATCCGCCCAGGTCCAGCGGTGTCCACTTCACCTTGAAACGCTGCTACCTTGCGCGGAGATCGCTACCCTCCTACGGAAGGACGCGATAGAACCTGTCCCTCCAGCCGAGATGAAGAGGGGGTTTTACAGCCCCTACTTCATTGTACCGAAAAAAGGCGGTGGGTTGCGGCCAATCTTGGACCTGCGAGTACTGAACCGGGCCTTACACAGACTCCCGTTCAAGATGCTGGTGCAAAGACGCATTCTAGCGAGCGTCCGGCATCAAGATTGGTTCGCGGCGGTAGACTCGAAGGATGCGTACTTTCACGTCTCGATCCTTCCTCGACACAGACCCTTCCTGCGGTTTGCGTTCGAGGGTCAGGCGTATCGGTACAAGTCCTCCCTTTCGGCCTGTCCCTGTCTCCTCGCGTCTTTACGAAGATCGCAGAGGCTGCCCTTGCCCCGTTAAGGGAGGTGGGCATTCGCATTCTCAACTATCTCGATGACTGGCTAATCCTAGCTCACTCTCGAGACGGGTTATGCGCACACAGGGACCTGGTGCTCTCACACCTCAGCCGACTAGGGCTTCGGGTCAGCTGGGAAAAGAGCAAGCTCCTCCCGGTTCAGAGCATCTCTTTTCTCGGTTTGGAGTTGGACTCAGTCTCCTTGACGGCGCACCTTATGAACGAGCGTGCCCAGTCGGTGCTGGCCTGTTTGAAGGCGTTCAAACAGAAAACAGCGGTTCCACTGAAACATTTTCAGAGGCTCCTGGGGCATATGGCGTCCTCGGTGGTGGCCACCCCGCTCGGGTTGATGCATATGAGGCCGCTTCAGCACTGGCTCCAGGCTCGAGTCCCGAGACGGGCATGGCGCCACGGGACACACCGCGTGGCCATTACGTCGGTCTGTCACCGTCTTTCAGCCCTTGGACCGACCTCTCGTTTCCACGAGCAGGTGTTCCGCTAGAACTGGTCTCCAGGCGCGTCGTGGTCACGACAGACGCCTCCAAAATGGGCTGGGGCGCTGTTGGCAACGGGCACGCAGCTGCCGGCCTCTAGACGGGTCCGCAGCTGCGTTGGCACATCAACTGCCTCGAGTTACTGGCAATTCTGCTCGCCCTGCGGAGGTTCCGGCCGTTGATCCAGGGCAAGCATGTGCTAGTTCGGACAGACAGCACGGCAGCGGTAGCATATGTCAACCGCCAAGGCGGTCTGCGCTCCCGCTGTATGTCATAACTCGCCCGCCGTCTCCTCCAACGGAGTTAGCAGCACCAAGTCGCTGCAAGCCACTCACATCCCGGGCAACCTCAACACTTCGGCGGACGCGCCGTAACAACAGGTTACCCTCAAGGGAGAGTGGAGACTCCACCTTCAGGTGGTCCAGCTGATTTGGAGTCGATTCAGTCAGGCACAGGTGCACCTGTTCGCCTCCCAAGAATCCTCCCACTGCCCGCTCTGGTACGCCCTCACCGAGGCCTTCCTCGGCATAGATGCGCTGGCACAGCTGGTCCCCTGGCATTCGCAAATATGCGTTTTCCCCAGTGAGCCTGCTCGCACAGACCCTGTGCAAGGTCAGGGAGGACGAGGAGAAGGTCGTCCTGGTAAGCACCCTACTGGCCCGCCCAGACGTGGTGCTCGGACCTCACGCTCCTCGTGACAGCTCCCCCCGGGCAAATTCCCCTGAGAAAGGCCCTTCTTTCTCAGGGAAGGGGCACCATCCGGCACCCGCGCCCAGACCTCTGGAATCTCCATGTCTGGCCCCTGGACGGGATGCGGAAGACCTAAGCCGTCTCCCACCTGCGGTGGTAGACACATTCACTCAGGCTAGGGCTCCCTCTACGAAGCGCCTGTATGCCTTTAAGTGGTGTCTGTTCGCTAAGTGGTGTTCTTCCCATCAGGAAGACCCCCAGAGGTGCGCAGTCAGATCAGTGCTTTCCTTCCTGCAAGAGAGGTTGGAGGGGAGGCTGTCCCCTTCCACCTTGAAGGTGTACGTTGCTGCCATAGCAGCACACCATGACGCAGTCGACGGTGAGTCCTTAGGGAAGCATGATCTGATCATCAGGTTCCTAAGAGGCGCCAGGAGGCTGAATCCCTCCAGACCACGCCTTGTTCCCTCATCGGACCTCTGTAGTTTTTCAGGGTCTACAGAGAGCCCCCTTTGAGTTTTGCAGTCAGCCGGGCTTAAGGCACTCTCCTTGAAGACTGCCCTCCTGACTGCGCTCACTTCCATCAAGAGGGTAGGTGACCTGCAAGCGTTCTCTGTCAGCGAAACGTGCCTGGAGTTCGGTCCGGGCTATTCTCATGTGATCCTGAGACCCCCGACCGGGCTATGTGCCCAAGGTTCCCACCACTCCTTTTAGAGACCAGGTGGTGAACCTGCAAGCGCTGCCCCAGGAGGCAGACCCAGCCCTGGAGTTGCTGTGTCCGGTGCGTGCTTTGCGCATCTATTTGGATCGCATGCAGAGCTTTAGACTCTCTGAGCAGCTCTTTGTCTGCTTCGGTGCACAGCGGAAAGGAAGCGCTGTCTCCAAGCAGAGGATCGCCCACTGGCTCATTGACGCCATAACTATGGCATGTCTCGCCCAAAACATGCCGCCCCCGGTAGGGCTACGAGCCCATTCTACTCGTGGTGTAGCGGCTTCTTGGGCCCTGGCCAGAGGTGCCTCTCTAACAGACATTGCAGAGCAGCGGGCTGGGCAACACCCAACACCTTTGCAAGGTTCTACAACCTCCGGGTGGAACCGGTTTCGTCCCAGGTAGTGGCACGCAACACAAGCGGATAAGCCCGGGATAGCCGGCCGGGTGTATCGCTTGCACATAGCGCCTTCCACCTCCTTTTGAGCTGAAGATGTGCGCTGTTAATTCCCAGTAGTGTTCACAAAGGTTGTTCCCTGGTTGACTTCCTCCGAGCCCTGTGGCAGTCGAGTTTTCGGAGAGACTCGCTGCCGGCCCAGTACACGCGCTCACTAAGAGCCCGGTTCTGGGGTAGGTGCTCCGCATGTGGCGGTTCCCTGTAAGGCTAATCCCATGCGATCTATATCTTCCGCTAGTTCGTTTCCCTACTGGCAAACTGCGTCTTCCTTGGGCAGAGCCCCTCAGTCTCCATGTTGTAGTAACTCCTCCCCCATTGGGTAGGATCTACCTTGAAGGCTCTCCACATGGTTGGAAAGACCATGTGATGTATTCTTCCACTTAAATATCCCCCCTCTCTTGGGGCGAGGTGTGGTCTCCGCGGTGTCCTCCCCTTGGGAGGGACACCCCCCGACTAGACCTGGCGGCCCAGTCGGATAATCCCCCTTCTTTTTTAGGGAGTGGAAAAAGAGAAGGGGAAAGAGGCCATGACTGGGTTAAGCCTGTCTCTATCTCTGGGTAGTCGACTTGTCCCCAAAAAGGGCCGTTCCACACTCATAACTGTGTTGGGGGAGGTTACGTGTCGACCTGGTGTGCTGGCTATGAGGCACACAGCAAGTCTGCCCACCACACACCGCCAGTTCACGTAACACAGTTCAGCCTTGTGGCGTTTTGTATAGGGATCCCTAGTGTCAGTACATCGACACCAACGTCGAGTGAGTGACAGATAGGGAACGTCATGGTTACTGGTGTAACCTCCGTTCCCTGATGGAGGGAACGAGACGTTGGTCCCTCCTGCCACAACGCTGAACTACCCGCTGAAATGGCCGGACCTTATATCGGCTCCTCAGCGTAAAACCTGAATGAGTGGTTGCATACCAGCTCCTTTTATACCCGTATGTTCGGGGGAGTGGCATGCAAATACCACTCGCCAATTTTCATTGGCCTTTTATCAAAGACCAGAGGTGTCTCGGGCTCCCAAGAGTGACCCCTAGTGTCACTACATCGACACCAACGTCTCGTTCCCTCCATCAGGGAACGGAGGTTACACCAGTAACCATGACGGTTTCGAGGTAGGTAGTCTTATAGCTTCTGACAAGGCCAGACAATGACTGAGGGTGTGTGTGCTCCTCTTATAGTGCTGGTGATGAGGGTTGATGAGTGACAGGTGTGCCTGATTAGTACTCCGGTAAATGTGAAGGTTGAGTGAGTGTGGGAGAGCCTGGCATGATCATGACACACTGAAGAAAGCCATATAGGTTTGGAGTAACATTAGATTAGTGTGTAAATAGTGACAGAATTTTAATTTTTGGGTGAACTACTAAATGATTATCTTGGGTCTTTAGTGAATCGGGACCTCATTCCACCCTCTTTACATCCATTCTTTTTTTTTTTTTTTTGGTTATGCCCCCTCCTCTAAAGTGTTCATTTACCTTTCTCATATTAATAGTGTGTGTTACAATTAAAATTGGCAAAAAAATTAATAAAATAAAATAAATCGAATTGTTTAATTACCAACAAGTGCATGGGGTCATAAGTGACACTGTTATCTGATGAAGAAGCAATGAGGAAGTAAACTATAGCAAGTACAGCACAACACACTGAACAGTATGTGTATATTACTGAAATACAGTTTGACAGGCAGTTGTATTGCTAAAAACCGAGGCATGTAATGTTTGGCAAAACACTTATGCATTTAAAGGTTTAGGGGTAGATTAACTAATGATGAATTGTGGCCGGTAAAAGCACCATTTTTTTGCACGTGCTCTCTGCGGCGAGCTAGCGCCCGAATCACTAATATAATTATGCAGATAAGGCAATGGTGCAGACCACTGTATTTGACACACCCTGCTGGGAAGGTACAGCATCACATTGATCCAGACAACTGAATCATCTCTTTAACATGCAGAACTTGTGCTTGACAACACCACACATTTGGATATATGGCAGGTTATTATAACGCTCTTCTCCATCATTTGATGATTATTTGATTAATTCCTGCTGATATGATCAGTTGAAAATGTTCACAAACATCTCGTTTAAATAAAATAAATTTTACTGCGTACTTTCATTTAGCGGTAATAGCACAATCTAAATTGGATTGCACTTGCTAAAATAGATTGCGTGTGGTTTGTGAATAAGATGCAGGTTTTTTAGTAATTGTTTAGTGAATCTGCCCCTAAATCTCTGGGATTTTTTCACCTGTTTTTCATCTGTTCTGCAAACATTGTAAGTCAAATCATTTAGAAAAATCATAGCTCATCTCTTCTCAGCAAGCCACAGGATTTGAGCTATTGTTCATGTTTGTAGCACAAACAGTGCAGGATGAATAATGTGCAAATATTTGTCCAGAAGAAGAACAGGGATAGGGATTTTGATAAATCCAAAAGTCAGAGCAATAGTAATAGTGGCGCCTTGCTATTGCAGGCACTACTGACAACAAGTTTTCTAAACAATTTTCCATTGGACACAAAACAAATAGTCCCACCCTAAACTCACATCATTGGCTGAAATGGAGTTAATTAACAGAGGTTCGGGAGGAGCATGTTCATTTTAATCTGACAAATCACAGCCCACGAGCAGGAGTATATAAGCCGCTGCATACCTGCTTCCTGTGACAACTCTCCTGACATGAGAGTCTTTCCGGCATTCAGCCCCACCCATTTCCCCATGAAAAGACCCAGGCAGATGGATCATCGGATGCAACTTCCCTGCAAAGCATTCGGCTCCACCAGAACAGCTCTTCCATCCAAACAGTCTCGTTATTCAACAGAAGCTGCCACTGTTGAACAGCTTCTGTTGAATAACGAGATGGCTACCACGAGATGGCTACCACGTTAAGTGTTTATATATATATATATATATATATATATATATATATATATATTTTTTTTATCCTGTCTGTCTTTCTATGCTCCATTCGATGAAGCAGTTTATAGCACGTTTGCTGCCGCAAACTGGCTGCTCCTGCACTTTAAAAAATGTAAAACAGCTCTCTACGACTGCTCATATGTTCTCTCATCTAAACTTTCCACCCGGAAAGCAGTGCCATCTGCCTCCGCGAACGGGCGCCTTTCCGGCTTCATGCCATTAGAATTCAATTTTATTTGAAAGCGAAAGAAACAAAGATTAACTATACAATCCAACCACCATTTCAACCCCCAGCATTTTTAATCAGGTTCTGCCGCACAGGTGATGCCTGTCAGCCTCATTACCATGCCACAGCTTGTTTAGGGGGTGTGCTTTATTCAGCGATTGTTCCTAACATGAATATCATGATTGTTTCTCCCTCCAAAGTGCCCTTCGGAGCATGATTTATTTCATTCTGAACACAGGGGCATCATGCAACACAGAACTCCCTTCAATTGACTGATAATCTAATGACAAATTAGTTTCAAACCAACGCAGACATTTTAACGCAAGCTCGCTGCCGCAGTTATACACGGACTCTGTCCGAACAGACACGAGCCGAATTTGGCTCCGCAAGAGGCGGATCATGCACTGCATTCCAACTCATTCATAATCATTCGCTTCCTCTCAGCATTATTGACATATATTGATGTATATTGTACAGCAGGGGGCAGTCATACTCCTAAGGAGCGAATGACCACAACTATATCCTTCAGTAATGATTGCAAGTCCATTTCTCCTGCATATCTGCATGCAGTACAGAGCCGAAGCTCTTATTTCTCAGATCATTTTATGCTGTTTTTCACATTGTTTGTTAAGATGTACTGTATTTCCCAGCACATATCTCCTGCATTTCTGTATGCAGTGCAGAGCTGAACTCAATGCATTCCTAGATAATTCACACCTATTGCTATGTGATGCATTTCCTATGCAAGAAGTATATTGTACTACAGGTGACAGTTATACTCCTAAATAGCGAATGGCCTAAAGTGAATCCTTTAATGATGATTGCAAGTCCATGCATATCTGTATGCAGTACAGAGCCAAAGCTCTTATTTCTCAGATCATTTTATGCTATTTTTCACATTGTTTATGAAGATGTACTGTATTCCCTAGCACATTTTTTCTAAAGTTTGACCTAAATATAATTATTTTGTCTTTTCTACAGCAATGCCTGAAATCGTGCCTTCTGCAGGGCCTCACCAATATTACTTCCAGCAGGTCTCTGTGAGAGCCCATTTAAATTCCTGTCACTGGATTGTACGCAGGTTTACATCTCACTTTCTCTATCTAGGTGTCTTTCCAAGACTTCACCATTACCTACCAAGGAGCCAAAGATGGCAACCATTTTAGTTAAGAAAGCACAACTGCGGTGCTTCTGCCTTCGGCTCAAAACATCCCTAAGCAGCACAAATGTGCTGTACATGTGCCACAACTGCGGCATCTTTTCAGTCATACAACAAACCCCCATGACACCACAAAGCAGCGCAAACGTGCTGTACAGGTGCCGCAACTATAATTATAATAATTTGTAATTATATTTATTCATCACACATTATACATTTGCAAATATACAGTGAAATTCTTTTTTTCACATATCCCAGCTAAGCCGGGGTCAGAGTGCAGGGTCAGCCATGATATGGTGCCCCTGGAGCAGATAGGGTCAAGGGCCTTGCTCAAGGGCCCAACAGTGGCATCTTGGCAGTACTGGGGCTTGAACCCCTGACCTTCTGATCAGTAACCCAGAGCCTTAACCGCTGAGCCACCACTGCCCCTGTCTGGGAACTGCGGCACAAATATGCTGTACAGGTGTCGCAACTGCGGTGTCTTTTGGACCATGCGACAAACTCCCCCCACACCGCAAAGCAGCGCAAATGTGCTGTACAGATGCCGCAACTGCAGTGTCCTTCAGACCATGCAACAAACTTTCATCACACCGCAAAGCAGCGCAAATGTGTTTTTTCCAGGTGCCGCAACTGCGGAACATTTCAGGCCCTGCCACTAAATCTCCCACAACACCGCAATCATGTTTCCTGTTTCCTCTTATGTTTCCTCTTATTAAGACTCGAGGGGCACAGCTCATAAATGTATGCCCATCAAACCGCTATTCAGCAAGTTTTTTTACTCTGTGCCACCCACCATTTGAATGCAGTGTGGGCCCTCCCGTTCGAATGCTATGCAGGCTTTCCCATCGAATTGCAGTGTAGGCTCTCCCATTCGAATGCAGTGTGAACCTCAGTGCATTGGTCGCAGGCTCTCCCATTCGTATCGCAGCGTGGGCCCTCCTGTTTGACCGCAATGCAGGCTCACCCGTTCAAATCACAGGGTGGGCTCTCCCATTCGAATGCAGTGTGAGATTTCACATCATTCATTCCGTGGGCTCTCCTGTCCTAAACGCAGTATGAGCTCTCCTGCTCGAGTGTAGTGGTGGTGCAGTAATCTTAAGAGCCTTTTAGCTTTTCCTGTTAACCATGGCATTGGCATTTCCTTTGCTCATGGTCTAAATGAGCCTGACACAAAATAAGGTGTGCCTAAATGTGTTAGTTAAGAAAGTTGTATTCTTAACTAACCTTTCACTTCCCTCAAAGCTGCATATAAATGTAATTGACATGTTTTCCATAATTAACCTTCTGCTTCCCTTACAGACGTATATAAAGGTACATATTCCTGACTAATATTTGCTCCCCCTACAGGTAAGTACAAACTAACCTTTGCTTCCATTACAGGTGTTGATGATTCTAATGAAGTCTGTTGTGCCCTACTCAATACCGCAGCAACAGTGCCCCGCCATGACAAATGTAATAAAGTTGTATTCTTAAAATTTTTGCTTTCCTCAAAGCTGCATATGAACATAATTGACACGTTTTCCATAACTAAACTTTTGCTTCCCTTACAGACGTATATAAAGGTAATACATTTTATGTATTCCTAACTACCATTTGCTCCACTACAGGTAAGTACAAACTAACCTTTGCTTCCATTACAGGTGTTAATAAATCTAATGAAGTCTTTTGTGCCCTACTCAATACCACAGCAATAGTGCCCCACCCATAACAATTGTGTGTACACAGTTGTTAATATTTTCTCCACAGGCACTTTCAATGTCTATGTTCCATACTTTCATAGAAGTGCATCTACAGCAATGGAAACACAGCAGTGCACCCACAGGAGCTCCTTCACTATGCCCCCAAATGCTCAATCCACTGCTGCCGCAGTGCTTTAAACTATGCTCCCACAGAAGGCCCACTTTACTCTACTGCCGCAGCAGCTTTTTTACCATGCTTCCGCCGAAGCCTTTTTTTTTTCTTCGCTTCTCAGCAGCTGCAGCTAGCATTACAGGAGATAGCGGTGGACAACCTTCTCTTCTCAAAGCACCATATTTCCCTATCTACTGGTAGTCTATTGAGTGAGGCTACCCCCGCAAACAAGCCCCGTTCCTCTCATTCTCATTTTCCCCATTTTTTTTTTGCTTGCTGGGCTTACCCGTTAGAATTCCGTGAGCGCTCTCTCTCTATGGAGCAGTCTCCCATTCGAATCACAGTGTGAGCCCTCCCTTTCGAACACAACATGAGCCAACTCTCATTCTCATTCTTCCCGTTCGACTGCTTGCTGGGCTTACCCATTCATTTGCTGTGAGCGCTCTCTCTCTATAGAGCAGTCTCCCATTTGAATCGCAGTGTGAGCCCTCCCTTTCGAACACAGCGCGAGCCTTCTCCCCGTTCGATTGCTTGCTGGGCTTACCTGTTCGAATGCCGCGAGTGCTCTCTCTATGGAGCAGTCTCCTGTTCGAATCGCAGTGTGAGCCCTCCCTTTCGAATGCAGTGCAAACCAACTCCCATTCTCATTCTCCCCTTTCGACTGCTTGCTGGGCTTACCCGCTCGAATGCTGTGAGCGCTGTCTCTTTATAGAGCAGTTTGAATCGCAGTGTGAGCCCTCCCTTTGGAACGCAGCCCGAGCCAACTCTCATTTTCACCTTCCCTGTTTGCATACCGTGAGCCCACCCACTTCTACGATGAGTGGTGGTCTCTCATTCGAATCGCAGCATAGCCCTCTCGATCAGCAATCGTACAAGAACAAACCTTCAAACAAATGCTTAAAGCACTCCCTCTGTAAAAATTTTTTGGGGGGAAAACAATTCAGAAGCATCCGCCAAGCCAATTTACCAAATAGAATTGTTGCTGGCTTGCTGTTCTAAATAATTCCTGCCATAGTCATGGTACTGTTCTTTCATCTTAACGCCTTTTTGGGGTAATCAGGACTCGAGTCGAGTCTCGAACTCCAAGCCCTCCAGTATTTGGACAGCAAGCCAAATACGTTTACTGCTTCAACACAAGATTACATTAACATACGAACTACTGAAATGGAGTGAATTAACAGAGGTTTGGGAGGAGCATGTTAATTTTAATCTGACAAATCACAGCCCACGAGCAGGAGTATATAAACCGCTGCTTACCTGCTTCCTGTGACAACTCTCCTGACATTCCACCTCCACCCCATCTCCACCTATTCTCTAGATTCATTATCTAAATAAGTCCGTGGTGGGGTAGTCAGGACTCGAGTCGAGTCTCGAGCTCCGAGCCCTCCAGTATATGGACAGCAAGCCAAATATGTTTACTGCTTCAACACAAGATTACATTAACATACGAACTACTGAACCAATGTTGCTGTATCTGGCTGGTCGGAATTTCTCTAACAATCAGAGCTAGACTGTTTACTAGGAATTCAACCGACAAATGGCTTACTTATACAGCAGGTGTCTCTGCATATTACCATAATCTAGGAGAAAGTATTTTAACATATAACAAATTACACACCTTTAATGTGCATTATGCACTGTATACACACTATTTTTCTCACTCTATAAGCTCAATGCAAACCTACAGACACAATCCCATAATGCATTCTTAATGACTACTAAAGCTTTTATCAGGGATTGTTGAGAAGTTTTAGCTAGGTTTAAATATATGAACATAATATGCGGTTAAATTCAAAGCACACACAGCATTGAAGCTTTAGGAGGTGACCTGATCAAAAGCAATCTCAGCATTCCCTAACTAGTTTAAACAAGGTTTGTTTTCATAACGAGTCCAAGTCTATTAACATCACAAGCAGGGATATGAGTGGATCAGTGTGGTGGAAAATAAGCATGTTAACACTGAGTCGCTAACCATACCAAGGGACTAAAAATCAATTGTTCCTTTCTGTAATTATTTTAGGAAGGATCTGCTAAAAGGAAAGGCAATACAGCCATGAGAAGAGGTGAATATATTATTTACAATATATGTAGAAAACGGTGGCGCATTCATCTGATCCAATGCATTTTTTTAAATGAGGCCCAGAATGGAATGATTTCCCTGAGGGAGTGAGTCCCTATACAGAGGAACACTCCCATAACATGAAACAAGAAATTATTTACCACACATTTATCATCGTCACTTGGCAACATGATGCTACAATATTGATCTTCTTTTGTTGTGTTGCAATGTATGTAGTACTTATACAGTATCCTTGCAGTATTCTGAAACATGTTGTATTGTGTTTTTCAAATACTTTTCACTCATTTCCAATTGTAATTAAAAAAAGAGATAAAATCTTTAGGAATGGCTGCCTAGAAATGGATAGAACAGATAGAATAACAGGTAGAAATGGATTTTGTGAATGGTCCCCCGTTAGGCAAAATATTATGCATGATACCACTATTGAACTGGAAATTAACAGATTTATCAAGTGATTTAATCTCATTCCATGTCTCAATCCAAATGACGCATGGCGAGGAAGGCTGGAATGCTGCTGTGAATTTTTTGATGCCACTTCAGCTTTAGATCTGACAAAGATATTACATCAAATTGACAGCAGAAAAATAATTGGTGGGAGAAAAATAAATTTTTTTTTAGACTGCACTAGGTAGAGCTACATTGCTATATGGTTGCTAAGGTGCTAAAAATTGCTTTCCCCCCCCCACCTGTTTAAAAGTCTGCACGCAAAAATGGTAAGTCTGATCATTTATAAAAGATATAGTACACTTTTCCTCAACAAGCCACATGATTTGAAGTATCATTTACTCTCCATAGCACAATGCACAGAATCTTTAAATAAGCAATACAGTATATGTGCCTTTGCAAGCACAACAAATTATGCACAATTCTCAGACTAATTTACTAGTTAATGGACAAACAGTAGTTTTTAGTCATTTTTTATTTAATTGTATTACAGCATATTGATGTATTACTTTATTGGAAATTGGAAAAAAGTATTTGTAATTTAAAAAATTTGAAATGTTCTATTTTGATTCTATTTGTGATTGCAACTGGGAAAAATGTATTTTGTAGAGAACTGATACTGAAAATATATTAATATAATTTAGGTTAAATTTATGAATGTGCATACAGTATTGTTCTTATTCAAGAAAATTACTTTTTTCATGTATTACAAAGGAACACATCTGACACAGTTTAGGTACAAATGGGCTTGTTACCATGGTGGTACGTTATAGGAAAAGATTAGAAAAGGTACATTTTTGTTATATGGTACAAACATTGTCCTTGAAGCTACAAACTGAACTGGTACAAATTTGTTTCTTTACCTGAAGGTACAGTTCTGTCCCATTAAAGGGTACCACCCAGTGGGTTTGTACCTTCTTCCCAAGTACAAAATAGTATGTATTTCCAGTTTTGTAATATTTTAAAATAATGCATTTCTGACATTTACACTGATAATTGAGAACATATCAGTTGAAGGCTCATAAATGAACTGCCATGAATGCATACCAAATGAATAGATATGTATCCTTCACAGTCTTAAATGCTGGGAATGTCAGAACTATATGCACGGTTGCATTAAGTAGGTTTACTTTTCTAACAGAATGTGTGCTTAATATCCAAAGCTGTTTTGTCTATTCCAAACCCTCAATATTCAGACATTATCAAAATCTGATAGGCCTATACACATTGATATGTATATTCAACTAAAAACAGGGAGCAAAAGATGAATCAGACTTAATTTGCATAAGAACAAATGTCTGGAGATGTAGAAAAGCATTACTCCCTCAGTTTGAGCCTAACGGTTTTCATATTCTCAGTCTGCAATGATGATCTTTATGCTAATCCTCCATACCACCCACATGCTTTCCTTTAGGGGGGCATTTCCAGTGCAAGTGAATGCATTGTTTACACTCAATTAACAGGGACAAAAGCCATGACCAATCCATCATTTACAGTTATGACCACTGTATATTACACAACTCAAAATATTGAAAAAACACCCTCTTCTTTTAGGCGCAGCGTTCTTAAATGCAACTTTAAATACAGCCATTCCTAGGCAGCTACAATGGGATCCAAAAGTCTTAGATTGCGTACATTTTTCAGTTCAACTTTACACTCAAATTGTTATGTTGATAATATAAATTGTAATGAAAATAAATAAATAATAATAAATGAAAATAAGTAAATACATTAGAAAAGAATGCAAAATAGAAAAAAAAAATCACTTGTGGTCTCAGAGCTTTGGATCTCACAGTATGATGAAAGACTTCATAATCAATGCTCATTGGAATGCTAATAATATATATATATATATATATATATATATATATATATATATATATATATATGATACATGATAACTGCATTTCAGCTTTGTGAGGCAACATTTTGATATCAGGAAACTATAAGAAAACAAGGTAAATACACTTGCTGCATTTAAAGAACAAAGTGTAAATAAGATGTACCTAATTTTTCACCACTATAAGATGACTTTTATCCTGAAAGCCATTTTCATAAGTTGTGCCTATTTTTGGTTGGCCCCGATACAGGCAGGTGGAGAGTTGGGCTTTTCCTTAGGCAAGTGAGTAGGACACTACCCAAGAGTAACCATGGTGATGTGTCAGTAGAACAATGGTCATGTTCTTGTTCTGCTGCTCTCTGCTTAAAGCGCAGCAAACCACCCACTTGTACATCAGCTTGAGCTTGACATGCTTTTCACTACATGGCTGAACAGATGCTGCATATCAAATCGTTGATATTTAAATGGGATAGGAGGGTCACATGAAACCTGTTAAGAACCTGTCTGGGTCATATTTCACCCGGTAATCTAAAGAATTCTTCCTCAATTCTCATTACTGAATTGTAAAAGACAAAATATATAAATACAAATGATAAAATAATACACATATATATATATATATATATATATATATATATATATATATATATATATATATATATATATACACACACACTACCGGGCAAACGTTTTGAAAAACTTGACTGAAATGTTTCTCATGATCTTAAAAACTTTTGATCTGAAGGTGTATGCTTAAATGTTTGAAATTAGTTTTGTATACAAAAATATAATTGTGCCACCATTTTATTAAAAAACATAGTTTATTAAAACTAAAATCTAATAAAAAATAAAAAAAATAAACGTTTTTGAAATTGATGACTTGGACCGAATAATACAGAAAAGCAGCCAATAAGTGCCCAACATAGATGGGAACTCCTTCAATACTGTTTAAAAAGGATCCCAGGATGATACCTCAAGAAGTTGGTTGAGAAAATGTCAAGAGTACATGTCTGCAAATTCTAGGCAAAGGGTGACTACTTTGAAGATGCTAAAATATAACAGTTTTGATTTATTTTGGATTTTGTTTAGTCACAACATAATTATGCTATTCCATAGTTTTGATGACTTTACTATTATTCTAATATGTGAAAAAACTTTTGATCGGTGGTGTATAATTTAAATATATCTTGCGAAGTATTTACAGCATTTCATTTGTGCTGATTTAAAACAATAATTTCATAAGAGGATTTTTTTTTAACTGTAATACAGAAATAATATACAGTAATATACAGAGTTACATTACTGTGTGATGAGAAACCATTGACATTGAGTGGGATTTGCTTTATTGTCATGAAAATAATGTCACAATGCAAAAAGAAGCTACAAAGAGACTTTATTTTCTTGCATTTTCTTACATTCTTTTTTGCTATTTTTATGCTATGTTTCTTGCAAAAATTAAAATGAATACATACATAAATAAATAAACAAACAACCAAAAAACATGCTTTTCACTGTATGGCGGAACAGATGCTCTGTATCAAAAAACCTTAAGAACATGCCCGAGTCATATTTCAGCCTGAAATCAAAAGAAAGAAATAATAAATATACAGTATGTTGCTTAAAGAAAATGATGCCTTCTTTAAGACTGTTAAGATTTGTTTGCATCGTAACATTATTTTCATAAAAATATGGCATGTTTTATCTGAATCTCATTAATGTTATGCAAAAAATAATGACATTTCCCTATCTGTCACTCACTTGACGTTGTGTCGATGTAGTGACACTAGGGGTCACTCTTGGGAGCCCGAGACACCTCTGGTCTTTGATAAAAGGCCAATGAAAATTGGCGAGTGGTATTTGCATGCCACTCCCCCAGACATACGGGTATAAAAGGAGCTGGTATGCAACCACTCATTCAGATTTTCTCTTCGGAGCTGAAAGGTCATGCTCACTGAGCAGAATTCTCACGATTGTTCATTCACCTCTGCTGGATTTGACGGTGCATTTCAGTGGCTTCTCCCTCCTCTACACTGGTGCACTGCAGAGAACGCCCCTGGGCGCTTCGGCAGAAAAAAGAGAGTTTATTTTCCTGAAAGAGTATATTTCTCTAAAAGAGTGGCACACACGGAATGTTTTTCTAAAGACGTGTCTTTTTGAAAATGCATTTCCGAGTGTGTTATTCCTGGTTGTGGTCGTTCCCTCTCAACTTCAGACGGTCACGATCGCCGTCTTTCATGTCTGGGCACGACCCACACGGAGGCAGCGTTCGTGGATGGTTCATGTTCTCACTGCAAGAACATGACCATGGCAACGTTGCGGTCGCGGCTCACTTTCATAAGAAACGTCTCATGGCGAGTTCGACCTCTTGTTCGGAGCCCGCGAAGCTGATGAGCTCTCGAGTGGGCTTGTCCAGTCGGACGCAGAAGCCTCAGCTGGGCTCCCCCCTTTGGGGACGATTACCCAGTCACAGGCTGATGAAGAGATGATGGACATGCTTTCCCGGGTGGCCGTGAGCGTTGGGCTAGAGTGGAACCCTCTGCTCTTCCCTGAACCCTCGCGGCTCGATGATTGATTCCTGGGCTCGCGGCGCCGCTCAAAGCAGCCGCGCCCCGCTCCAGTGCCTTTCTTCCCGGAAGTGCACGAGGAGCTGACAAAATCGTGGGAGGCACCTTTTACTGCCCGGTCCCGATTTCTCAGTTCCCCCACCTTCACTACACTCGATGGCGGGGCGGCCAAGGGCTATATGGTGATTCCCCCAGTGGATAAGGCGCTCACGGTGCACCTATGCCTGCAGAGTGCCGCCACCTGGTGCGGATGCCCAAAGCTCCCATCCAAGCCCTGTAGGTTCACGTCGTCCCTGACGGCCAAAGCCTACAGCGCTGCTGGACAAGCCGCCTCTGCCCTGAATGCCATGGCTGTCCTGCAAGTCCACCAAGCCAAGGTGCTAAAAGAACTGCACGAGGGTAGTGCCGCCCCAGATCTGATGCAGGAACTGCGCTCTGCGACTGATCTTGCTCTCCGAGCGACGAAGGTCACGGCCCGGTCGATGTCCACATTAGTGGTCCAGGAGCACCACCTTTGGCTCAACCTGGTTGAGATGGGTGAGGCCGACAAGACACGGTTCCTTGCTGCCTCCATCTCCCAGGCTGGCCTATTCGGCGACACTGTCGAGGACTTTGCCCAGCAGTTCTCGACGGTGAAGCAGCAGATGGATGCTATCCGGCATATCCTGCCCCGGTGCGGCTCAAGATCCCGCACCCCATCTGCTGTATCATGACAGATTGGAAAGCGCAAGCCATGCATCTAAGTTCTGCGCGAGGGGGACAAAAGGGACAATGTCTTTGGACGTACCGGCAGATGGGACCTCGCGGCGGGGCGGACCTCGAGGTGCCACACCATGTCGTGGCCATGCTGAGTCTAGGGACATCGAAGCACTTACCTGGCTACTTGTGACCACCCCCGGAACAGCCTGGGACGGGGGAGGAAGAGGCCTGTCCTCGCAACCCGTGGAGACTGTCACATCGGGGGCGGATGTGTGCCACAGCTGGGCACGCAGGGTCGGGGAGACCGCCGCTAGAGCGCCAATCCTGCAAGGGAAAAAAGGTGTACATAAGTGCTTAGGGAAGCACAACCTGATCATCAGGTTCCTGAGAGGTGCCAGGAGGCTGAACCCCTCCAGACTGCGCCTCATTCCCTCATGGGACCTCACTGTAGTTATTCAGGGTCTACAGAGAACCCCCTTTGAGCCTTTACAGTCAGCTGAGCTTAAGGAACTCTCCTTGAAGACTGCCCTCCTGACTGCACTCACTTCCATCAAGATGGCAGGAGACCTGCAAGCATTCTCTGTCAGTGAAACATGCCTGGAGTTTGGTCCGGGCTACTCTCACGTGATCTTGAGACCCCGACCAGGCCATGTGCCCAAGGATCCCACGACCCCTTTTAGGGACCAGGTGGTGAACCTGCGAGTGCTGCCCCAGGAGGAGGCAGACCCAGCCCTGTCGTTGCTGTGTCTGGTGCTTGCTTTACGCATCTATTTGGATCGCATGCAAAGCTTTAGGATCTCTACCAGGGGTGTAGCGGCCTCCTGGGCCATGGCCAGGGGTGCCTCTCTAACAGACATTTGCAGAGCAGCGGGCTGGGCAACACCCAACCTTTGCAAGGTTCTACAACCTCCGGGTGGAACCGGTTTTGTCCCAGGTAGTGGCACACAATACAAGCGGATAAGCCCGGGATAGCCGGCTGGGTGTATCGCTTGCACATAGCGCCTTTCATCTCCTCTGAGCTGAAGATGTGCTTCATTAATTCCCAGTAGTGTTCACAAACTATGTTCCCTGGTTGACTTCCTCCGAGCCCTGTGGCAGTTGAGTTTTCGGAGAGAGCCAGTACATGTGCAAACTAAGAGCCCTGTTCTGGGGTAGGTGCTCCGCATGTGGCAGTTCCCTGTAAGGTAACCCCATGCGATGTATATCTTCCACTGATTCATTTCCCTGTTGGCAAACTGCGTCTTCCTTGGGCAGAGCCCCCTCTGCCACAGTCTCCATATTTGTAGTAACTCCTCCCCCATTGGGTAGGATCTACCATGAGACTTCTCCACATGGTCGGCAAGACCATGTGACGTATTTTCCACTTAAATATCCCTCCCTCTCTTTGGGCGAGGTGTGGTCTCCGCGGTGTCCTCCCCTTGGGATGGACATCCCCCGACTAGACCTGGCTGCCCACTCAGATAATCCCCCTTGTTTTTTAGGGAGTGGAGAAAAAGAAGGAGAAAAGAGGCCACGACTGGGTTAGCCTGTCTCTATCTTTTGGGTAGTCGACTTGTCCCCAAAGGGCCGTTCGACACTCAACTATGTTGGGGGAGGTTACGTGTCGGCCTGGTGCGCTAGCTACGAGGCACACAGTTGTCTGCCCGTCACACACAGCCAGTTCACATAATACAGTTCAGCCAGTTGCGGCATTTTGTATAGGGACCCCTAGTGTCACTACATCGACACAACGTCAAGTGAGTGACAGATAGGGAACGTCCTGGTTACTTGCGTAACCTCCATTCCCTGATGGAGGGAATGAGACATTGTGTCCCTCCTGCCACAATGCTGCACTACCCGCTGAAATGGCCGGACCTTGTCTCGGCTCCTCAGCATAAAACCTGAATGAGTGGTTGCATACCAGCTCCTTTTATACCCGTATGTCTGGGGGAGTGGCATGCAAATACCACTCGCCAATTTTCATTGGCCTTTTATCAAAGACCAGAGGTGTCTCGGGCTCCCAAGAGTGACCCCTAGTGTCACTACATCGACACAACGTCTCGTTCCCTCCATCAGGGAACAGAGGTTATGCAAGTAACCAGGATGATTATTTCAATTGTAAAATATTTCTACTATTCATCATAGTAGTATGTATTGTAATGCCTTTTATTTGCATTGATAAAAAAATAAAAAAACTGTATTAGATATAATTTCTTAATTTTTTCCTTTCGATTTTGGGGTGAAACATGACCTGGACATATTTTCATGAGATTAACCCAAGGAGGTCTAAAATACCTGGAGAAAAAGCTATCCATTAGCATTCACATTATTCACATCAATAACAGTTGCTCAGCTGGTGGATTCATCCCCAGAGGTACGCAACCTGGATTCTTGGACTTGGACTTGGACTTTTTGCTTCATTCATGGGCCCTCAGTTCTGGAAACTTTATTTATTTTTATTTATTTTTTTTGCACTTTATAGAGTATTGAAAATATATGTATGTAAAATTTATTTCATAAGAAAACTTGGCCGTCAATAGAGAAAGATGCTTTTTGCCATCATTATGATGTCTGCCAAACTGCCAAAGCCAACCAGCCAAACCCTGACCTCTCAGATTAACCCAACAATGTAAAACTCTCTCTCTCCAACTCTCTTTTTCTGGGTATTTCTGCCTCATTCTTTCAGTGGTAATTCCATGTCATGGTTCAACTGCTGTCATTAGACTGTTGACGTTATTAAGAACAAATGTCTGTTGTTATAACTTTCTGTAACCACTGAAACTCTGTTTTCCTCAGACAATCGCACCATTTTACAAATTAATCAATGTGTCACAGTTGTTCAACCAGCTATTCTGTGTGTCTTATAGCTTATACAGCAAAATATTCCTGTAGAAAACCTGCAGATAGTGTTATCTCAATAATAGATGGGATTCAATTACAGCACACACATAATAGTTTGTGTAGGGGAAGCGTTCTGGCAGTTATCTGCAGCGATATGTGGGAAACGTTTAATCTGACCTTCTGACCATAACAACAAAACTAAAACAGAGGAATCGTGCAGCATAAGGTGTGAAATTCTCATTATCATGCAGTTCTGAATCAGTGACCTCTTGTTAATCATGTCTTGAAGCCATTCACCAAAGCATTTCTGGCCATCTGGCCACCCAGAAAATTTCTTCAAGTGCTGAGGTTTTGCTTTTTAAATTGATCTGTGGAAGTATCAATGCTTTCTCACCTAACCCTGCTGAAAAGAGCAGCTTAAGCCATCTTACATTTCCATGCTGGTGCAGGCTGAGCTGCTGGTCAGCAGGTGCTATTTCTGATGAAGCTGATTGACCAAGAAAGTCTAGATAGTTAAAGGAATAATTCACTCAAAAATGAAAATTATGTCATTATTTACTCACACTCATGTAGTTGTCTTTCTAGAACACAAAAGATGAAGTTTTGAAGAATCCAGCCACTCTTTTTCGTATTTCCAATTTCATCAATGTAAGTGAATGAGGACCAATCCAAGTGTTGGGATTTTTTTTTTTTTTTTGTGTAGCAAAAAAATATTTCTGCACAAACGTATTCAAACATGCATGCACACAGGTATACAAAAGCTTTAGTGTGTACTGATTAGTGTAAATAAAAAAACTGCATGAGGAAACAAACAAACATCTTTCCACTCATGTGGGAATAACTTAAACCCCCAACAGGCATAATACTTACTTTGCAGCAAACTGTGCCTATATTACCAGAAACGTAGTGAAAAATCTCAGATCTATTTAGAAGAACAGCATGATACTAAACCCTTTCTGCTACTGTCTGAATGTGGTAATCCGTTTGAGGTGAGTATCTTTGTTTTTGTACAGCTAGATGAGCAATACAGCCCTGAAAGTCTCAAAAAAACTTAAGGTAAAATTGAGTGTGTTTTAGTGATGGGTCGTTCATGAACGATTCATTCATTTAGAACGAACCTTTTATGTGACTCAGAAGAACAAGCAGCCTCAGAGAGTGATTCGCATGTGCATTGCGCAACCTCAGTTCGTTTGTTACGTGAAAAACGCATTGGCGCTGTACAGGAAACAGAAATGATTAGTTCACCTCTCGAGTCATCTGGTCCGAGTCATTCGTTCTTTTGTCACGTGACAGCCGTATACACTATGCATTGCTTACACAGGAAACAGAAATGATTAGTTCACCTCTTGAGTCTTCTGAATCGAGTTGTTCGTTCTTTTGTCACATGACAGCCATATACGCTATGCATTGCTTACACAGAAAACAGAAATGATTAGTTCACCTCTCGAGTCTTTTGGTCCCAGTCGTTCGTTCTTTTGTCACGTGACAGCCGTATATCTATGCACATACAGCTGTCACGTGACAAAAGAACTAATGACTCAGACAAGAAGATTCCAGAGGTGAACTAATCATTTCTGTTTCTCATAATTTGTCCTTGGCTGCATTATAAATTTTTCCTTATTTGGGACTTATTTGGGACTTATTTGGGGGGGGGGTCATTTTCAAAGATTCGTTCATTTTGCTGAAAGAGACCCAAAGATTCAAGTCAGTAAAACGATACGATTTTCCCATCACTAGTGTGTTTTAAATGGTAATGCACAAAAGACTAAAAGCAGTCTCAGCTTTATTTATATTTTGGATTAAATCTCCATAGGGTGGTATGGGATGCATCTCTTTTCCACCAGGCTGATAAATACAGTATATCATGCAGATAGAAAAAGCACAAGCAAATATAATCAGCAGTTGGTCTTTTCAAGTAACCCGTACAAACCTGTGCTTTACTCTCTCCAATCTCATTAGCCACTGATACAGTGAATGTTGTTTCCTCTACCATGCAGCAAGAGACATAATAAATGCTTATGGCACCTTATAATGATTCCCTCCCGGCAAGAGTGTTTGCGCATGTTTATTTGGGTCTGGTCAAAACAACAGTATCAAGACAACGTTGATGAGAAATCCAAATAAAGGAAGGAAAACTCATTGATGTCTGATCAATATGTTATTATGTATAAGACAATCAGTGAGCCCATTAAAGCATGCATTTATTCTGACACAAATTCAATATTGCAGATTCTACTTAGAGCTTGTGGAACCATCTATAGTAGTGATTCTCAACTAATGGGTTGCAACCCAAAAATGGGTCGCAGTCTGTTTTGACAGAAGGGTAAATAACAATGCTAAATAAAACTAACCATATAATATTTCATAGTTAGAGTAAATAAGCTTATCAATTTTTTAAAAGAAGAAAATGCTTCCCAAATCTTTTGTTATTGAAGTCAAGGGCAGTGCGCCCAATCAAACTCCAGTCAAACTAAATCAAATTCCAAAAATGCTATTTTAGCAAAAATCCATCATCTACATTAACACTTTGCAGAAGATGGCCAAATTACCCTCATACTTGAAATCCAAGATCAAAACTATGTGAGGTACAAAAATAAAATAAATAAAATAAAAACCTACATTAAATATACAGTATTTATTTGACAAATCACACTTCTTCTGTTGTTTAAGCATGTACAAGTTTGTCAGTTCTCTTACCCTTTTTACATTTTCGGATGTGGAACATGAGAGTATACCATATAGCCAGTGGCGGACTGGCCATTGGTAGAACCGGGACTTTTCCCTGTGGGCCGGCTGCGAAATGGGGCCACATGGGCCGCTGTGTTATGCAGAACACCCCACAAAACAGAGCCGTGATATGCAGAAGGGGGCAGTGATATGCAGAAAAGCATATCGCTTTTATTTACGCAGCTTAATAAGGGGGATACGTGTCAGTCAGTGAAAAGGTTCCATTCAGACCATGTCTTCTTCATAATTTTGCATATTGTTGGACCTATGCAGCTCATTGTAGAATTAATACATTTCAATGTTTGATATTAATGAGATTTACTTTCATTTTTGTACAATACAAATTTTTTGTGCTGTGTTGGGGTTGCCACTTGATTTCCAAAATAAAATCTAGGTCCTGAACCAAAACCAGCTGAGCATGAGTCAACAGTGATATCAGTGATGCCAATTACTTAAGCAATGGTGTAACTGAATCACTTTTTTGTTCCAATTAAATCAGTCTTCCAGTTGACTGCTGATGCGTGCCCGCAAATTCTTTTTAATGTGTAAAAGTTAACATATTGCCCTTTTGCAAATGAACAATGCGACTAATCAAATTTAGCTGTTTCCCTGTGGAAATGCGCATGTTGTCATATGCAGAATGCATTTCATTTCACTAGAGTGGAAAACAATCAGAACATGTGAGCTGCTGTTCTGTAGCTGCTGTAGCATGAAAAGCTCTCGCCACAAACTACATTGGCCATTTTTGATCAATGGCCAGATATGATGATGAACTGATGATTTGTGTCTTGTGTCTTGTGAAATTCAGATTAATTTGGGTTTACATAGCAATTGAATACTGTAAAAGCCTGTTCATGTGAAGAATCACATCTTTTGGTCACATTTATTGCTTAAAAATGTTAATGGGGTCATATCATGAGGAATCAAATTTTTCCATTATATTTTGAAATAAAGTGGTTCATTGAACTATGAAAATATTCTGTAGCTCAAAATGTTCTTACCGGTCCAAAAATACAATTTATTGAAACTAAGCTGCAAAAATGACATGTTTAGAACTTCCTGACATCACACAAATAAATACGTAGAAAACACGTGATCGCCTATATTTATAGATCAACGTCACTGGTTCATTATTTAGAAACTTGCTCCGCCCAGTCACGATAAGGTAATAAGGAAGAAGTAGGATAGCGGGCCCTATTTTAAAAGAGCTAAGCGCAGCGCTATGCTATAAGTCATAAGCCCAAAGTCAGTGGGCATGGCCATTAAGTTCTGGTGTTTTTGTCACCAAAATAGAGCCCAGATCCTATTATTTCTAACACTACAACATCACTACAACACAACATTTGAGTCAAACACAGTCTCTTTGTGTCTTTAATTCCTCATTCATGAAGGAATTGAGTTGCTCACTTTCATTTGGAATGACCCTTTGAATAACATTCCATTCCAATATTGCCCTTTAATGTATGACTTGACTGCTTTAAAGAAAATATTAAAACTCTAGAGGTAATGTAACAATGCAGATGAGTGGTTCTTCACAGTCATGAATTGTATCTTACACTGATCTTGATGTGCTTCATTGACATTTCCATTAGAAAATACAATGTGAGCCTCATTCAGCTCTATTGATTGTAAAGGGCTCTATGTATCAGGATTCTGTGGCCATCCAGTACTTCGGGAAGGTGGTGAGCACTGGTCAGAGATCTTGAGGTTAGTGTTTTATAGCTTTTCAAAGCATCTTAAGTTCAATTCACATGGATTTTTGATGGTCTCTAGCTATAGCTCTGTGATGGAGAAAATCAGAGGCATGGTTCAGTTTTTTTTTTTTTTTTTTTTAGTTCAGTTTCTTTGAAATAACTCTGAAGAATCAGACTGAACAAGAAAAGAAATAGGGACACAGTATCACCAAGATGTTCAATCTTTACAACAATTTTACCACTTTAAGGCTGATGTTGAATGTATGAAGCCATCTGGTCTTTATTATATTAATTTTATTCTAAAATAACTGTAGAACAAAAAAGGTCTTAATGGATATTTATAATTGCCATGTTTACTTCACAATTTGCTTGACTGTCCCTATCAAAATGTGTGTTTTCTTTGCTTGCAACTCCCCTGTTTCCTGACAGCAGCACGAATCTATTAGTGTGTCTATTGTACCAGAAAATGAAGCCTGTTAAGTTTGCGCTGGTAATGCTCACTGTTTGTAAGAGAAAGAAAATGCGGGGCAAGTTTTCTTGACTGACTTGTTAATAGCCATTTTCTTCACATATTTTGTGGGCTAAAAATTGGATTGACTGTAACACAAGATTATAAAAGTATTATTTAACTGTGCCTTATTTATACATTTTCAGCCAGTTCGAAGTATTTGTGAGTTATGCAGACAAAGATCGAATAACAAAAAAGTATCATGGTATTACCATGTTCTTGGTGGTACCATACAATTTATCCCCCCTACCATTTCATCTCCGATGTTTAGAGGTGGAAGTTATGGCATAAATATATAAAGGAAAAAAACTAACTTTTCAATAAATAAATAAGCTTGCATTTTGAGTTATATATTTTTCTGGACATGTACCATGCTGTTTCCATTGTATTTTTTAACAACCCTAACCTTAATCCATATTAAAGACTTGTAGTTACCTAATATTACTCAATACTTTCTTGGATAAGTACAATGTAAGTATACTGAAAGAACACATACTGTAAAATAAAGTGCAACCGCTATTTTCATACTGCGAGGGCACTTTTTTATAAGGGGAGTATAGTAACCATTCAGCACCACAGTATATATCAAAGTACCATGGTATTATCATCCGATACCATAATTGTATTATGGTACTGTCACAGTACTTTTTACAGTTGTGCTCAAATGTTTGCATACCCTGGCAGAAATTGTGACATTTTGGCATTGATTTTGAAAATATGACTGATCATGCAAAAAAACGTCCTGGTTATTTGTGTAACCTCCGTTCCCTGATGGAGGGAACGAGACATTGTGTCGATGTAGTGACACTAGGGGTCACTCTTGGGAGCCCGAAACACCTCTGGTCTTTGATAAAAGGCCAGTGAAAATTGGCGAGTGGTATTTGCATGCCACTCCCCCGGACATACAGGTATAAAAGGAGCTGGTATGCAACCACTCATTCAGGTTTTATGCTGAGGAGCCAAGACAAGGTCCAGCCATTTCAGCGGGTAGTTCAGCGTTGTGGCAGGAAGGACCCATCAGGGAATGGAGGTTACACAAGTAACCAGGACGTTCCCTATCTGTCACTCACTCGACGTTGTGTCGATGTAGTGACACTAGGGGTCCCTGTACAAAACGTCACAACTGGCTGAACTGTGTTACATGAACTGGCGGTGTGTGACGGGCAGACTACTGTGTGCCTCGTAGCCAGTGCACCAGGCCGACACGTAACCTCCCCCAACATAGTTATGAGTGTCGAACGGCACTTTGGTGACAAGTCAACTACCCAAAAGATAGAGACAGGCTAACCCAGTTGTGGCTCTTTTCCCCTTCTTTTTTCCACTCCCTAAAAAACAAGGGGGATTATCTGACTGGGCCACCAGGTCTAGTCGGGGGGTGTCCGTGGAGACCACACCTTGCCCACCTTGCTTGAGCGCAGCATCGGAGAGCAGGCTTGTCCAGTCGGACGCAGAAGCCTCAGCTGGGCTTCCCCCTTCGGGGACGGTCGCCCAGTCACAGTCTGATGCCGAAATGATGGACATGTTTTCCCAGGCGGCCGTGAGCATCGGGCTAGTGTGGAACCCTCCGCTCTCCCCTGAGTCCTCGCGGCTTGATGATTGTTTTCTGGGCTCGCGGCACCGCTCAAAACAGCCGCGCCCTGCTCCAGTGCCATTCTTCCCGGAGGTGCATGAGGAGCTGATGAAGTCATGGGAGGCACCTTTTACTGCCCGGCCCTGACTCCGCAGTTCCCCCGCTTTCACTAACCTCGATGGTGGGGTGGCCAGGGGCTATACGGCGATTCCCCGGTGGATAAGGCGCTCGCGGTGCACTTATGCCCACAGAGCGCCGCCACCTGGCGTGGACACCCTAAGCTCCCATCCAAGCCCTGTGGGCTCATGTTGTCCCTGACGGCTAAGGCCTACAGCGCTGCTGGACAAGCCGCCTCTGCCCTGCACGCCAAGGCTCTCCTGCAGGTCCACCAAGCCAAGGCGCTGAAAGAACTGCATGAGGGTAGTCTGCCCCAGATTTTATGCAGGAACTGCGCTCGGCAACCGACCTCACCCTCCGGGTGATGAAGGTCACGGCGTGGTCTTCACCTGTGGCTCAACCTGGTCGAGATGGGCGAGGCCGACAAGACACGGTTCCTTGCTGCCCCCATTTCCCAAGCGGGCCTATTCGGCGACACTGTTGAGGACTTTGCCCAGCAGTTCTCGACGGTAAAGCAGCAGACGGAAGCAATCCGGCACATCCTGCCCCGGCGTGGCTCAAGATCCCACACCCTGTCTGCTCGTCGCCAAGGGCGTCCCCCTGCAGTGACTGCACCGGCTCTGCCGCAGCCCGCCCCTCCGGCCCGGCGTGGATCCCACAGCAGGAAGCCGACGCCACCCGTCTCACAGCTGGTGCCGAAGAAACCATGGAGGTCCTTGAAGCGCCCCTGAGACGGGCAACCCAGGGATGAGGGAACCCACTCACATGGAGCTGGTAGAAAGACCACTCCATCCCCCGATGGAGGGCCGGGTGGAAAATCTTTTGTTGCCTTTTTGTTTGATTTCGCCGCACGCCCAAGTGAAACTTTTTCAGAGGCTCCTGGGGCATATGGCATCCTCGGCAGTGGCCACCCCGCTCGGGTTGATGCATATGAGGCCGCATCAGCACTGGCTCCAGACTCGAGTCCCGAGACGGGCATGGCACCACGGGACACACCACGTGGCCATCAACGTCTGTCAACGTCTTTTCAGCCTTTGAACCGACCTCTCGTTTCTACGAGCAGGTGTTCCCCTAGAACTGGTCTCCAGGCGCGTCGTGGTCACGACAGACACCTCCAAAACGGGCTGGGGCACTGTTTGCAATGGGCACGCAGCCGCCGGCCTCTGGACGGGTCCGCGACTGCGTTGGCACATCAATTGCCTCGAGTTACTGGCAATTCTGCTCGCCCTGCGAAGGTTCCGGCTGTTGATCCAGGGCAAGCACGTGCTCGTTCGGATGGACAGCATGGCAGCGGTAGCATATGTCAACCGCCAAGGCGGTCGGCGCTCTCGCTGTATGTCACAACTCTCCCGCCGTCTCCTCCGGAGTCGGCAGCACCTCAAGTCACTGTGAGCCACTCACATCCCGGGCAACCTCAACACTACAGCGGATGCGCTGTCACGGCAGGTTTCCCTCAGGGGAGAGTGGAGACTCCACCCTCAGGTGGTCCAGCTGATTTGGAGTCAATTCGGTCGGGCACAGGTGGACCTGTTCGCCTCCCAAGGATCCTCCCACTGCCCGCTCTGGTACGCCCTCACCAAGGCTCCCTTCGGCATAGACGCGCTGGCACACAGCTGGCCCCCTGGCATTCACAAATATGCGTTTCCCCCAGTGAGCCTGCTTGCACATACCCTGTGCAAGGTCAGGGAGGACAAGGAGCAGGTCGTCCTAGTAGCACCCTACTGGCCCACCCAGACGTGGTTCTCGGACCTCACGCTCCTCGCGACAGCTCCCCCTGGCGAATTCCCCTGAGGAAGGACCTTCTTTCTCAGGGACGGGGCACCCTTTGGCACCCGCGCCCAGACCTCTGGAATCTCCATGTCTGGTCTCTGGACGGCACGTGGAAGACCTAAGTGGCCTACCACCCGCGGTGGTAGACACGATCACTCAGGCTAGGGCCCCCTCTACGAGGCGCCTGTATGCCTTTAAGTGGCGTCTATTTGCTAAGTGGTGTTCTTCTCGACACAAAGACTCCCAGAGATGTGCAGTCGGATCAGTGCTTTCCTTCCTGCAGGAGAGGCTGGAAGGGAGGCTGTCCCCTTCCACCTTGAAGGTGTACATTGCTGCCATAGCAGCACACCACGACGCAGTTGACGGTAAGTCCTTAGGGAAGCATGACCTGATCATCAGGTTCCTAAGAGGCACCAGGAGGCTGAATCCCTCCAGACCGCGCCTCGTTCCCTCATGGGATCTCTCCGTAGGTCTACAGACTCCCTTTGAGCATTTGCAGTCAGCCGAGCTTAAGGCACTCTCCATGAAGACTTCCCTCCTGACTGCACTCACTTCCATCAAGAGGGTAGGTGACCTGCAAGCCTTCTCTGTCAGCGAAACATGCCTGGAGTTCGTTCCGGGCTATTCTCACGTGATCCTGAGACCCCGACCGGGCTATGTGCCCAAGGTTCCCACCACCCCTTTTAGGGACCAGGTGGTGAACCTGCAAGCACTGCCCCAGGAGGAGGCAGACCCAGCCCTGTCATTGCTGTGTCCGGTGCACGCTTTACACATCTATTTGGATCGCACGCAGAGCTTTAGAGTCTCCAAGCAGCTCTTTGTCTGCTTTGGTGCACAGCGGAAAGGAAGCGCTGTCTCCAAGCAGAGGATCGCCCACTGGCTCATTGACGCCATAACCATGGCATATCTCGCCCAAAACATGCTGCCCCCGGTAGGGCTACGAGCCCATTCTACCCGTGGTGTAGCGGCTTCTTGGGCCCTGGCCAGAGGTGCCTCTCTAACAGACATTTGCAGAGCAGCGGGCTGGGCAACACCCAACACCTTTGCAAGGTTCTACAACCTCTGGGTGGAACCGGTTTCATCCCAGGTAGTGGCACGCAACACAAGCGGATAAGCCCGGGATAGCCGGCCGGGTGTATCGCTTGCACATAGAGCCTTCCACCTCCTTTTGAGCTGAAGACGTGCACCATTAATTCCCAGTAGTGTTCAAAAAATGTGTTCCCTGGTTGACTTCCTCCGAGCCCTGTGGCAGTCGAGTTTTCGGAGAGACTCACTGCCGGCCCAGTACATGCACTAACTAAGAGCCCTGTTCTGGGGTAGGTGCTCCGCATGTGGTGGTCCCCTGTAAGGCTAAACCCCATGCGATCCATATCTTCTGCTAGTTCGTTTCCCTGCTGGCAAACTGCGTCTTCCTTGGGCAGAGCCCCTCTGCCCCAGTCTCCATGTTTGTAGTAACTCCTCCCCATTGGGCAGGATCTACCTTGAAGGCTCTCCACATGGTTGGAAAGACCATGTGATGTATTTTTCCCCTCTCTTGGGGTGAGGTGTGGTCTCCGTGGTGTCCTCCCCTTGGGAGGGACACCCCCCGACTAGACCTGGCGGCCCAGTCGGATAATCCCCCTTCTTTTTTAGGGAGTGGAAAAAGAGAAGGGGAAAAGAGGCCACGACTGGGTTAAGCCTGTCTCTATCTTTGGGTAGTCAACTTGTCCCCAAAAAGGGCTGTTTGACACTCGTAACTGTGTTGGGGGAGGTTAAATGTTGACCTGGTGTGCTGGCTATGAGGCACACAGCAAGTCTGCCCACCACACACCGCCAGTTCACGTAACACCGTTCAGCCTTGTGGCGTTTTGTATAGGGACCCCTAGTGTCAGTACATCAACACCAACGTCGAGTGAGTGACAGATAGGGAACGTCATGGTTACTGGTGTAACCTCGTTCCCTGATGGAGGGAACGAGACGTTGGTCCCTCCTGCCACAACGCTGAACCACCCGCTGAAATGGCCGGACCTTATATCAGCTCCTCAGCATAAAACCTGAATGAGTGGTTGCATACCAGCTCCTTTTATACACGTATGTCCGGGGGAGTGGCATGCAAATACCATTCACCAATTTTCATTGGCCTTTTATCAAAGACCAGAGGTGTCTCGGGCCAAGAGTGAACCCTAGTGTCACTACATCGACACCAACGTCTCGTTCCCTCCATCAGGGAACGGAGGTTACACCAGTAACCTACGTCTCTAGGACATTCTGATCCGAAAGATATCACTCTCAGCCATTTTGAATAGAAGTCAATGAGGCTGGTTACTAGGGTGCTCTAAATGGTTGCTAGGGCGTGGCTAAGTAGTTTTTCAAGTGGATACATGAAGACTGATTGCTCACCCAAGTGAAACAAGCCAACTGACATGTCTGTAGTCCATTCTGATCCAAAGATATCACTCTCAGCCATTTTGAATGGAAGTCAATAGGGCTGGTTTCTAGGGTGCTCTAAATGGTTGCTAGGGTGTGGCTAGCCAGTGATCAGAGAGATTCTTATTGGCTGATTACTAACCTGACTCAAAAGATCCATTCCCCAAGTGTCTACAAAATTATGTTCTGAAGATATACTTCTGAGCAATTTTGAATGGAAGTCTATGGGGGTGGTTGCTAGGGTGCCGTAAATGGTTGCTAAGGCATGGCTACGCCATTCCCAAAGTGATACTTAAAGACTGATTGGTAGCCCAAGTGAAATGTGCCTGCCCCTATGTCTCTATGACATTCTGATTGGGAGATATGATCCCACAAAATTCATTGTCTTGTCATAATAGGAAAAAACAATTGTTTTCATGGGCAAGAGCCTTGCCATAGTATGCCTATGGGGCATAATTGGGCTGGTTTTAAGGAAGCATTTTACAGTTTTCGGACGCAGCCATATAGAAATGACACGAGACAGAAACGGGAATAATGGGAAAATAAACACATAATATAATTCCAGACATATGTAAACATATCCCTAAAACAATGTGACAGTTAATCATGTCTGGCAACTTGACAAATATGTTTTCAAAATTTTTAGGATATGCAAAAATTAAGGTGACATTTGAATATCTATAATCATTTTGGAAATCACAGATTTATTTGCAAACTAGCATCATAAAAGTCAGAAGACATTGTCAGTGTACCACGTTTCTTCAAATAAATTTATATGCATTCATACACTTATGAAAGCCTTAGACTTAAAAGGATTTCTTATCCTGTGGCTCCCTCTGGTGGACAAAAATATCACAGCTTTCATTTCATTAGTATTACAGCTTTTCATTGAAATGGCTGATTATTTAAAATTTGCTGTTAGCCCCCCGTTCATCATAAATCCATAAAATTTAGTATGATTCCTCAGAATGTCCTGTTTTCCATATTTACACAGTTTTATGAAGTTTGGCATTTGTGCACACAAGATACAGGAATATTAGTCACAATGGGCCACACTAGTCAAATATATCATATTGTATCTTCTAGATGATTTAATGGATCAAAATTCTTTTGATAAATTTTTGCCTGCATGGTCTAGCGCTAACCTGGGCCAAGTTTGGTGAAGATCTGATTTACGCCCAAGGAGTTCGAAAAAGTAGGGTTTTCAGTAAATTAGAATGGCAGAAACATTTTATAAAATGAAATAAAACTGAGCTATACATTTAGTAGAACTTGACGCAAGGATTTAGAGTTAAAAAGCATTTTGATTTTAATGTGCTCGGATGCGAAGTAATTAGCAAAAATGTAAATGTTTTTGTTACAGCACCACCTTGTGGCCGATTCTCACAAAACTTGGTACACAGCCTCATTTTGACACTGCGTATGAATATCTCAAGTTTCGTAATGGCTGGCCATTCAGATTTGATGTTATTAGCTGCTGAAAATTGATTGGCTGCTGACGGCCATGTTTGTTGATTTTTCCAAATGATATATGAGTGATATGTTAGCCTTTGGGCCATAGAAGATGCAAACCAATTTTCAACATCATTGATCATAAGGCTGCGGAGTTATGAGCGTTTTTCAGTTGTAGTGCCCCCTATACACAGAATTTGACGTGACTTGGCGTGCAACCTCAGAATGTCTATGTGTATCAAGTTTCGCTATGTTTGGACTTTTAGTTTGGTAGATATAGGTCAATTTCAATTACATGGACTACGCCTGACCAGTTCGTTGGCTTATATCTTCGTAACACTTAGACAATATAAAATCATTTTGATAACTTTTTGTAAGGAGGTTTCATAGATGATGCATACCAAATTTCATGCGAATCGGACAAACGGCCATGGAGGAGTTCAAAAAAGGAAAATTTCCTGAAAATTCAAAATGGTGGAAAAATTTTATAGACGGAAATGAAATTGGAGATATACATTTTGTAGGGCTTGACTCAAGGAATCAGAGGAACATTTTTCATTCTAGCCCTTACGGTTCCAAAGTTATGAACACAAATGCAAAGGTGCTTATTATAGCGCCACCTAGTGTCTGACGGATTGGTGTGTGGATGCCTGAGTAGTGGGAGGATTTGGAACCATCCTGCCAAGTTTGGAATCTCTACAATTTACGGTCTCTGACGCCAAGACACTTTTAGGGCAGAAAAAAATAATAAAAAGAAAAAATATAGCTGCGAGCAGCAATTAACAGGGTTCAAGCGGTTTAAGGCCTTTAAGCACATGCATAAAAAGATATTATGTTTTATTTATCAAGCATGTAACCACCTAGATCATAGATGGAATAGACCATTTACAACCAATACAGGCAATTTACAAAGGAAATACATGGTTTTTAAAGCTTTTTAAAGCTCATAGCGCCCCCTATGGTCCGATCTCCATAAAAGTCTGCATGCTTGTTTAGAATCATATGTCGCATGTGCTCAGCTAATTTCTAGTTTTTGTTTAGGACTAATGGGCTTATTTGTACTCTTGACCATGCCCATTTTCTAAATGACACTGTTATAGCTACCAAAGGGTAAAGGGTGTCTGATTTCTTTCAAATTTCTCACTGACCTCTAGGGCCAGGAGTCGAACAGGCCCACCGAGTTTTGTGCCAATCGGCTTCCGTTAACCTTGTCTAATAGGTGCTCAAACTTCATTGGCCGATGGTGGCCATGTTTTTTGATCATGTCCTCATAGACAGTCATAGCACCTTGGACAAAGACACTGCATGCCGATTTTCAACTCAATCAGACTAACGGTTGTGTTGTTAGAGCTATTTTCATGTTTTTTCATGTTACAGTGCCACCAAGTGGCCAAACTCCACATTTTACTGTGACCTCAGATTGAGCTCATACACATGTGTACCGAGTTTGGTGGAAATATCTAATTTCGTTTGGATGTTATAGCCATTTTAGTAAAAATGGCCCGCCCTTTTCGAATGTTTTGGCACCCCTTAGTGACCGTGAGTCGAAATTTCAACTTTTATTTTATAATTATTGATAATCAGACTCCAGAGTATATTTCTGCACTGGTTTGGTTCTGATCGGGTGAAAAACCTAGGACTAGTTCACAAAAGTAGGTTTTTAACATTATCTGAAATATTTACCAAACGGTTTGACAGACACCAATGCTTCATGAGGCAAAGTTGTTTAGAATGAGAAGTGCTATCAGATGATATATATATTACTTGTGTTTTTTCACAACACTGCATTATTTACAACCATTAACACCTACAAAAATCATGATAGCACCACCTAGTGGCCGATTTTTTTTTAAAACTTTGCACAACTCTCTCAGACCAAGAGTCAAATAGGTCCACCAAGTTTCGTTCCGATCGGTCATTGTTAACCTTGTGTAATAGCTGCTGAAATTCAACATACGTGAATGTCCATACAGACAATGATGGCAGCTGAGACAAAGACAATGTATGCAAATTTTGAAGTCAATAGGATTAACGGTTTCATAGTTACAGCCAATTTCATGTTTTTTTGGTATTATAGCGCCACCATGTGGCAAAACCATGCCAACTTTTCTGGGCGACCAAAGACTGACCTCTTACATAAGCAAATTGGTGAAGTTATCTCATTTCCTTCAAGAGTTATAGCCATTTATGTCAAATTGGCCACTCCTACTTCCGATGTTTTCGCATACCGTAGCTAGCTCGAGTAGAAAGTTCAAACTTTTTTTGATAACTTTTGATATTGAGATTCCATAAAATAGTTTGGCACTGGTTTGGTCCCGATCGGTCAAAAAACCTAGGACTAGTTTGCAAAAGTAGGTTTTATGAAAAATCCAAGATGGTGGAAATTTTTTATAGGCGGAGCTATTCGTTTTGCACTTGAGTCTATGACAAATGGTCTAGAAGTTATGAGCAGTTTCACATTTTTTTGATCACTGTAGCGCCCCCTACTGACCGATTTCGCCGAGTCCGTGTTTCTGAGTAGCGAGCAATACTACTACCATCTGACCAAGTTTCAAGTCTCTAGGCCTTACGGTTTGCTCTGCCCGATCAGTTTTATGGCAGAATAATAATAATAATAATAATAATAATAATTACAATAGGGTTTCAGCGCTAAACGCTTGAACCCCTAATAAAAATCTTAACAATTACAATAGGGTTTCAGCGCTAAGCGCTTGAACCCCTAATAATAAAAATCTTAACAATTACAATAGGGTTTCAGCGCTAAGCGCTTGAACCCCTAAAAATTTTAACAATTACAATAGGGTTTCAGTGCTAAGCACTTGAACCCCTAATAATAATAATAATAAAAATCTTAACAATTACAATAGGGTTTCAGCGCTAAGCGCTTGAACCCCTAATAATAAAAATCTTAACAATTACAATAGGGTTTCAGCGCTCAGTGCTTGAACCCCTAAAAATCTTAACAATTACAATAGGGTTTCAGCACTAAGTGCTTGAACCCCTAATAATAATAATAAAAATCTTAACAATTACAAAAGGTTTCAGCGCTAAACGCTTGAACCCCTAATAATAATAATAATAATAATCTTAACAATTACAATAGGGTTTCAGCGCTAAGCGCTTGAACCCCTAAAAATTTTAACAATTACAATAGGGTTTCAGTGCTAAGCACTTGAACCCCTAATAATAAGATAATCGGAACAAATACAATAGGGTTCCTGCACCTTCGGTGCTTTGACTCCTAATGAATAGTTAACAGCAACAATCAAAAATTTAGCAAAAAGGTACTGTATAATTTATATATGAAGGCAAGTGCAGAAATAAATGATATATACACATTTAATTACACAAGCCTTTTGGTTTTATATATATATATATATATATATATATATATATATATATATATATATATATATATATATATAAAACAGAAGGCTTGTATATATACAGGTGCATCTCAATAAATTAGAATGTCGTGGAAAAGTGCATTTATTTCAGTAATTCAACTCAAATTGTGAAACTCGTGTATTAAATAAATTCAATGCACACAGACTGAAGAAGTTTAAGTCTTTGGTTCTTTTAATTGTGATGATTTTGGCTCACATTTAACAAAAACCACCAATTCACTATCTCAAAAAATTAGAATACATCATAAGACCAATTAAAAAAAATGTTTTAGTGAATTGTTGGCTTTCTGGAAAGTATGTTCATTTACTGTATATGTACTCAATACATGGTAGGGGCTCCTTTTGCTTTAATTACTGCCTCAATTCGGCATGGCATGGAGGTGATCAGTTTGTGGCACTGCTGAGGTGGTATGGAAGCCCAGGTTTCTTTGACAGTGGCCTTCAGCTCATCTGCCTTTTTTGGTCTCTTGTTTCTCATTTTCCTCTTGACAATACCCCATAGATTCTCTATGGGGTTCAGGTCTGGTGAGTTTGCTGGCCAGTCAAGCACACCAACACCATGGTCATTTAACCAACTTTTGGTGCTTTTGGCAGTGTGGGCAGTTGCCAAATCCTGCTGGAAAATGAAATCAGCATCTTTAAAAAGCTGGTCAGCAGAAGGAAGCATTAAGTGCTCTAAAATTTCTTGGTAAACGGGTGCAGTGACTTTGGTTTTCAAAAAACACAATGGACCAACACCAGCAAATGACATTGCACCCCAAATCATCACAGACTGTGGAAACTTAACACTGGACTTCAAGCAGCTTGGGCTATGAGCTTCTCCACCCTTCCTCCAGACTCTAAGACCTTGGTTTCCAAATGAAATACAAAACTTGCTCTCATCTGAAAAGAGGACTTTGGAACACTGGGCAACAGTCCAGTTCTTCTTCTCCTTAGCCCAGGTAAGACGCCTCTGACGTTGTCTGTGGTTCAGGAGTGGCTTAACAAGAGGAATACGACAACTGTAGCCAAATTCCTTGACACGTCTGTGTGTGTTGGCTCTTGATGCCTTGACCCCAGCCTCAGTCCATTCCTTGTGAAGTTCACCCAAATTCTTGAATCGATTTTGCTGGACAATCATAAGGCTGCGGTTCTCTCGGTTGGTTGTGCATCTTTTTCTTCAACACTTTTTCCTTCCACTCAACTTTCTGTTAACATGCTTGGATACAGCACTCTGTGAACAGCCAGCTTCTTTGGCAATGAATGTTTGTGGCTTACCCTCCTTGTGAAGGGTGTCAATGATTGTCTTCTGGACAACTGTCAGATCAGCAGTCTTCCCCATGATTTTGTAGCCTAGTGAACCAAACTGAGAGACCATTTTGAAGGCTCAGGAAACCTTTGCAGGTGTTTTGAGTAGATTAGCTGATTGGCATGTCACCATATTCTAATTTTTTGAGATAGTGAATTGGTGGGTTTTTGTTAAATGTGAGCCAAAATCATCACAATTAAAAGAACCAAAGACTTAAACTACTTCAGTCTGTGTGCATTGAATTTATTTAATACACGAGTTTCACAATTTGAGTTGAATTACTGAAATAAATGCACTTTTCCACGACATTCTAATTTATTGAGATGCACCTGTATATATATATATATATATATATATATATATATAAAAGTTTAGGACAAAAACTGTCAGTGTTTCTCACTTCTTGCTCATTGTTTTGAATGAATACATCACATTCTTTTGGGTGGTCACATACGGTCTAGTCGCACAAATATTTCAGTGTATCCGAAGCTCAAATCAGATCCGAAATTCTGACTCTGCAGATGGTCGGAATTCCACACAGCCACCGTGCAACACTCCGTTTGAAATGACTGACCTATGGTCGTTTGTCTTATGCAGTAAAAAGGTGGATTCAGTCCAGTAAGATGAAAGAAAATTATCTGCAAAAATGTAGTGAGTACTTTTCAAGTTAAATATAACTGTAAGGAGCAAAAAGTAAAAAAAAATTATTTGGAAATGTAATTAAGTAAAAGTACAAGTATTCTGTTTAAATTGCACTCGAGTAAAGTACAAATCCCAAAAAATAATACTTAAATATAATACTTATTTTTACTCAATTATTTACACCCCTGTAAAAAAATAAAATAAAATAAATAAATAAATAAATACTGTATATATATATATATATAAGTATTTTGTGACAAACCTCACAAGCTTGACAGATTCAGTGAAGTGAGTTACATACCATAATCCAGTGTTTCTCAATCTTAATTCATCTTTAAATTCCATCCATGAAAATAGAATACTAAGTGTCAACATAAAGTTGCATGGTGCACTGTACATGAATATAATTCTTTTTACGCTTTTTTTCTTCTAAAATGTCCTGTGACATAATGTATAGTCCAAAGTGACTTTTTAAAAAATTCCCAAAGAAGGATTTGGGAGGAGTCTGCCCATCTAATCTGTGAATTAGTCACAGAACATGCAGTATAAGCCACTGTATACTTCTCCCTATCGACAATCCTTCCAGAATTTGTCCCCGCCCTATGGTGAGAAACATGTCCGATTCCCTGGTAATAGAGTTCTTCCCCTGAGACGACGATTTCTTCAGTCTCTCTGAGACTCTGCCACCACTTTCGGAGCCCAGACCAGGACCCTCCACTCTTCCAAATACTGAGTGTTCCCGCGCTCACAAGGGTTGCCAGTCTCTGTGGTCTTTCAATCAGTTTCCTAAACATTGCTCCAGAAGACTTCTCTCTCCACCCCAGCAAGAATGCCTCCACTTTCCACAGCTCCTCGTCCCACGAATACTCTAGCTTCATCCTCAACTTCCTCCCACGCGGCAAGTCCTCCAATCCCTGAAATTTCAAAGTGGACATTCAATGGTCTCTGTCAAGCCCTCTCAGATGCAGGGATTGCGTTCCCTTGCATATTCAGTAAAGCTTAGCTTTACGAGAAGTCCTTTCCCAGCAATCCCCAGACAAGACTCATCATCTCAGCATGTAACCCACCTTTCCGCTCACTCTCAAACCTTTGTCGCACCTCCGACGTGAATACCTTCCACTTCCTCTACCCAAATTCCTGGCCATGCCCCTCCGCTTCTCCCGAATCCCTAACTTCCTCATGTCAAATACCTACCACTTAAAACCTCTGCCATTAATTTCAATGTTTATTCCTCGCTTGTTTTATTCTGAAAGGTCCTGCGACATACTGTATAGTCCAAAGCAACTTTTGTATTTTAAATGGAGTTCCCAAATGAAGATTCGGGAGGAGTCTGCCCAACTAATCTGCCAATTAGTTGCAGAACATATAAACCACTGTATACTTCTCCCTATCAACAATCCTTCTGACATTTGGCCCCACCCCATACCAAGAAGCATGCCTGATTTCCTGGAGATCAAAGTTTTCCCTACAGATGACGAGTTCTCCAATCTCTCCGAAACTCTGCCGCCGCTTTTGGAGCCCAGACCAGGACCCTCTACTTGTCCGTCAAGCCCTCTCAGATGCAGGGATTGCATTCCCTCGCACATCCAGTAAAGCTCAGCTTTAAAAGAAGTCCTTTCCCAGCAACTCCCAAGAAAGGTTCCCGACAAACCAGTGAACTCATCTTCTCAGTGCAGAACCCACTTTTCCTCTCACTCTAAAACCTTTGTTGTTCCTCTGACATGCATTCCTTTCACTTCCTCTTACCAAATGCCCAGCTCAGCCCCTCCGCTTCTCCCGAATCCCTCACCTTCTTCATTTCAAATACTTGCCACTTAAAGCCTCGGCCATTCATTTAAATGTTTTTTCCTCAGCAACTAGACATCTTCCCCAGCCTGCTTCTTTCTCCTATCCTCTTTCAGTCCCTGCCATTTGTTTGATCAAAATCACTTGGCTTGCTGAGGTAGACATACCGTATGCTTTTCACTCGTTTGCCCTCCTGTCCAGCCCTGGCTTTTAATGGTAAACTGATTTGACTTGCTGTCTCGGGGCTCTAGATCGAGACTCGATTTGAGCTCCGGAAACCCCCCAGTAAGGAATAGAGTGGGGGAAGTTAGGAAATTAGAGAAAAAGGTGGAGTTGGGGAGGAGCTGGGATGCCTGAAGAATTGTCCCAGGACTATGGTAAGAGGTTGCTTATATATGCTAGTGGCATGATTGACAAGCCTGAATGATTGGGCTCCTCCCGAACTTTCATTTAAAACTTAATTTCACTAGTTCACACTCCCATCCAGCCCTGGCTTTTAATGGTAAACTGATTTGGTTTTCTGTCTCGGGCAGAGGGGCTCTAGATTGAGACTCGATTTGAGCTCCAAAACCCCCAAAAAAGGGATGTTTTATTTTTTTAAGAAGCCCCTAGAAACAGCGAGCCAAAAGTTCACCACCCCAAAAATGTTTTATTTTTTTTAAACTGGGAGTGATGGAATTTGGGGTGTAGGACTCCTGCAGGAGGAGTCACTGCTGTGGCAGTGGAATAATATTTTTGTATGGGGGCTCCTGCGGGAGCTGGGGACAAGCCACTGCTGCGATAGTGGGGAGAAGTGTGAGCCGGGGGAAATTTCACTGCTGCGGCAGTAAGGGGGTATAATTTGCGGTGGCAGTCAGAGCTCCTGTGGGAGCTGAAGGACAAGTCACTGCCATGGCAGTGGAAGGGGATTATTATGTAGGGTATAATTATATAAGGGTTTGGTGTGCTTGCTTAATGTGCGATAGCTTTGTTCTAAAGTATGAGTGGAAGGTGTCTGAGGACCATCTGCTGAGAGTTTTAATTGGGAGCTTTTTTTTTCTTCTATTTTTGTGCTTATTATTGGTAGAGAAAGCAGTGCTAGATTCAACGGCCTGCGAGGTATCAAGGGTTTAGAATAGTCTAGCATGTAATAGTTCCAGAGCACTGTACTGGTTTGTGGATCACAGCAAATAGAAAGAACCCTTCTTTAGAAGAGCCTAGATTGCACTGATAGGGAAATAAATTTATTGTTTTGTAGGAGGCTTAAGTAACAGCCATCAGAGGCCTACAGGCCTTAGAAGGAATATAATTTACACAGAAGTGTAATGAAGTGCATGAGCAGCCATAATGGAAATCAGTGGTCCAAGCAGGTGAATAAAAGGAAGCTTTATTGTAGTGGAGAGATACTATTCTCACCTCTTTACGATTTTAAAGCTGGGGCAGAAGATGCAGAGGCAAACTTCAATTTGTTTGCTGAATTAATTTTCTGTATCATTGTGAAGCGATCAGGATACATACTTGAGGAGAAAAAAGTCATATAATAGTTTACAGAGTTATACATTTGAATAAAAGTTTGCAGAAAGCATTTGTTGCATGGTTATAGGAGCTGTATGGCGAGGTGATCTCAAATGCTGCGAGGAGGCGAGATATAATTGCAGAATGATTCATGAACGAGTTGTGACGCGGAGCGCAACCCACCACTTGCGGAGCCAAACTTGACTCGAGTCTGCTCAGACAGAAGCTGTATGCAACTGTAGTGAGCTGTAGCATGGTCAGAGCTCATGCTAAGAGTTCTGCTCTGGTTTGGAAAGATTTTTGTAAATAGAGTAGTGGTCGTTTGAGAGGAAGCTTGCTTGCTGTGATTGCACCTGTGCTCCAAATGGGATAAATCACCCTCCGAAGGGCACTTTGAAGGGAGAACAATCATGATAGTCTAGATGATGGTAGCATCTTTGAAGGGAATAGGGTGTAGGGATGATTACTTCTGAATGGAATGCACCCTCAACAAGTTGCACAGCAAGGTAATTAAAGCTGACAGGAAGCAACCGGGCTGAAACACTAGAGTGCATTGGAATAATGTTTGAATTAATTTGTTAATCTTTTGATTCCCTCACATTAAGTTAAAGCTGTAACAGAGCTCTAAGTGACATGAAGCCGGAGCAGCGCCCATTTGCGGAGGCAGCCTCACTCCAAATAGGGACCGCTCCAGGTGGAAAGGTAAGATGAGTGGACCTGCAGCCCTATGCAGCCAAAGGGAGCTGTACCACAGGTATAACGGCAAAGCAGTGGCCGCTTGCAGAGGCAGCCTCGACACCAAGGTCTACTTCGCTGAGGAAAGATTAGAATGAAATGAAGACAGTGCTGAGACAATGGTTAAAGTGGCAGCTGCTGTTGCCATGCGATATGGAAATAGTGGGCTAATGCGGCAGCTTGTTGAATAATGTGACAATTGCGATGGAAGACCTTAACTGATAAGGGGAAATAATTCATGCAGAGTAGTGGGTCATCTAAGTCTGTCACGTGGATCTGTCGTAGTTAAGTGGGCGGGGCCAATGCCGGAAGAATTGTCCTGGGACTATGGTAATTGAAAAATTATTGACAGGCCTGAATGATCGGGCTTCTCCCGAACTTTTGTTTAGAACTTCATTTAAAGTCATGCCTATACACGCAGATTTCTGGCACGTGTTCGGCTTAAGGTGGAGAGAATAATTTTTCATTGCAGTTCATTTAACGTTTGGTTGCAAAAGCAGCCCACAAATGTTTGACATGCTGTCCGAAGCACTTTGATACATTTTTCTGTAATCACTCAGTATTCCTTTCTCATTCATCTCCTAGATGACTTCCTCTCTATCTCACCAAATAATTTCCCACCAGCAGCCCACTTGTCAGACATATCATCCAGACAGTTTTCTCAGAACTAGGACATTCCCTCTCACCTGAGAAAACATTAGGAAAACAAAAATCGTCAGGAAGCTTGGGACTATGAATTAACAGGTTGTGTTGGAGAGCACTGGTGAAGATATTAGGATGGTGTAATTTAAAACCATGCAATTCTACAGCTGAAGAATTAGGGCTGAAGGTGAAAAACAAATCCTGGAGATATTTCAATAATCATCCGATGATGAAGAATTAAATTTCTTCTGCAGGTTCTGCAGGTTTGTATGTAAAAACATACAAAAACGAGGAGTTGTTGCGGACAACACCAGTGTCCCATGAAAAAAACGGCCTTTTCCACATTGTTTGGGTTACACCAATTTGTGACCCTTCCGTTCAGTTTGTTTGGGGCCCCGATTACGTTTCAGCGTCTTATGGACAGGGTCCTCAGATCGCACGCTACGTATGCCGCTGCCTATTTGGATGATATCATTATCTTTAGTAGAGATTGACAGCGACACTTGCAGTATCTGAGGGCAGTTCTGAGGTCGCTGCGGCGAGCGGGGCTCACAGGAAACCTGAAGAAGTGCGCGATTCATACATCACATCATACATCATGATCATACATCATGACGGTGCCACGGATGGCCGCCTCGGTGTGAAGCGCTCCTATTCTTTTGTTGTTTTTGTTTGTTTGTCCTGTGTTTAGTAATCTTTTTCCAGTCAGTTATACCAGGGATGAACTGCTGAACATTCGGCAGCATATACCAGACAGTCTTTTCCCGGTTTTTGAATATTCGGATGCTTTGCTGGACATTTTAGTCGAAGGCACAGCTCTGCTGTTCAAGAGACACAGGTGAAGGAAATGTGCCGGCGTGCTGGTCAAGCTCCATCGGCGCGGCTTTCAAACAGCGCTGCCGAGCATTCATCTAGCGAATATACGTTCTCTTTGTTTGTACACCCGTACAAACAAGGACTTTTCAAACTCTGCTGCCTTGTGCACAGAAACCTGGCTGAGTGAAGCCATTCCGGACAGCACATTACATCTGCCGGGCTTTCAGCTGTTCAGAGTGGATTCCACTGTGGAGTTAACAGGGAAAACGAGAGGTGGTGGAACATGCTTTTACATCAATGAAAGTAGGTGTACAGATGTAACAACGTTAAAAAAGATGTGCTGTCCTAATTTGGAAGCGCTCTTTGTTAACTGTATGCCGTTCTACTTACCATGGGAATTTTCTTCGTTTATTCTGATGAGTGTGTATATCGCGCCAAATGCGTGCGTGAGTGCCGCGCTTCAACAGCTGGCTGATCAAATCACAGACACGGAACAACAATACCCGGACTCAGTTATTATTATTGGGGATTTTAACAAAGCATATCTCACACGTGAGCTGCCCAAATACAAACAGCACATTACATGCCCCACCAGAGACAGGAACATACTGGATCATTGCTACACAACAATAAAGGATGCATATCGCTCTGTCCCTAAAGCAGCTTTGGGAATCTCTGATCAAGGTCTGGTTCATCTTCTTCCAACCTACAGACAGAAATGAAAATCTTCTAAGCCTGTAGTAAGGACTGTAAAGGGATGGACCTATGAAGCAGAGCTGGAACTACATGCCTGCTTTGATTGCACTGATTGGAGTGTTTCTGAGGCTGCAGCCACTGACCTGGATGTCTGTGGTCATGAAATCATTTGAGAGACTGGTGTTGGCCCACCTGAAGGACATCACTGGACCCTTTTTAGATCCCCTTCAATTTGCTTATCAAGCAAACAGGTCTGTGGAGGATGCAGTCAACATGGGATTGCATCATATCCTGCAACATCTGGACAGACCAGGGACATATGCAAGGATCCTATTTGTGGACTTCAGTTCGGCTTTCAACACCATCATCCCAGCTATCAGCTCTCTGTTCCCATGTCTATCTGTCAGTGGATTACCAGCTTTCTGATAGATAGGCAGCAGCTTGTGAGATGGGAAATTCACTTCCAGCACCTGTACAATCAGCACTGGTTCCCCCCAGGGATGTGTGCTCTCCCCACTACCCTTCTCCCTCTACACCAATGACTGCATTGCCAAAGACCCCTCTGTCAAGCTCCTGAAGTTTGCAGACAACACCACTGTCATCGGCCTCATCCGAGATGAAGATGAGTCTGCATACAGAAGGGAGGTTAAACAGCTGGCTGTCTGGTGCACTAAAAACAACCTGGAGCTGAACACGCTCAAAACGGTGGAGATGATTGTGGACTTTAGGAGGTACACTCCAACATTATCCCCCCTCACCTTTCTAAACAGCACTGTGGCAGCAGTGGAGTCATTCAGGTTCCTGGGCACTACCATCTCAGAGGAACTTAAGTGGGAGACTCACATTGACTCCATTGTGAAAAAGGCACAGCAGAGGTTGTACTTCCTTCGCCAGCTGAGGAAGTTCAACCTGCCACAGGCGCTGCTGATCAAGTTCTATTCAGCAGTCACTGAGTCTGTCCTCTGCACTTCAATAACTGTCTGGTTTAGTTCAGCTACAAAATCGGATATCAGAAGACTACAAAGGACAGTTCGAACTGCTGAGAGGATTATTGGTTTCCCACTTCCCTCCCTTCAAGAACTATATACTTCCAGAGTGAGGAAAAAGGCTGGAAAAATCACTCTGGACCCCACTCACTCTGCCCACTACATTTTTGAATTGTTGCCTTCTGGCCGACGCTTCAGAGCTCTGAGCACCAGAACCGTAAGGCACAGGAACAGTTTTTTCCCTCAGGCTATCCATCTCATGAACCGTTAAAACTGCCCCATTGAGCAATAATTATGTGCAATTCACAGTCTAGTCTTTTTATATTTATCCAACACATCCAACTTCTTCTGCAATTACATTCCCTTGCACTGTATATAACAGATTTGTATTTAGTTTTGCACTATGCTTGTGTATGTGTGAATGTATGTATGTTTGTGTCTGTGTGTGTATATGCGTATATACTGTATGTATATCTATGTATATTTATATATATATATATATATATATATATATATATATATATGTATTTGTATGTATGTATATGTATATATGTATATATACTGTCTTATTGTGTATTCTATATATACTTTATTTTCTATTCACATTTTTATTATTTTTTATTATTGTCTATATCTTGTTGCTATTTTGTATTGTTGTGAACTGGAAGCTCCTGTCACCAAGGCAAATTCCTTGTATGTTTAAGCACACCTGGCAATAAAGCTGATTCTGATTCTGAACTGGACGGGTGGAGGTACGATATCTGGGGTTCCACTTGGGTCATGGGCAAGTGCGGCCCCAAATTGATAAAACCACAGTGATTGCAACATGCCCAAGACCCAAGACCAAAAAGGAGGTGAGACAGTTCCTGGGGCTGGCTGGCTTTTATCGAAGGTTTGTGCCTAATTATTTGGATATCACCAGCCCGCTGAATGATCTCACTAAAAAGGGAGTTCCAGATCCAGTCCAGTGAACAAGCATTCACGTAGGTTAAAGCTGCACTTTGTGGTGGGCCACTTCTGCATTCCCCTAACTTATCTCTCCCTTTTGTTTTGCAGACAGACACATCGGACAGGGGGCTGGGTGCTGTACTGTCCCAGGTGGTGGAGGGGGAGGAGGGTGCTGTACATTAGTCAGAGGCTCTCTATGAGATAGACTATGTACAGCACCATAGAGAAGAAGTGGGGGGGGGGGGGGTATGGCCAAGCATTCGTCTGGGGAGAGAGGAAGCGATAACTGTTTTCACCTGAGATGAATTGCTGTTAATTGTGATGTTCACGGTGAGAGGTGGGGAGACAAAAAGCTGCCCAAAACCCCAGAGAGGGAGAGAGAGCCGAGCCTGCATGCAAGTGTGACATTTTCTTTAATTGTAAAAAATAAATACCTTTTGAGTTGGATCCGTCACCTCCCGCTTCCTCCTTTCCCACCCCCACAAACTAACCTTAATACAACTTTAATCTCCCAGCATCCAGACATTGGTTTCACAAAAAACTCAAATGCATCCTTTCCTCCTCAACGCATATGTATTCCTCCCATTCTTTCTGTATCGGCGCTGCCACAACAACAACTCAAAGGGGTTTTCCAGACCACCAAATTAAATCGCTCGGCGACTGGTCCTCAGATGCATTTCAGTCTTACATAAGAACCAATATTTAGTTTATATTAAACTAGCTCTCTTGGTTCTGATCTCCAGTTAAATCCCAGGAGCAGGACACATAAATTCACACCTGTCGCAAATTTTAATTCCGTAAAGGTCTTTCCCTACACCACCATTCTAATGCAGTGAGGGACACTGTGAGCTTTATGTATTTACATTCTCCTGTTCGAGTCGCAGTGTGGGCTTTCCTGTTTGAATGCATGCAGGCTATCCAGTTCAAATTGCAGTGTGGGCTCTCCCATTTGTATGCAGTGTGATCCCTGTGCTCTAGTTATAGGCTCCCCTGTTCGAATCGCATCGTGAGCAACCCCGATTAAGCACAACACAAGCTCTGCCATTCAAAATGCAGTGTGGGCTCTCCCATTCGAATGCAGTGTGAGCTTCCATGTAATTTAATCCATGGGCTCCCCCATTCAAATGCAGTGTGAGCCTCCATTTGGATCCAGTGAGGGCTCTCCCGTTCCAATGCTGTGTCATCCCTCATGTTTATTTTCATGGGGTCTCTCCCTTTCGAATCGCAATGTGAGCTGTCCTTTCTGAACAGTTCATGACCAGAGGTACCTCTAGGATTTATATCCCCGAATACAGTGGCCCCACTTGTCCATTCATTGCTGGGGCTCTCACTCTGGGGGAGGCTAGGTATCTACGTCAATATATAACATGGAATACTTCCCTTGGGTGTTGAACTAACTTTTTTGGACGTAGTCTGGTCCATGCCTTTGGGGTCCAGACAGGTCCTATCCCATTTGTGCCACTTGTGAGTTTCCACGGTTTCATGTTTTGTGTGCTGCAACATCACGGATGTGGCGGTCGAGATCCCAAACTTCAAGGAGCCGAAACCCTCCAGTCCAAATGCAGGTTCTTCAGAAGCCAGTCTTGCCTTTTCTGCCGGAAGTGTAGCAGCCTTTAGTGCAGACCTGGGTAACTTATGGCCCACGGGCTGGATCTGGCCCTCCATATGGTTTAATGTGGCCTGCGGCTCATTTATCCTAAAGGATTTTTTTTCGATTGGATTTCAGTTATCTTGCATTGGGACCTAACGTGCCTCCACAAGCATTTAACATGCTCAGGGTTACCAGATAAGAGACGCAACACCCCCAATTTGAGATTTATACTTGTGCAAATTGGAAATATTCCACCTAATGTTATACTTATTTTGTGCAATCTGGCAACCATGCGAGTGCACTCTTTCTAGCTCTTGCTTTCCCCTTTGAACAAACCTATCCATATCTAGTACAATATTCTGCTCAAGGAAAAGTGTTATATGCCCATTCTTGAGGCTGCTTATGATGTTTGGTGCTACTAAGTTTTCAGGTAAACCTTCTCAGTGATGAAATTAAATATTAAAGTAGATCTTGGCATCATTGACACACGGAGTGGTAATCACGCGAGAAAAAGCAAGTGAGATACGAATATGTATGTGTATTTGTTATTTGTGCAATATAGAAATGTTGAAGTCCCTTCAATCCTGGTGGTGTGGGGGGGGGGGGTGGGGGTTAAATCTTATGATAAATAATAGCTCTGCTACAGAGTTTTATGTTAAAACCGATTAAACGTATAAGGATATAATTTCTAAAATATTTAACGAAACACCAAAGATGTATTTATGTGCTTGCGGTCCTTAGTTTACCTACAATAATTTGGGGGGTAAATAAGAGCTCTAGTCTAGCCTCATCCTTGAGCCCCTCCTTTGCGGACAGCAAGCCACACACGTTAAACCTTAACCACTCAAAGATGATAAGGGCAGGTGAACTCATGAAATAGAGTTCCAAAACGAAGGTTCGGGAGGAGCCTGCCCATCTCTTCTGCCAATAAATTGCAGAACATATAAGCCACTGCTTACCTCTCCATAGCGATAATACTTCCGGCATCCCTCCACCTCCCCATCTCCATTTAAGTGATCCTACCTATAGCAATCTTCATCCTTTTAAGTAGTCCCATAGGGGGTAAATAAGAGCTCGAGTCAAGCCTCATCCTCGAGCCCCTACTTTGCGGATAGCAAGCCACATTTGTTTACCTTTTAGCAAATCAAAGATTATATGGACAGGTGAACTCATGAATCAGTGGTGGATACCCCTTCATGGAGTATAAGACTGAAAACGTTTTCTTTAGCTGTGGCATTTTCCACTCTTCGCCAAAATAAAGATACAAATGCAGTTGTGGGAAAACCTTTCCTATATGACCTGAAATACTATGGATATAACAAAGCAAGGAAAGAAAGCCCTTTGTGATCAGCAAACCTACATATTGCTGATTTGAGTCTCAGATTTAATGAAATGCTGAAAGAAAGTTAGAATAAATATTGATTTTTGTGTCGTCCACAAAATTTTGTCACCCATTCTCTGAAGGGTTTGAAGGGTCTGACTGCATGCCACTGATTGTAATTGATGTCAAAAACACTACACAACAAAACACATATGCTTATAGACAAACAGATAAAAACCTCAGTAATAAAGATGTTAGTCATTAACTTGCTAATTATTACAGAGCACAACTGCGATTATGCTATTGAAATATAGCAGAGAAGCGTTTTTAAGTAGCCTATTTAAAGTATTGTGCATAAACACAGTTTTTTTTTTTTTTATGCAAACAGTTTCAAATATTCTTTTCACCATAACATTATTCTGCCATTATTCAGTACTCTCATACCGCTGCCACATGCAACTCCTTGCATCCCCACAGAATGATGTTCCGTCACACCTCTAGAAAAACCATTCAGTTAGTGAACCTGACACTAGTGCATAGCAAGCATGGTTGCAAATTTGCAGAAATATCCTTGACAGTTATTAACATTGATGAATAGGCTACTGTGCAACAAGAATATTGTTTCACTCACTGACGAAATATCAAGTAAAAGCTGTTTATTTGTATGTGAAAGCACACAGAGTTACACATGGGCTAAGTTGTAAACATTTGTTGCTTATTTGTCACATTTTTTAATGAAACATAAACAGAATATCAAATGTGGTTACACAAAATTACTTAAAGCAGATGCTCTTTGATTAAAACAAGCCCAAATGCAACATGATACAATGCGTAGATCTTCATATAATATAACATTTAATACAATATATAACATAGACCTCTTTCGGCTATCAGTACTTGGCTGTGACTTTTTTGTGTTCTTTTTTTCACTCAACAATGCAATTTTGACCAGACGAGTCTTAATCTGGTACAATTTATTGTCTGGAAAACTGTACATGTTTTGATGGTGTCATTTGATTGCAGTATTTTGGCTAATTGCTTGACCTTCTCCATTGCCAATTTTCCATTTTTTGTTGTAAACTGTTTCTTCATGCTTTAGACAACATATACAGGAAATCAAGATGTTAGTTCTGAATTTTTTTTCATCCAAATTCGGACCCGATGTGCAAAATTCCAGACAAGCATGCTGTACCTCTGAGGTCACATTCCTTATGATTTCCGGCTAGCAAGATGCTACATTTGCAAAGAAATTTGTGAAAGAATACTGTTTTAGTCACAATACTGTAATGGTTAGGGTAAAGTTAGGGTTTGATTAGGACAGTGTTCGGGAGTAGTTAACAATGCTACTAACTTCACTACAATTTTAGTAATGTGACAGCTTTTCCTGTAACAAGCAACATTTTTCAATGAGTAGCACTGTAACATCACAAAGTGCTACATTTGTCACATTGTTTGTAGACGCAGCAATGGAGCCCTCGAATACAGCCATATACATTTGAAACTCAGTTGGAAGAGAATGAACTAGCTCCACAACAACAAAAACTATTTTTTATAGAGGTTACATAAGCCACATCCAACATGAAATAAAAATAGCAACAAAGTCAGCTAAACACATTGCATCCGAACATATCAAACAGTTTACTCAAGCCCAGCTGCACCATAAGCCATAAATATCAAACAGTCATCATCAGATGAAACATTTATGAATTAAACTGGTTACTTACAGTTTTGCGGTCAGGTCCAGTAGTGTTTTTAGCTGCCCCATCTTCCAATAACAGTTACATTTACATTTATTCACAAAGCGACATACAAGTGAGGAATACAGCAAAAGTGGTTCTTCCTAAGGAGGCAATAACAAGAGAAGTGCTGCAATACAAAGTGTCAAATTGCTCAGAGAAGTGCAAGTAGGGTGGAAGGTGAGAGACAGTTGCGAAAGACTGGAGTAAGATTTTTTTTTTTTTTTTAGGAAGAAGGAAGACATTAGTGCATTAGTAGGACTGGATTCAGTGCTCATGAAAGAGATGCATCTTTAGAAGTTCCATGAAAATAGTTTGAGAATCAGCTGCTACCGTCAGCGAGGAATGGTGGAAGCTTCTGGAGGTTCACATAGACTTGAAGTAGTGAGTGTAAAAAGGGGGACGCGGAACCAGTAGCTGTTCTGTATGTGAGCATCAATGCCTTGAACTTGACACGTGTAACCACTGGTAGCCAGTGCAGTACACTGAAGAGAGGTGTGACATGCACTCTCTTAGGTATGGTGAAAACCAAACGTGCTGCCATGTTCTGGATCATTTTCAGAGGTTTGAGTGTACTTGCACTAAGTCCTGCTAGAAGAGCATTGCAAGTAGTCCAGTCTAGAAATAGGAAAGGTCTGATTATCCTAATGTTTTACAGTGCAAATCTGCATGATCAAGCTGTCTTTGCGATGTGGTCTTTTTTGGAATTGGGATTGTAGTTAATTGTGGCTGTTTATCACTATATTTTGATTCAGTTATATAAAATAGGGTGTTTTACTATAGAAATTGTATTATTTTATTATATTTTTAATTATACACCTGTCAGCAGTGAGGGAATTACATGTGATAACTGTAAGCAATTAGTTAGGCTTACGGAGAAGATTAATGAGAGACACGCATCCTAACGCTAGTGGAGGTCAATAATAAAAGAGAAGCTGGTAGATATTGTTTCGGATGCAAGAAGTATACACACACTTCGGCTCCTGCAGAAGAGCCCCTGCAGCAGGGCGTTTGGGTGACATCTCTGTGGCAGACTCGCTCAGCAAAGTGACACCACTCTCCCATTCCTGTTAGAGTTTCTAACAGGTTCTCCCCACTGTGATGTACCCACTTGATGTTGATAATGTAGCAATTCTGCCATAGAGCAATGACATCTCAGATCTAGGCCTGTGAATCAATTAAAACTTTATAACTAATTAATCGTACAGTTTTCTGTGATTAATGATGATTAATCTCGATTAAATTATGGTACATGATACCTTACAATAAACAGAAACAAATTATAAAAAACATTATAAATAATATAAATAGTTATAAATACTGTATATTTACTTAATACTTTGTCTCAAAAAACTTGCAAGAAATTGGTTAGTCACCATTTATTTTAATTATTTAAATATGTACATGTTAAAAAAAAATATTTTTTGCAGAGAGAGTTAATTAGACAAATTTTACAGGTATTAATCTTTGATACAAGTATACTATATATATACTTGGCATAAAATCAGTGGACATGTTGTAATTAAAAGTTGGGTAAAATCTTCTGCCGTTTTACAGTGCACATTTTTTTATTAATAGGATGAAATGGGCAGTTTCAATTCATATCAACCTTTATTGGCAAGAGAAGCTTAAGTGTACATTGCCAATGCATTATTAGACACTACGAATACAGATATAAAACATATTGAATGCTGAAGTTTAATTTGCTGAAGTTTAAAATCTAATTTTTTTCTGGCTGCCGTTCTGTTTCTACAAGTATACCTTGCTGAATGACCAGGTCCTTCTCAGTCACTGTAGCGCACACGCTGGGTCTCTCTCACGCAGTTTTGGTTTTGAAACTGGTTCTGATGAAAGTGAGTGAGCATATTTGGGTGATGCGAAGAGATACGGCAGCTTGCCCGAATCCCTCGCATGCCTGGTTCACAGCTTGCTGGTGAATTATTCATTCTCTGTGCAGTAAATCCACTCCCTTGTTTATTATGTTGGGACATGTATCGTGGGTAATGAATAAGTGTGTGCTGCTCCACACCATCAGTTTCTGTGCTAGGATATGCAGTCGAGTCAAGTGTGTACCTCCTAAACTATTATATTTGCCAATTTTAACCACAGAAAGTGGGGAAAATCATTAGTGAAGTTTCGCCCATTGAATAAAGGTGTCTGGGTATGTTCCTGGCAGCCAGCAGATGCCCTAACCCTGCCCCCACCCTGATCCTAACCATATAGAGCCTGTAAGTCTGAGTAGCCTGCTAGGAACAACTCGATACACCTTGCTCTTATCACATGAAGTTTCAGGAAGTAAAAAAATTGTAGTGCATTAATTGTATTCCTTTTGTATGCGTTAAACAATTCCTATTAATTGCAGAAAGTAACACGTTAATTTCAAGCTACAGAAAGGCTCTAAAAGCTACCAGGTCGACATATTAAAGAAAATAACCACAACAATCCTAGGTGTTTATTCAGTGGCTAAATTGACAGGAAACAAAGCTTTGACTGAACCAGATATTTGATCGCAGAACAGCAGCAATGACAAATTAAGTTCAGTTAGGGAACTCTGCTTCACTAACCACTCAGAACCCCTTTTTTCCTCATCGAATTATATATAACCCGCCCACGCAATGTAGCGACACAGCTGCAGCAGCATGGTAACACGCAGCGTTTCTAAAGACTCCCACAGTCATCATTTTGCTATTTTCTCCTTGTTTTTCCACCTCCATCTCAAGCTTCAAACCCAGAAAGTTCCCTTTCCTAGAAGATCGGGGAGCTGATAGAGTATCGTACGAGATCCTGGAATCCCTATCCGCAAACACACTGAAGGAAACGTCATCTTCTGGGCATGCCCGATCCTACTAGGCCGAGTTTTAACATCTCAACGGTGTCGCCGATTTACCCGCGCTGCCACTAAATGCAACATATAAACTGCAGCTGAGGACCCTGTCATGGAAATGATAATGTTATCGAAAGACTTCATAGACAAGCTACACAACATTATTTTTGAGCTAGAATGTTATTACAGGCAGCTATCACCAGAGCCCATAAAAAGGGAGCCTACTAATTCAGCTAACGCGGTAGTCCCACCGTCAACAATGGGTGCTACGCTGGAGAGGAGATAAATATCTTTCTTTGGATATTTCATCAAAGAGTATGTAGAAGATCTCCAGGGTAGGGTTGCACCAGCTGTGCATAAGGTCTCACATAAGTTAGGACGTAAAGTTCACACTAAGGGCTTAGTAACTACTAGCTAGTTTGTAACTAAGTGCTTAATTTGGTTGCACCACCTGTTCTTAAGGCAAGACTTAACTAGTAGGTCGTAAGCTCTCCGTAAAGTAATGCATAGTCGCATAATATGACGTTTACCTGTATTGATCCAATAAACAGCCTTCAAATTTGACACAGAAGTGTTAAAAAGCCGTGAACTTCAATTTGATTTTGTTACAGTTGTTCAAACCTTGATTGCTCATGTAACTGTCAGCTGTAATAAATTATATCCCCACTAATACGATATATACGATAATAAAAGTAATTTGAATAATAGTATATTTGCCCTGTGTAAATAACAATATATAGGAACTGTATCTAAAATACATAAGGGGTGACAAATAAATACTAATACAACAGGCTGCAAAATAGACATTTATTCATTTTAATATATATATTGAATGTGTTGAAACTTGACACTTGGTGACGCATCCTGAAAACTGCACCGTTAGATCTGTTTCATGTTGAAGAGCCGCTTAAAAGTATGTTTTTTTTTCTCTCTCTCGTAAATGTAAACGAGTGTAAATGTCAACATCATACTGTAAGTTGAAAGGATTGAAGCCTGTCATGCAAAACATGAGCTCATTGATGTCATTGATGTCAGAGTCTTCCGTAAATCTATAGTCCATACGTAGGGTTACGTCCTACCTAAGTTTAATGGTGCAACACTCAAATATGTTTTAGTAGTGCGTAAATTGTGACTTAGTGCCCATTTATGCCACAACTAGGCTAAGTTGTAACTTGCGTATAGCTGGCGCAACTGGCCCCAGGCATCACCTGCAGTGACAGCAGGGTCCTTCGGCTGATCGTGACGTCACACCGTTCTTTTGGCAGCAGCAAATCCTTTATCTACAGCTCTGTATGATTCCTTCTGCAGCAGCATACCACTATCCTTCGTAAGAGATTTTAGCAGGTAATGAGATCAATTTTATATTCTGTATTTTACTAGAAGACAATTCAAGCTTTTAAAGACTTTTTTTTATATAGCTGTGTTAAGCCTGCTCTGTACCAGCCAAGTCAGTTTTAAACTGAACAGTATTTCTTATATTTATTTTTTTTTAAATGCTTCGGAAATAGTATTTCAGCAGAAAAGCTATCTGTCTGGCTTGAACACAGTTCCGCATTCAAACCAGACTAGGGCTGGGTTCAGAATTGCAAACTACCATACCTCTCATGCTATTTCTGCCATTGACACGTGACGGAGGCAGTAGGGGTGGTATGCCATTCTGAACTCAGCATAAATCTCCCTATTCTACCAACTCAGCCTCGGTATAAGTATTGTACACTGGTTTTTTATAAATGATGGCAGCTTCAGAGCAGCTTAAACTTGTCATATAAGCATATTTGATTTATTTGATATATTTAAAAGTATAATGGACATCTCAGTTATTTAAAAAAGGGGGGGGGGGGGGGGGGTGCAGTCCCATTGGGCTGTGCGACAAGGCAACAATGTTACTTTCACATAAATTCTATTAAAATGTCATGCAATAAATTGAAAATCCTCATTTTGAATGTAAGCCAGAGACTTGATTCACTACCTGGCATAAGCAGCAAAAATGCACTGCAGCTGTAGTAGCTCTGGGTGTAATGACGGTGTGTGTATGTGCTGTCACGCTGGAGATCTGGGTTTGTATCCCACCCCTTGACATACTTTTAATAAAAAAACAAAAAAATCATTTAAAAAAAGCAGCGCAAATGTGATTTTTAGATGTCGCAAATATGGTATCCTTTGGGATGTACGATAAGTCATCATCTTGTTCCGACCCAATACAAAAATAAAATTTAAAATTTAAAAATTAGAGGTATTTCGCGGTGCATAGAAGGATAGTGTCTGTAGCTACAGACAGGCACTAAAAGCTGCCAGGTCAGCATATTTTAGCAAACTCATAGAAAATTTCCACAACAATCCTAAGTGTTTATTCAATACTGTGGCTAAAGTGGTTAGGAATAAAGCATCGACTGAACCAGATATTCCATCACAGTACAATAGTAATGACTTCATGAATTTCTTTACTGATAAAATTGAAATAATCTGAAATAAAATTGGAATTATGCAATCATCTGTCACAGTACCTCAGAAAACAGTGTCTCATAATTTTCCTTACGTGCAACTTCAATCCTTCACTGTCATAGGTCATGAAGAGCTAATAAATATCTTTAGGATATGTCCTGGTCGAGGCCTTCTAGAAGGCCTTGAGTGACGCAATCATACATTTAAGTAATGTACGTATTGTAATTCAAATGCAAAGAGAGCAAGATCAAGCTGACAGTGTCTGCTATCATCACTGCTGCTATCGCCATTGAGAAAGGGGTTGTTATGGATTTGAAAACCCGAGATGTTCTTCATGACTGTGAGATTATTTAATTTATTAAACAGGAAATGATGGCTGACTTGCAATTCAAGTAAATTTATAAGTGCTTTTTGCATTGTTGTAGCAACATCTGGAGTTTTCTAAGTGTAAATTAGAATGGCTTGAACATTCACTGTCGTTTCAGTTTTGAATATTAATCAGGTACCCTGACGAAACAAAATGTAATGCAAGCAACATTCAATTCGCAAATATTTTTGATTTTTAATTATGATTTTTAAATGTCAGATCGGAAGACGTTCTTTTCACGTTTCAGTTAAAATTAGGCTTGCTTGAGCATTCAGTGTTGTTTCAATCTTCGGCTCTCGTGCATGCCGTGGACGTGTTTTAAAAATGTCAATTGCTATTACTAGTTGGCTGCGACGTAATGTATGATGTCCATAGATATAGTGTGTCTTATTCATTGTGATATGGTGTTTTTTTAATGGCATGAATCACACTGAAGGCCTAGAATTAAAATGCACATGCCATCACTGCTCCCACCGCTTTGTGTCGCTGAGTGATGACTACTAACTGCAGGCTACTACGATGGACTTCCCAGAGGATAAACTGTGGCCAAGTGCCAACTCCAACCTTAAAAAATGGGATACTTCACTGGCCACTGCCTGAACCTTGGACTTGGATACCCCTCATTGACCTCTGCTGCATCATCTTGGTCATAGGATGGACTACTACTACACTCTCTCTTAAAATGGAATACATAGGCAATAAATTAATTGACAACTAAAGCCTTCATCAGCCAAATAACAAAGGACACTGCATCTAGGTGCACTACCACAGTCAATTTGGGATGCACTACAAAGAATTTGTCAATAATCTTACAGTTCATACAAAATCCTTTAGTTTAAACACTAGCCACCAACATCTACTCAGTTTACTAATTTAAACCATGACTTGTATTACATAAAGATAACTAATATTGGCACTACATTCATGCTTTTTAGCCAGAGGGGAACTGTAAGCCTGTTTTCCCCGAGGCTATTTTTCTCCATTAATTACATCTTATGAAGTTTTGTGTTCCTTACCAGTCACCTTTGGCTTGCTCACCTTTGGCCTTAAGACAAATAATATATGTATATATAAAAATGTATAATATAAAAAATATATGTATATATATATAAAAAAATATATGTATAAAAAATATGCGTATAACAAATATATGTTTATATATTTTTTAAGGCATAATCTACAATCACGTTTTTTTTTTTATCAAACTGCACAATGAAGACTTTAACAGACATTACAGCTTCATTTTCTGTTACAGCATAATTTTCTGTAAAGCTGCTTTGAAACAATGTGTGTTGTGAAAAGCGCTATACAAATAAAAATAACGACTTAAAAAAATTCTTTAACTTATTTTCTTCTTTATCCTCTTGAACGTGACTTTGTGCATTTTCCATATAATTTTTGATTTGTAACTAGTAGCCCATAGTAAATATGCAATAATAATAATAATTGAGCAAACAGTTTCTCTAAATGTTGTTGTTATTGATGACCTCATATGGAGGACAGCTGGACTAAGTTGTGAAATATTCAATAATACTAAGCTATAAAATGTCAGATTTATTTATTTTTAAAAAACTGTTTATTATGTTTCCAGGAGTGTCGGTTATTCTTGTAATGAGACAGGAGAGGAATGAGGATCTAAATGCAGCCTTTTTTAATAAAGCAAAAGTAAACCAGGTAACTCAGAACATAATGAAATAAAACACAGGGAACAAAGAACAGCATAAAACAAATGACTGACAAAAAACCAGGGGAAAACAAGGGCTTAAATACACAAGGGAAAACAAGGGAAAGAGGAACACCTGGGGAAACAATCAGGGGAAAACCAATCATGAAAATAAACTACAAAGGACTGCAAAACTCAAAACTAACAGGAACAGGGAATTAAACCAGAATTTCAACAAAAGTCAAAACAAACAACAGGGAATATGTGACAGAGCCCCCCTTTTAAGGAGCGGATTCCAGACGCTCCAAAAAAAACAAAAAAAAAAAAAAACAGGGAAAAAACAGGTAGTTCTGGGGGGGCACAAGGGGCAAGGGGAGCAGAGGAACACGGAAAAGTCAGGGAGGCTTGAAACCAAGGTGGAGCCGGAGGGATGGAGAGCCAGGGCGATGCTGCAGGCTCAGAGGACCAAGGAGACCAGAGCAGATCAGGCAGATGGCCAGGAGACCAGGGAGACCAGAGCAGATCAGGCGGACGGCCAGGAGACCAGGGAGACCAGAGCAGAACAGGCGAACGGCCAGGCGATCAAGGAGACGACCTCAAGGTGGGGACTGGGTCAGGAGTCCTGGGAGGGCCGAGACAGGGTCAGGAAGCCTGGGAGGTGGCCGCAGGGCCGAGACAGGGTTAGGAAGCCTGGGAGGCGGCCGCAAGGCCGAGACAGGGTCAGGAGTCCTGGGAGGGCTGAGACAGGGTCAGGAAGCCTGGGAGGCAGCCGCAAGGCCGAGAAAGGGTCAGGAGGCCTAGGAGGGCCGAGACAGGGTCAGGAAGCCTGGGAGGCGGCCGCAGGGCCGAGACAGGGTCAGGAAGCCTGGGAGGCGGCCGCAAGGCCGAGGCAGGGCCAGGAGGACTGGGAGGAGGCTGCAGGGCCGAGGCAGGGTCAGGAGGTCTGAGAGGCGGCTGCAGGGCTGAGGCAGGGTCAGGAGGCCTGAGAGGTGGCCGCAGGACAGGGACAGGGTCAGGCAGTGTGGATAGTATGCCACTGTGAACACGGCCATAGACTCACGAGCACGGGGCTCGTGAATTGGAGTCATGCCCGATGCGTGAAATAATCACTCTTTTGAGTCAGTTCTTTTTCTTAATGAATTTGTCTTATGTGTGGGCTGAATCATTTGAAGCACTTTGTCATGCAGTAAAACAGTAACGGGATGCTTTAGAAGACAAAGAATAAAAACAATGCTGAATGAAGTGGATATTTACCTAAAATTCATTTAAACAAAACCTGCAGCTGCATTCAATCATTTGCCAGTGATGAAGAGGGTCATGTGCGTGTGCAGCCTGTGAGCGATTTATACTGCAGGTAAAGACATTTCCTAAATAAAAGTGTATCAAAATACAAACATTACTTGAAAGCACTTACTGTAAAAGTACCACAAATTACCAAGCCAATACCATGTTTATTGGACATGTTCCTTGGAGTTGCCTACCATATAAATACCATAATATATTATAAAAAATACCAAGGTTTTTCCATATTGTACCATCACTGTACCATGATACTGCCACAGCAGGCTTTTGAGAAAGATAACTTTGATCAACTTTATCTTGTGCTGTGTAATGTGAATAGGTGTTGTTATATCCACATCAGTATGCAGTAACTGGATTCACTTAGTGGTCTGATCTAACTATAAAACTAGCAGTTTTCAAAATTTAGAAAGGCAAAAAGTCTCCTACTCTAAATTAACAATTCCTTGGTGAGTAATTACTGTAAAGAACAGATAACAATTACTCAGTTAAGGTGGGATAGTGGGCAATTATGACTATAAATGTCAACTACAATTCTTCCTTTCCATTCTTGGGTATATTTATTATTTTAACAAACTGCGGTATTACAAACAAACTCTTTACAAATTTAGTCTGTTTGGTGGCTTGCTAACTCGAGCAGGGAATCTCTTGACATTTTGAGTAGGTGTGACTAGGGGTTCAGTGGGTTTATTTTCACATTGGTCAGAAGTAGACAAGTTTGGCCTACTTTCTGGCAAAGTCAGCTCCTGTCCTGCACTGTCCGGTACCAGCTGTGAAGTGTCCATTGACTGTGGTGGTTCTGTGAGATCCACTATATCAGGGTGACAGTCCAACATTTGGTCTGTATGTCTTTTCCACTGTTTATAGGGTCCAACATGAACAGTATACGACACAGGGCTTGTTTTCGAGGATACCATCCCAGTTTTCCACTTTTACTCCCCACGCCGATAATCCCGAACCAGCACCGAATCACCTACAGCAAATTCTCTGTGTTTGGAATGAGCTGCCGTGCGAACGCATTGAGCCTCTTGTGCCTGGCTAACTGCAGCAGCTACATTAGGTTTCAGAAGATCAAGGTGTGTGCGAAGAAAGCATAGCAGGGGTTTCTTTTGTTGTGCTATGAGGCGTGTTCCGATTCTGCAGTAGAATGCATCCAAACGCTGCTGAATTGATGTTGGTTCTTTAGAGGATTTCAAAGCATGCTTAAATGTTTGTACTAAACATTCCACAAGACCATTTGTAGCAGGATGAAACAGGGCTGAGCACACATTGGCTTTCAGGAACCCGGCAAACTCATCAGATGTGAACTGAGGTCCATTGTTGCTTACCAAACTTTTGGTATGCCGAAACAACTGAATAGTCTCCTCAGTACTTGAATGGTCTTGGATGAAGTTGTGGAATCCATCAAAAAGACTTCTGGCCATTTGGAGTGAGCACCAACTATTACCAGAAACATGCACTCTTCAAAGGGACCAGCAAAGTCTATGTGGATATGCTGCCACTGTGTCGCAGGCCACAGCCATGGATGTAAAGGTGAGACACAAGGAGATTTTTGGGTGAATTGGCATGATAAACAAGTTTTGGACTTCTCTTCAATTTGAGAGTCAATGCCGGGCCACCAGATGTAACTTTGTACCAGAGCTTTCATTTTAATAACACCTGGGTGACCAGTATGCAAGTCCTCTAACACTCTCTGTTGCAATTTTGGTGGAATGATTACTCTGTTACCCCACATTAAGCAGCCCTGCACATAAGAGAGTACATCCTTCCTGGAAAGATATGGTGTCAGTATGCTGTCGTTGCCATTGGTGGAAGGGAACTGTCCAGTAGACACCATCTCCATTACTTTAGAAAGAATGGGGTCTGTTCTCGTTTCTTTACGAATGTCTGCACTACATATTGGTAAGGCCTCAATATGATTGATCAGGTATGTGTCCACAGATGCTGTTTTATCTTTGTCCCACACTGGCAGTGGTAAACGGGATAATCTGTCAGCGTTTCCATGGTTGTCCGCACTTCTGTATTGAATTGTATAATTGTGGTCTGCCAGTAAGAGTACCCACTGCTGAAGCCTAGCTGCAGCCATGGAGGGAGTGGCTTTGTTAGAGCTCAAAATGGTGGTAAGTGGGCGATGGTCCATCAACAATGGTAAATGGCATCCATAAAGGTAAGCATGGAACTTCCTGACTCCAAAGATAATTCCCAGTGCTTCCCGTTCCAGTTGAGCATAATTTCACTCAGCCTTACTCAGTGTTCTAGATGCAAAGACAATGGGTTTCTCTTGTCCATCAGGCATCACATGAGAGATCACTGCACCCACTTAATAAAGTGAATCATCACACGCTAGTCAGACTGGGAGTTTTGGGTCAAAATGAGTGAGGATATTTGGGGACAACAGCTGGTCTTTGGCCTCACTGAAAGCCCTTTCACACAACTCTGACCAATTCCATTTCACATCCTTATGTAGCAAGGTGTTCAAAGGATGGAGGATTGTTGCCAAGTTTGGAACGAATCTTACATAGTAATTTATAAGTCCTAAGAAGGACCAAAGCTGATTTACATTAACTGGAGCAGGAGCCTCAATGATAGCACGCAGGTTGTCTGGGAACTTGTGGAGCCCTGACACGTCAATTGTATGCCCCAAATACTCCAGAGAACTTTTGAAAAACTCACTCTTTTCTCACCTCACATGGAGGTCGAATTTTTCTAGCCGACTTAACACAGCATCAAGATTTTTCAAATGATGTGCATCATCCCTTCCTGTGACCAGTATATCGTCCAAGAAGCAATGCACATTTGGTAGGCCTTAGAGGACTTTACTCTTTGGAATATGGAGGGTGCCATAGTTATTCCAAAGGGTAGCCTATTGTAGCAGAACATACCCTTGTGTGTAGTGATTTTGAGGTATTTGCGGGAGTCCTCGCTGACTGGGACCTGTAGACAAGCATGTGAGAGGTCTAACTTGCTAAATCGTTGTCCACCCGCAAGCATCGCAAAAAGATCCTCGTTTCGGGGTAACAGATAATGTTCCACACAGAGAATTGGATTTACTGTGACTTTAAAGTATCCACAAATCCTCACACTACCCCCTTTCTTCACTACAGGCACAATAGGGGTTGCCCACTCACCGAGTAAGACCGGTGAAATTATCCCTAGCCTAAGGGCATACGGAATGACACGTGCCTGGAAGAATTTGGGCTGCTGTCCTGGTTGCAAATTCAGGGTGGCTTCAAAACCACTGAATGCTCCAAGATCTTCACTAAGCACATTGGCATGTTTTTGAAGTATTGTTTCAAGAGTCTCTGTATTTGACTGGTGTACTGTTTTCACCATTTTGATTTCATGCCAGTTAAGTCTTAATCTGTGAAGCCATTCACGTCCAAAGAGTGGGGCTGCATTTCCCTTCACCGCATAAAAGGGTAGTCGTACTCTTTGTTTGTTCAACTGAACTCGCACTTTGATGACTCACTCTGGGGAAATCACTTCACCTGTGTATGTCTTGAGGACAATGGTGGTGTGACGCAGTCGAATATGGCTTAGATTGCCTTTGTACAGTTCATCTGATATGAGTGACACTGCTGCACCCGTATCTACTTCCATGTCTATTGGCAGCCCCTCAATTTTAGGCTTTATTTTCATCACTGATAACATTAAGCTAGTTGTGTTCTGTACTACACTTACCCGTGCAGTGTCATCATGTACAGCAGTCACTTTGTGAAGTGCCAATTCAGCATCGGTATCAGTAGTTGAATCCTCATCATTTGTTTCAGCACTGGTATCCAGTTTATGAATTTGTCTCTTCTTCATTTGATCTTTTTTTGTGAATTTTTCCTTGACTGTTAGTTATGCAGATCTGCCTTGCTTTTTACTTTTGCACCAGTGAGCAGTATGGCCTTTCCTGTCATAATTGTGGCATTGCTGCTCCTTGTAGTAACATTCACCTTCACTGTGTCTTTCTACATCTGAAGCATTTATTCCTGGCTGATGCAGAAGAAAGGGTTAATGCATTTACTTTCATTGAATTACTGAGGTGCTGTGATTCCCTTGACACAGCTTCCATAGACATGGAAATGTCTACTGCCTCTTGATAAGTGAGGGCTGTTTCTGTCAACAACTTCCTTTGCATAAATTCGCTATTCAAGCCACACAAATCTGTCTCGGAATGCATTGTGCAGATTATCGCCGAACTCATAGTGTTCCGATAACTTTTTCAACACATCCACATATTGAGCCAGGCTTTTCCTTTCCACTTGATTGGGCTAGTGGAATCGGTATCTTTCCAGAATTAGGATGGGCTTGGGGGCAAAATGTGCCTGCAACACTTCCACAATCTGTTTGTATTCCTTAGTCCCGGGCTTCTCTGGAGCAGTGAGACTGTTTAGTAGCCCATATGTTGATGCTCCCATGACACTTAAAAAACAGCCACACATTTAACATCAGCGATGTTGTTTGCCTGTAAAAAATGTTCAAACCTTTCCACATGTGGACCATTGCTCCCTTGATTTGTCAAATGCCTCAACATGACCAATGATCACTGACATCTTTTCTGTCTTGTGAATCAGCAATAGGTTGAAAGCAGTGGGAAACTTTGTCCTCATTGCCAATTTATGTTATATCCGCATCAATATGCAGTGAATGGGTTAATTTAGTGGTCTGGACTAACAATAACACTTTATAGTTTTAACGTCATGGTTACTTGTGTAACCTCTTACACAACTTGTGACATTGTGTCGATGTAGTGACACTAGGGGTCACTCTTGGGAGCCTGAGACACCTCTGGTCTTTGATAAAAGGCCAATGAAAATTGGCGAGTGGTATTTGCATGCCACTCCCCTGGACATACGGGAATAAAAGGAGCTGGTATGCAACCACTCATTCAGGTTTTATGCTGAGGAGCCGATATAAGGTCCAGCCATTTCAGCGGGTAGTTCAGCATTGTGGCAGGTGGGACACAACGTCTCGTTCCCTCCATCAGGGAACGGAGGTTACACAAGTAACCAGGACGTTCCCTATCTGTCACTCACTCGACGTTGTGTCGATGTAGTGACACTAGGGGTCCCTATACGAAACGCCACATTTGGCTGAACTGTGTTACGTGAACTGGCGGTGTGTGGTGGGCAGACTACTGTGTGCCTCATAGCCAGCACACCAGGTTGACACGTAACCTCCCCCAACATAGTTATGAGTGTTGAACGGCCCTTTGGGGACAAGTCGACTACCCAAGAGATAGAGACAGGCTTAACCTAGTTGTGGCCTCTTTTCCCCTTCTCTTGTTTCCACTCAAAGAAGGGGGATTATCCGACTGGGCCGCCAGGTCTAGTCGGGGGGTGTCCCTCCCAAGGGGAAGACACCGCGGAGACCACACCTTGCCCAAAGAGAGGGGGGGATATTTAAGTGGAATAATATGTCACATGGTCTTTCCAACCATGTGGAGATTCTTCAAGGTAGATCCTACCCAATGGGGAAGGAGTTACTACAAACATGGAAACTGGGGCAGAGGGGCTCTGCCCAAGGAAAACGCAGTTTGCCAACAGGGAAACAAGTTAGTGGAATATATATATTGTATGGGGTTAGCCTTACAGGAAACCGCCACATGCGGAGCACCTACCCCAGAACAAGGCTCTTAGTTAGCATGTGTACTGGGCCAGCAGCGAGTCTCTCCGAAAACTCAACTGCCACAGGGCTCGGAGGAAGTCAACCAGGGAACAAAACTTGTGAACACTACTGGGAATTAATGGCGCACGTCTTCAGCTCAAAAGGAGGTGGATGGCGCTATGTGCAAGTGATACACCCAGCTAGCTATCCCGGGTTTATCCGCTTGTATTGCGTGCCACTACCTGGGACGAAACCGGTTCCACCCAGAGGTTGTAGAACCTTGCAAAGGTATTGGGTGTTGCCCAGCCTGCTGCTCTGCAAATGTCTGTTAGAGAGGCACCCCTGGCCAGGGCCCAGGAAGCCACTACACCCCTGGTAGAATGGGCTCGTAGCCCTACCGTCCCGTCCAGGGGCCAGACATGGAGATTCCAGAGGTCTGGTCGTGGGTGCCAGAGGGTGCCCCGTCCCTGAGAAAGAAGGTCCTTCCTCAGAGGAATTTTCCGGGGGGGGGGGCTGTCGCGAGGAGCGTGAGGTCTGAAAATCACGTCTGAGTGGGCCAGTAGGGTGCTACCAGGATGACCTGCTCCTCGTCCTCCCTGACCTTGCACAGGGTCTGTGCAAGTAGGCTCACTGTGGGAAATGCATATTTGCGTAGGCCAGGGGGCCAGCTGTGTGCCAGTGCATCTATGCCAAGAGGATCCTCGGTAAGGGCGTACCAGAGCGGGCAGTGGGAGGATTCTTGGGAGGCGAACAGGTCCACCTGAGCCCGTCCGAATCGACTCCAAATCAGCTGGACCACCTGAGGGTGGAGTCTCCACTCTCCCCTGAGGGTAACCTGCCATGACAGTGCGTCCGCTGTAGTGTTGAGGTTGCCCGGGATGTTAGTGGCTTGCAGCGACTTGAAGTGCTGCTGACTCCAGAGGAGGAGACGGCGGGTGAGTTGTGACATACAATGAGAGCGCAGACCACCTTGGTGGTTGACATATGCTACCGTTGCCATGTTGTCTGTCCGAACTAACACGTGCTTGCCCTGGATCAACGGCCGAAACCTCCGCAGGGCGAGCAGAATTGCCAACAACTCGAGGCAGTTGATGTGCCAATGCAGTCGTGGGCCCGTCCACAGGCTGGCGGCTGCATGCCCATTGCAAACAGCGCCCCAGCCCGTTTTGGAGGCATCTATCATGACCATGATGTGCCTGGAGACCAGTTCTAGAGGAACACCTGCCCGTAGAAATGAGAGGTCGGTCCAAGGGCTGAAAAGACAGTGACAGACCGGCATGATGACCACGTTATGTGTCCCGTGGTGCCATGCCCATCTCGGGACTAGAGTCTGGAGCCAGTGCTGAAGCGGCCTCATAAGCATCAACCCGAGCGGGTTGGCCACCGCCGAGGATGCCATATGCCCCAGGAGCCTCTGAAAAAGTTTCAGTGGAACTGCTGTTTTCTGTTTGAACACCTTCAAACAGGCCAGCACTGACTGGGTGTGCTCGTTCGTAAGGCGCGCCGTCAAGGAGACTGAGTCCAACTCCAAACTGAGAAAAGAGACGCTCTGAGCCGGGAGGAGCTTGCTCTTTTCCCAGTTTACCTGAAGCCCTATTCGGCTGAGGTGTGAGAGCACCAGGTCCCTATGTACGTACAACATGTCTCGAGAGTGAGCTAGGATTAGCCAGTCATCAAGACAGTTGAGAATGCGAATGCCTACCTCCCTTAACAGGGCAAGGGCAGCCTCTGCGACCTTCATGAAGATGCAAAGGGAGGACTTTGTACTGATACGCCTGACCCTCGAATGCAAACCACAGGAAGGGTCTGACAGGAAGGGTCTGTGTCGAGAAAGGATCGAGACGTGGAAGTATGCGTCCTTCAGGTCTACTGCCGTGAACCAATCTTGATGCCGGACGCTCGCCAGAATGCATTTTTGCGTCAGCATCTTGAACAGGAGTCTATGTAAGGCCCAGGTTCAGTACTCACAGGTCCAAGATTGGCCGCAACCCTCCGCCTTTTTTAGGTATTATGAAGTAGGAGCTGTAAAACCCCTTCTTCATCTCGGCTGGAGGGACAGGTTCTATCGTGCCCTTCCGTGGGAGGGTAGTGATCTCCGTGCACAAGGTAGCAGCGTTTTCGTTCTTGACCAAGGTGAAGTGAATACCGCTGAACCTGGGCGGGCGCCTGGCGAACTAAATTGCGTTGCCGAGTTGGACGGTCCAGATCAGCCATCGTGACGGATTGGAAAGCGCAAGCCAAGCGTCCAAGTTCCACGCAAGGGGGACCAAGGGGACAACGTCATCGGATGTACCGGCAGGTGGGGCCTCGCAGCGGGATGGAGCTCGAGGTGCCACACCACATCGTGGCCGTGCTGAGTCTTGGGACATCAAAGCACTTACCTGGCTCCTTGTGACAACCCCTGGAACAGCCTGGGAAGGGGGAGGAAGAGGCCTGTCCTCGTAACCTGTGGAGACTGCCACATTGGGGGCGGAAAGCTGGGTGCTCAGGGGCGGAAAGACCACCGCTGGAGTGCCAATCCTGCAAGAAAAAACCCGTGGACGGTAGTCATGATGACGCACTGTGCACACTGGGTATGTGACCCAGGGAGGAAGGAAACTGCTCTTTTGCTGAACTGTTGGGTACCTTCGTCCCTGGGTCGCCCGTCTCAGGGGCGCTTTGACGACCTCCGTGGGTTCTTAGGCGCCGACTGTGAGACGGGTGGCATCTGCTTCCTGCGGTGGGCTCCACGCCGGGGCCGGGCCAAAGGGGCGGTGCAGTCACTGCTGGGGGACGCCCTTGGCAACGAGCAGACAGGGTGCGGGATCTTGAGCCGTGCCGGGGCAGGATATGCCAGATCGCCTCCGTCTGCTGCTTCACCACCAAGAACTGCTGGGAAAGTCCTCGACGGTGTCGCCGAATAGGCCAGCCTGGGAAATGGGGGCAGCAAGAAACCGTGTCTTGTCGGCCTCACCCATCTCGAGCAGGTTGAGCAAAAGGTGGCGCTCCTGGAACACTAGTGTAGCCATCGTCCGCCCAAGAGACCGCACCCTGACCTTCATCACTCGGAGAGCGAGATCGGTCGCCGAGCGCAGTTCCTGCATCAAATCTGGGGCGGAACTACCCTCGTGCAGTTCTTTCAACGCCTTTGCTTGGTCGACCTGCAGGAGAGCCATGGCGTGCAGGGCAGAGGTGGCTTATCCAGCCACGCTGTAGGCTTTAGCCGTCAGGGACGACGTGAGCCTACAGGGCTTGGACGGGAGCTTAGGGCATCCGTGCCAGGTGGCGGCGCTCTGCGGGCATAGGTGCACTGCGAGCGCCTTATTCACCGGGGGAATCGCAGTATAGCCCCTGGCCGCCCCGCCATCTAGGGTAGGGAACTAAAAGTTAAAAGCAGTAAAAGGTGCCTCCCATGATTTCATCAGTTCCTCGTGCACTTCCGGGAAGAATGGCACTGGAGCGGGGTGTGGCTGCTTTGAGCAGCCACGAATGTTCAGGGGAGAGTGGAGTGTTCCACTCTAACCCGACGCTCGCGGCCGCCCGGGAAAGCATGTCCATCATTTCGGCATCGGCCTGTGACTGGGCAATCGTCCCCGAGGGGGGAAGCCCAGCTGAGGCTTCTGCGTCTGACTGGACAAGCCCGCTCACGCCCAGACACGAAAGAGATAACAACCGCAACCAGGAATAACACACAATCGGAAAGGCATCTTTAAAAAGACGTGTCTTTAAAAAGACGTTCCATGTGTGCCGCTCTTTTAGAGAAATATATACTCTTTTGGAGGAAAAAAGCTCTTTCAGAAAATATACTCTCTTGTTTTCTGCCGAAGCGCCCAGGGGCGTTCTCTGCAGTGCACCAGTGTAGAGGAGGGAGAAGCCACTGAAATGCGCCGTCAGATCCAGCAGAGGTGAATGAACAGTAGAATTCAGCTCAATGAGCATGACCGTTCCGCTCCGAAGAGAAAATCTGAACGAGTGGTTGCATACCAGCTCCTTTTATACCCGTATGTCTGGGGGAGTGGCATGCAAATACCACTCGCCAATTTTCATTGGCCTTTTATCAAAGACTAGAGGTGTCTCGGGCTCCCAAGAGTGACCCCTAGTGTCACTACATCGATACAACATTGAGTGAGTGACAGATAGGGAACTATTCTTAGGTTGCAGGTATGGAACACATCACACACAGGCTGGGTACTACTTCACTTGTGGCTTCTCTTTTACTGAACAAGAAATCAAGGTACATTGTGAATGGGGACACGGTCATGTGTCTGTCAGTGGGGAGAGAGGAAGCAGTAAGAGCCATCACCTGGTGATTATTGACTCTATACACCTGTGTCTCATTTCAGTGACGGCGGAGAGTCCGAGATGCGCACACACACACACCCAGACCAAAGCTGTATGCTGAAAAGCTGTTGGAATAATATAATTATTGAGTTTATGTTGACTGTTATCATTGAAGCTGTATGTGTAAACTGAAATTATTGCTGGAAAGTCCTAAAAGCCCTGATAATAAAAGAACACTCAAGTGGACTGCAACACCGGCTCCCGCTTCCTTCTTGCCTCTCACTCTTAGAACCGCTACACTGGTGCTGAAACCCGGGAATTGGGAAGAAGACTGGCTGCCAAGGACACCTCACCGCTGGGCAAATTCATCCGCATCTTGGCTAGCAACCAGGAGACTCACCACCAAGCTCTCCTCGCCCAGAAGCGGTGCTTCCAGGAACTCCATCAAGCACAGGCCGAGGATCGGCAGGCCTTACGGAGCTGGTTAACTCCAGGCGGGTCCTCTTCTGCGGCCCTGGAAGCAGCGATGAAGCTGCACCTTGTGCTCACAAAGATGGGGCTCCAGGACGATCTGGAGGCATTCATGAGCCTGTTCAAACAGTCGGCCACCCCCTCCGACTGGCCGCGAACACAGTGGGCCCTCCACCTGCTGCAGTTGCTTACCTAGCTCGTGGCACAGCAACTACCCACTGAGGACCGCCTGGACTACTCAAAGCTGAAGACGGCTGTCATGCAACGGGTCGGCTGCATGCCGAACAACATCGCCAGCGGTTCCGCTCCCTCACCCTCAGTGAAGCTGGCCGCCCATTCACATTTGCCCAGCAACTCCGTGATGCCTGCCGGAAGTGGGTGCTAGGCAAGGAAGGCTGCGATGTGGAGGATGTCATCGATCTGATGGTGCTGGAGCAGTTGACCGTTCATCTGCCCTGAGAAACCACAGAATGGGTCCAGTGCCATCGCCCCATGTTGGTTGATGATGCCATCCAGCTGGCCGAAGCCCACACGAAGCCGGCGAGCAGGAGTCCACACCTCTCTCTCTCTCTTGCTGCTCCTCCCCCTCTTGTCCCTCCCTCTCCTCCCTCTCACCCTATACCCACTCCCCAGAAACAAGGAGTGTTTCCACCCAAACCGGCACCACGCTTCCGTGGGCTGCACTATACGCCGGCCCCCCCACCCCTCTCCGTCGCCCTTCCCAGGATGATGTCTCCGCTGCCACGAGTGCAGCTGGGAAACCGGGAAGCCTGGGCCGGTCTGTTGGAGTTGCACAGGACACTCAAACCCATGAAAATACAACCCAGTTATTAGTCCTGAAGAGCCGTCAGGAAACACTTTTCCAGGTGGCTCACCATAATCCTATGGTGGGTCACTTAGGACAAGAAAGGACACTGCACCGGTTAATGGCCCGCTTTTATTGGTCGGGCATTCACGGCGATGTGCGCAGATGGTGTGCGGCATGCCGCGAATGTCAGTTGGTGAATCCACCGGCCACCCCAAGAGCACCATTACGCCCATTACCGTTAATCGAGGCACCCTTCAAAAGAATTGGTATGGACCTTGTCGAATCATTATAGCAGTCAGCACGTGTATATCGGTTTGTATTAGTCCTGGTGGATTATGCAATGGGATATCCAGAAGAGGTGCCTTTGCGCAACATCTCAGCATGCAGTGTTGCGGAGGCGCTCTTCAAAATCATCTCCTGGGTGAGAATTCCAAAAGAAATCCTCACTGATCAAGGCACAACATTTATGTCATGCATACTGCAGGAAATTTATGAATTGCTGGAGATTAAATCAATTCGCAATAGCGTTTACCACCCACAAACTAATATGCTGGTCGAACGATTTAATCTAACCCTAAAAAATATAATTCGTAAATTTGTATACGAGGACACTAGAAACTGGGACAAATGGCTGGAATCCCTATAATTTGCAGTCTGGGAGGTCCCGCAAGCCTCCATGGGGTTTTCCCCTTCAAGCTCCTGTATGGACATCAGCCCTGCGGGGTGCTTTATGTGTGTGGGAGGAGGGAACTTCCCAAAGCAAAAATGAAATTTAGTATGTCCTTGACCTTAGAGCAAAGCTACACACACTGGGTCGGTTGTCACAGGGAAATTTGCTCCAAGCTCAAGAGAGACAAAGCCGGCTCTATAATAGGGGTGCCTAGCTATGGGAATTTGCACCGGGAGATAAAGTCTTTTATTATTGCCCACTTCAAGCTCTAAATTACTCACCAAGTGGCAAGGACCCTTTGAGGTTACACGGCGAGACAGGGATCTCGATTATGAGGTCAAACGAACAGATAGAGGTGGAGCATGTCAAATTTACCACCTCAATCTCCTTAAATTATGGAGAGAGGTGGTCCCCGTGTCCATGGCGATGGTAGTTCCAGAGAGAGCAGAGCTCGGGCCAGAGGTGAAGTTCAAAGCCGATCCATTCATCCCGGTCCCTTGTGGAGACCACCTCTCACCGTCCCAGCTCACGGAGGTGGCGAAGTTGCAAAAGGAATTTGCGGACATGTTCTCCCCTCTTCATACGAACCTCATACAACACCATATTGAGACTCCGCAGGGAGTAGTAGTACGTAGTTGGCCGTACCGCTTGCCCAAACACAAGAAAAAAGCGATTCGGCAATGCTATGAGATGGGAGTAATAGATGAATCGCACAGTGATTGGGCCAGCCCGGTTGCACTTGTGCCTAAGAGCGATGGGTCAGTCTGGTTCTGTGTAGATTATCAAAAAATCAACGCGCTGTCTAAATTTGACACATACTCGATGCCCCAAATTGACGAACTACTCAATCGGTTGGGTGCAGCTCAATTTTAATCGACACTGAATTTAACAAAGGGGTATTGGCATCCTCTTAACTCCATTATCCTGAGAAAAAACTGTGTTTTCCATACCGTTCGGATTACAGCAATTTGTTACTCTTCCATTTGGTTTGTTTGGGGCTCCTGTCATGTTCCAGTGCCTCATGGATAAGATTCTCAGGCCGCACACCGCACAAGGCACTGCCTATTTAGACAATATTATTATATACAGTAATGATTGGCAGAGGCATATGCAGCATCTGAGAGCCATCCTGAGGTAGCTGAGGAGGGTGGGGCTCACGGCAAACCCGAAAAAATGTGTAGCTGGATGGGTGGAAGTACGGTATCTGGGCCATTCAAATTTAAGGTGATCCAGAGGCCAGGGCCGCAGATGGTTGAGGCTGATTTCCTCTCCAGGAATGGGGAGGGGTTAGCAGGCCAAATGGGGCCCAGGCCTGCGTCGGGCGGTGGGGGTATGTGGAGGGGGACATAGTTGTGTGTCTGTCAGTGGGGAGAGAGGAAGCGGTAATGATTATTTACTCTAAACACCTGTGTCTCATTTCAGTGATGGCGAAGACAGGCTTTAAAAGGCCAGCAGAATGCCAGACCGGGAGAGAGAGTCCAAAACGTACACACACACCCATACCGAAGCTGTTCACTGAAAAGCTGTTGGAATAATATAATTATTGAGTTTATGTTGACTGTTATCATTGAAGCTGTGTGTAAACTGAAATTCTTGCTGGAAAGCATATTTTGAGTTTGAAGCCCTGAGAATAAAAGAACACTCACATGGACTGCAACAACGGCTCCCGCTTCCTTCTTGCCTCCTACTCTTAGAACTGCTACATACATCAACAAACACTTGTCCCACAGCGCCCTCTAATGGTTTTAAGGTAGACTAACACAAAAACATCACAGGTGTCAATATGTTTTAGTCCATAGTTTCATTAATACTACACAATATATGTAGGCTACTAAAGAAAATGTTCAAATGATGCTCCTAAAATCATCAGAAATGTATGCTTTGGTGCTGTTTTTGCAAAACATTATAAAAAATAAAATCATAATAATCATAATAATAATAATAACTTGAGTAACTTGGCCTTTTCTTGATTCCTTTGCTTTGCAAGAAAACAGTCCCTTTTCTATAAAAAAAAAAAAATGCCTTGACCAGAAGGCATCACTTCTCTTGTTGTTGTTCATTGTCTGACCACACCTCATAAACTCAAAACGAAACAAAAAACTGATGAAATTAATAACAATGGATTAAAATTGGTGATTTATTGCCATTTGAGCTGAAATTTCACAGCTAGCTAGATCAACTCACTGGAAATAAATGTCTTGTTTATCTCTTCATCTCTGAACCTTGAGAATTCTTTTGCAAATAACATTGCAAGTAACAATTCAGTCAGTAAGCACTTTATCACATATCACTGATTCTTGAGATAAAAACAAAACATGCCCTACAAACAAAACTCCTCTTTATGTTAAAATCAAGAAATTAATAATAATAAAAAATACTGAAAAAGTTACATTCAAACATACAGTACATAGGGCATTTATCACATATATTTTAAAATAATTTAATTATAATTTTTTTAAATGCATTTTTAGTACTTGGAAGCACATGGAACTTGTCCTCAGCTTGAGGTCACAATGTTAAACTACCAAGCAAAGTGCTTAAAAATGCAACAAATTCATAAATATAAATATCAAATGAAAGATATCAAACAATATATGATGTAAACTTTTAAATGGAGTTAATTAACAGAGGTTCGGGAGGAGCATGTTAATTTTAATCTGACAAATCAAAGCCCACGAGTAGGAGTATATAAGCCGCTGCTTACCTGCTTCTTGTGACATTTCTCCTGACATGAAAGTCTTCAGGCATTTGGCCTCGCCCATTGCCCACGAAAAGACCTAGGCAGTCAGATCATCAGATGCAAATTCGCTGCAAAGCATTTGCCTTCATCAGAACAGCTTTTCCATCCAAACAATCTCGTTATTAAACAGAAGCTGCCACAGCAGCTCACTATTTTCAGACATCGTAATATGGCCGCTGCCACTTTAACGCAGTAAGCAGTTTTTCTACTCTGCCTTTCTTCCCTTCCAACCTTTACTCGCTGAAGATCCAATTGCGTCGAGGCTGCCTCCGCAAGACTGCCCACTGCTTAACCGTATACCAGTGCTGTGGTTTAATAAGGCCGTGCTCTGTTCCTTTCATTGTAACTGTCCCCATTCATTCCCACGTGCCTGATTGTTTTATTCCCGTTCTAGCGCACAGGTGGTTCCTCTTAGCTTAATTGCAGTACTTCAGCTGTCTCCTCTCACTCTCTCGCAACTCCTGAGAAAACTCCTCATGCACTGGAGCTTGAAGAGCCCAGTGTGAAAGCTGGAGGAGCTGAACAATCAGCGCCAGCAGAAGCCTGTGCTTTGAGGCTCTGGGCATTGAGCAGATTGTCTCCTCCTCACAAAACTATCACCATGCGATGCATTACCTATGCAAAACTTATATCGTACAGCAGGTGGCAGTCATACTCCTTAGGAGTGAATGGCCACTAGTGAATCCTTCAATAATGATCACAAGTCCATTTCTCCTGCATTTCAGTATGCAGCGCAGAGCCAAAAGCTCTTTTTTTCTCAGATAATTTTATACTGTTTTTCCACACTGTTTATTAAGATGTAGTTCCCAGCACATTTCTCCTGCATTTCAGTATGCAGTGCAGAGCCAAAGCTCTTTATTTCTCAGATCATTTTCTGCCATTTTTCACATTGTTATTAAGATGTATTTTCCCAGCACATTTGTACTGCATTTCCATATGCAGTGCAGAGCTGCAACTCTCTATATTCCTAGATAATTTATGCTGTTGGTCGCATTATTGTTTCTAAATGTTACTAATATTTATTTTATCTTCTCTCTAGACTCATGTTCCCGAAACATTGACTGCATATTTTCCCCTCAAATAAGCATTAGCAGTCTGAGGTTACCCCTCTAATGGTGTAAGTGCAGCCCACACTCCAGTGGCCATGGATCTAAGTTTTCACAGATTTCTTAGAGTTGTGAAATGTGTACAAGTTTCACCTAAATATGAATATTTTGTCATTTCTACAGAAATGCCTGAAATTGCGCCATCCACAAGGATTTCACCAATATTACTTCCAGCAGGTCTCTATGAGAACCCATCTAAAATTCCTTCCACAGGATTGTAAACAGGTTTTCCCTTCTGCTTTCGTTATCTAGGTATCATTCCAAGACTTCACTGTTACCTTCCAAGGAGCCAAAGACGGCAAACATTTAAGTTGCTAGAAAGCACAACTGCGGTGCTCCTACCATTGGCTCTAAACATCCCTAAATAGCACAAATGGGCTGTCCAGGTGCCAACCGCGGCATCTTTCGGGCCATACGACAACTCCCCCAACTCCGCAATGTAGCGCAAACATGCTATACAGGTGCTACAACTGCGGCATCAATCCTGCAAATGATGCAAATGCACTGTCCAAGTACCACATTCATGGGCTTGTTTTCCTCTAATTAAATTCTGGGGGCGTAGCTCATAAATATATATACACATCGCAATCCAGCTCTGCAAAGTCCTCTAATTGTTGCCACCTGCCATTCGAATGCAGTGTAGGCTCTTCCGTTCAAGCGCAGTGGTGGTGCAGTAATCTTAAGAACCTTTTTTCCCGTTAACCTTCGCATTGGCATTTCCTTTGCTCATGGTTGAAACGAGCCCGACACAAAATAAGGTGTGCCTAAATGTAATAAAACCATGTGTGCCCTATTTGATACTGCAGCCGCAGTGCCCGACCAGATAATGTACCGCAGCGCCCACCTTTTCTCGATAATGCCACAGCAGCACCCCTTTTGCATTTTGATACTGTCGTAGCAGTGCCTTGCCATGACAAACGTAATAAAGTTGTTTTCTTAACTAACATTTTGCTTTCTTTAAAGACACATATAACCATAATTGAAATGTTTTCCTTAACTAACCTTTTGCTTCCCTTACAGACATGTATAAAGGTAATACATTTACGTATTCCTAACCAACAATTTGCTCCCCCCCACAGGTAAGTACAAACTAACCTTTGTTTCCCTTACAGGTGTTGATACATTTATAAAGTCATTTGTGCCCTACTTGATACCACAGCAACTGTGCCCCACCTGACACTGCTACAGCAGTGCCTCGTCCATGCCAAATGTAATTAAGTCATGTATTCCTATCTAACCACTTGCTTCCCCTAAAGACGTGTACAAACGTAATTGTCATGTTTATCTTAACTAACCTTTGGCTTCCCTGCAGGTGTGTATAAATATAATAGCTAGGTTTTCCTAACTAACCTTTCGCTTCCCTTACATACATACACAGAGTTATTTCTATTTTCTCCACACTTTCAATTCCTAAGTTCCATGAATTTATAGATGTGTATCTACAGCAATGGAACACAGCAGCGCTCTCACAGGAGCCCCCTTTACCATGCCCCCAAATACTCAATCCACTGCAGCAACAGTACTTTAAACTCCACTCCCGAAGGAGGCCCACTTACTCTAAAGCCGCAGCAGCATTTATGTTCACTTCTCAGCAGCTGCAATGAGCATAACAGGAGATGCCGGTCACCACCCCCTCCTGTTCTTTTCAAGCACCATATTTCTCCATCCCTGGGTAGACTTTGAGTGGGGCTGCCTCCGCAAGCTAGCCGATCTGACAGTATACCTATGGTAGATGAAAAATACCAATGGTACAGCCCCCTATAGTCGCATAAAGGTCCTTCGTACAAACCTTCCACCCAGAGCAGGCCCTCACGTGAGGCTGCCTCTGAAAGCTGGCTGTTCCAATGCAGTTTTACCACTATCTAGCACTTCTGTCAGCCTTCGATTTGGCATTTTTGCATATGCACGTATGAGTATGAAAAGCAGTAAGAGCCCTCCTGTTCAAATGCGACATTGAGCCCACCCAAATTCACACGTATAGCGGGCTCACCCTTTCAAAGTGGATGCAGAGTGGACCCGCGTTCGGATGCATGCTGGGCTTACCGTTCGAATGCCGCAAGCTAAACCATTCTGTCCTTAGAGCAGTCTCCCATTCAAATCGCAGTGTGAGCCCTCCCTTCTGAACGCAGTTCAAGCCAACCCTCGTTCTCATCTTCCCCATTTGATTGCATGCTGGGCTTACCTGTTCGAATGCCGTGAGCTCTCTCTCTTTTTAGAGCAGTTTCCCATTCGAATTGCAGCGTGAGCCCTCCCTTTCGAACGCAGCGCGTACCAACTCTCGTTCTCATTTTCCCCGTTCAATTGCATGCTGGGCTTACCCGTTCAAATGCTGTGAGCCAAACCTCTCTCTCTTTAGAGCAGTCTCCCATTCGAATCACAGTGTGAGCCCTCCGTTTCGAACGCAGTGTGAACCAACTCTCGAACTCACTTTCCCCATTCGATTGCTTGCTGGGCTTACCTGGTCGAATGCCGTGAGCTCTCTCTCTCTTTAGAGCAGTCTCCTGTTCAAATCGCAACGTGAGCCCTCCCTTTCAAATGCAGCATGAGCCAACTCTCGTTCTCAACTTCCCCGTTCGAATGCATGCTGGGCTTATCCGTTCGAATGCCGTGAGCTAAACCTCTCTCTCTTTAGAGCAGTCTCCCATTCGAATAGCTGTGTGAGCCCTCCCTTTCGAACGCAGCACGAGCCAACTCTTGTTTAACCTTCCCCGTTCCAATGCTGTGAGCCCATCCACTTCAGTGACGAGTGGTGGTCTCCCGTTCAAATCGCAGTGTAGCCCCTCTCATCCAGCCATTGTACAAGAAGGCACCTTCAAACAAATTGGTAAAGCGCTCCCTCTATATAGCTTTTGGGGGAAAAACAAAATTTCAGTAGTATCCGCTAAGCCAATTTACCATATAGAATTGTTGCCAGCTTGCTGTACTAAATATTTCCTGCCATTGTCATGGTACTAATTTTCCACCTTAACGCCTTTTTGGGGGTAATCAGGACTCGAGTGGAGTCTTGAGCTCCAGGCCCTCCAGTATACGGACAGCAAGCCAAATAAGTTTACCTCTTCTATACAAGATTACCTTAACATACAAACTACTGAAATGGAGTTCATTAACAGAGGTTCAGGAAGTGCATGTTAATTTTAATCTGACAAATCACGGCGTATATAAATAGGAGTATATAAGTTGCTGCTTACCTGTTTCTTGTGACAATTCTCCTGGCATCCCTCCTCCACCAGGTCTCCTCCTGTTCACTAGATTCATAATTTATCTAAATAAGTCTAGGGACAGGTAAAGTTGTCTTCACTTTGTGTCAACGGCATCATTTCTATTTATTTTTCTATTTTTTTTTATAATCCAGAATAAATCAGACAATGTCAAGGTCAGCTATTATTTTGAGTACCCCTTTCCCACTTCCTGCTCATGGTGGATGCAACAGTAGGACACGTGGTCTGGTAAGTTTTGTGTATTAAACAAACAATGCTTCAGTCTCTGCAGTCACAGCTTCAACATGTCAAATCCATTATCCCATTGTGAATATTCAGAATAGTGTGAAAAGTTAAAAAAATGTATAGAACATCTTTTATCACTTATCTCCTTTACTGAACACTTTTATAAGATAATTAAAGACTTTAACTCTTGTATGGATCGAATTAAAATTGCATACTCATAAGTGTGTCTGACAGAGTTGACACAAATTACTGTAAGATCTAAGTGAAGTGAATAAATGTCTAATTGTCAGAATTTGTATATATATATATATATATATAAACATGTTCTCTTACATGGTTTGTTAGCTGAGACCTTTGTCTACAAATATATCCATTTCAAAATAGTTTTTTTTTTTTTTTTTTTAATACAAAATTAAGATTTAAAACATATTTTGTCCCTTATCTCAAGAATCAGTAATAATTTATATATGCAGATGAAGGTGTATATATAATCACTCCTAATAAGTTTTGCCATTGACACATTGATGACACCTTCCTCTTCATCAATATTAGATACTATTTTTGCTGGAAATCAAGCTGCCTATTGGGTACTGTGAGCTTGAGTTCAGTCAAAATTATGATGATTATCACACTACAACTCTTACAATTATAAATGGAGTGATTTTATACATAGCCAACATAATGGAAGGACCTGTTTGCCTGAGCCATCATTATGATTGTTACCACTGTGTAATTTCATAGAAAAGTCAAACAAAAGAGTAATTGTCATCCTGGGGCTCATCAACAACTGCTACTCATCAGGATATGTCACAGGCCTTGGGGAACAATTTTTTGAGATGGCACACACATCACTGACTCTAATTACTAGTTGTAAGGAGTTATGGCTCCCATAGTTGAGTTTACATTTTAGGTCTAAAATTAAAATTACTCCACTGATGGTCACACTGTAAAAAGAACACAGTGAAATGTACAGTAACTGACTGGCAGCAATTAGCTAGTAAGTTGCTGTAGTACATTTGTAAGGAACTGGAGGAGGCTGTCAGATTAGAATCCATATGTGGAAGTTTATTAAAACAAACAGGTGAAATACAAACTCCAAAACAGCAAACAGGTGTCTTAGTAATAGTCCAGGCAAGGGTCTTAAACATGGTGAGGTAGATACACAGCAACCAAATCCAAGACAGTAATCCAAAATCGTAATCGAAAGAAACAGGCAGAAAAGTCCATACCATGTCACAATGAGAAAACGCACAGAAAGGCAGGGTAAACTGGCAATACTTTGCGCTGAGTAGCCAGACCATTTGACCAGGCTGAAAGTGCATAGTCCTTCGATCAGCTTGGACTTTTTGGTTTCTAATGGCTTGTTGAATCCTGATATGAGCGCTGTCTCATACCCTCTCACTCCTGATCCAGTCATCCATGGCAGGTACCTCAGAGGGTTCCCCATGGTGGCTTCACACAACTATAGTGTGTGAAATTCTTGGGTGCAGTTCCGAGCAACATAGCAGTCGTGACAGTGATGAGACATATACCAATCTACAATAAACATCACATTTACACAACACAATTTAAAATCAAATATACACATAATTACACACAACACAATATACAAATAATAACATACAATGTAAATTATACAATACACACAATATAGAATACACATTATACAATAAAAAAAAAGTATATATAGTATATATAAAATGTACAGCAGGTTGTATTGTACTGTATTGACATTCAGGCTGTCGGTTGATAGTCAGTTGCCAGTGTGTTGTTAAGAGAATATAATTTATGACAGTCCAGTGTGAGATAATAAGATTAATAAAGTGCAGTGCTGGTGTATATTGATCGTGAGAGATCAAGAGTTCAAAAGTCTGATTGCTTGGGGGAAGAAGCTGTCATGAAGTCGGCTGGTGTGGGTCCTGATACTGCGATACCGCCTGCCTGAGGGTAGCAGTGAGAGCAGCCCATGGCTCGGGTGGCTGGAGTCTCTGATGATCCTCCAAGCTTTTTTCACACACCGCCTGGTGTATATGTCCTGGAGGGAGGGAAGCTCACCTCCGATGATGTGTCTGGCAGTTCGCACCACCCTTTGCAGGGCTTTGCGGTTGTGGGCAGTGCTATTGCTGTACCAGGTGGAGATGCAGCCAGTCAGGATGCTCTCTACAGTGCTGGTGTAGAACCATTTGAGGATGTGGCGGTTCATTCCAAACTTCCTCAGCTGTCTCAGGAAGAAGAGGCGCTGATGAGCCTTCTTCACAACAGCCTTAGTGTGGACGGACCATGTGAGTTCCTCAGTGATGTTGACACCCAGGAACTTGAAGCTGCTGACTCTCTCCACTGGTGCTCCATTGATGGTGATGGGGCTGTGTTCTCTTTCTCTTCTCCTGAAGTCCACCACAAGCTCCTTTGTCTTACTGACGTTGAGGGAGAGGTTGTGCTCCTGACACCAGCGTGTCAGAGTGTGCATCTCCTCTCTGTAGGCTGTTTCATCATTGTCAGTGATCAGACCTACCACCGTCGTATCATCTGCAAACTTAATGATGGCACTGGAGCTATGTGTTGCCACACAGTCATGTATGTACAGGGAATACAGGAGTGGGCTAAGAACACAGCTTTGCGGGGCTCCAGTGTTGAGGGTCAGTGATGAGGAGATGTTACTGCCCATTCTAACCACCTGGCATCTGCTTGACAGGAAGTCCAGGATCCAGCTGCACAACGATCTGTTTAAGCCCAGAGCCCGGAGTTTCTCATCTAGCTTGGAGGGCACTATGGTGTTGAATGCTGAGCTGCTAATGTACGGAAGCATACAGCATAATCCGCTGCAGTTGGGTTGCCTTGGCGTATGTGTAATAGCTGAACAGAGACATCTTTACCTCCAGCAGGATATTCAAAAACTTCTCTGATTTGCTGTGAAAAATATGAAAATTTGATAATCGTTATCCCAGACTGCCGTGCCCCATTCTAAAGCTTTTCCGGTAAGAAGTGACATAACAAACGCTGATTTTGACTGTTCATATTTAAATGACTCAGGTTGCTGTGAAAAGTATATGGAACATTGATGTAGGAACTCTTTACACTTATCTGCAGAGCCATTGAATTTGTCAGGAAGTGCTAATCTTACAGATTCAGCTTGAGGGGGAGGCAATGACTGAATGTAATGAGTTAAATGTTCATTGGCTGCTCGTAAATTCATGAGTTGATCTTGATAGGTTTTGAGCATTTCACCTTGAGGTAGATACACAGCCGCCAAATCCAAGACAGTAATCCAAAATCGTAATCGTAAGAAATAGGCAGAAAAGTCCATAACATGAAATCCAAAATCACAATGAGAGGGTGAGAATGAGCAGAGTATAAATACACATGAAGCTGATGAGGTAACTGGAAACAGGTGTGGGGAAGATGGTGGGAGCAAAGGATGCTGTGTGTTGAAGTTCAGAACCAGGTTAGTATTCAGGCAATGGCACCCTCTGGCTACTGGATGCATGGTCCATGGACTGAGATGTTACAACATTTCACTGTATGCTTACTGTAAATTTAATCACAGTACCTATAAAATACTGTAATTTTTTATTACAGTAATAATCACAGTACTCTAACTGTAATCAGAGTAATAGGATGCTGTATTTTTTAGCACAGCAAATATTATACTACTTTAACAGGCATTACTGCATTAATTTTAATACTGTAAACTAATAACTGTAAAATAATTACATACTGTAAAATGAAGACACTGTTTTTGTCAGAAAAATTAAATTTATTGTATAATTTTATTCAACTTTCAACATTTTAAATTTGAAAACACATAGGCACTAAATAGATTTTATTTTGTATTTTTCATTTTGTAAAATATATATATATATATATATATATATATATATATATATATATATATATATATATATATATATATATATATTTTGTAAACAAAAACACTACTTTCCTGAACATACAAATCCTTCCTCTTTGTTCAAGTTACCCTGACATTGTAAACTGCATGGCCTGAAATTCTTTTTTTAAACTTTCATGCATATTTAGAGAGTTTAAATATGATTTATTTATTGTTTGAGGAGTTTTAGTTAATTTGAATGTACTTCTAGAGACAAATATAAAAGAAAGAAAAAGAAAAAACAAAGGGAAGGAGTTGTTAATCATAAAGATGTGTGCAAGTCCTCTATTGTTTTACATTTGCTTTCTGAGACTCATTGACAGTCACATGTATCCTAGTAACGTTGATTCAATGTGAAAAAATACACAAAAACATCACTTTGTAGAAAGCTCTGTCACACGTTATTTTCAAGTAATTTTTTTTACAAACAAAACAGTCAAATCCAGGCACTGGAAGCAATTAAAATGTTCAGTTAAATGTGGAAATGTATAAAAACTTGAGGAAACTGTGCTAAATTAATGTAGCATTGCAAAATAATGAGCAAAGTTACCTTGCTGAAGTCAAAGGCTGAAGAAAGTATGGAATCTTGTCAGTAAGCTCTTGCAACAAAATAGTGTGGAGAAAAGCAGGTGGCCATCAGCATATCATTATATTCCCATTGTTTGTGTAATTGTTAACATTATGGAGAATATAAACATGTTGGGTCCTCCTCGTCTGCAGGATAACAAAAACTAGAAAACGTTTATGTTGGAAAAAATGCAAAGTGTACCATCAGCAAAGACATATTATTGTTTCTACTACTGAAAAAAAACAAAAAAAAAAAAAAAATCCCCCTCAAAATTACTGTATTATGATTCAAAGGAAAATATATTTACTGTAGAATTCACCCACCAAAGAAATTTGAGCATGATGCTTTGCAGATCTACAGCAACATGCTGTATACAGGTTGTACAGTAAGCATTTGTTCATTATACAGTAATAATGCTGTGAAAACTACAGAAATTTGTTAGGGTTAGGAGATAGAGTTAATAATATGCATTTCTATTGCCTGCATTATACAGTTTACAACTAAAAATACAATTAGCTTTTGGCACAGAACAAAACAGCTATTTCTAGTCTTCATCTGTTGTGATGTACATACATTTAAATACACTTTTCAAAGGCATTATTCATTTCTGTGTGGTTACTTAATGACCCAAGGTCCAAAGTCTCTGTGATATTCTAATCCCAAGATGTGGCTCGGGCCTCCATCAATGTAAATCTATAGAACCCTGTTTGCCCATTTATCGTCCACCAAGCGAAAATCCTGAGTCTGATCACTTAGAAAAGTAATATTCTAACCTCTTCTAAACAAGCCAAATGATTTCATGTATCATTCATGTCTGTATCACAAGCAAATTACACATTGAAGTTTAATATGCAGGGTTTTCAAAACAATAATTTGCAAAACAGAAATAGCCTTAACAAGCTACACTATTTATCACATGGGAATAATGGAATGTTTTAAAATGTAATGGCAGGGATACTGTAAATGGTTGTCAAATGACAATGTTGTTGCAGTTCTGTTATTTGTTATCGCAGGTGTCTATACCACAAGCCACTTTTGTTCAGCTTTGATTTTCCATTTTCTCTCTGATTGAACCCATTGCCTCCATCTGAGCATCCATATGAACATTTACTCTCCCAGAAATACCATTGCTGTTGTCCACACGCTTAAAGGTTGCTATTGTGGAACACACTCCTGCTGAGCTTTTAGTTGGACCCTTGATTTGTATTTAGTGCTGCTGCCTGAGCCACAAGCATCCTAGACCATAATATTTGCAATCTCGTCGAGAAAAGTGTTTGTAACATTCTCCTTGGTCTCTCTGGGGAAAACTGTCTAAGAATGAATTTCACCCACTGAGTGTTTTTTTTTTTTTTTTTTTTTTTTCTGTGGCACCTGGTTCATTAAAAGAGTTGTGCAAATCATGTAATCATGCCCAAATATTAAGTTCTGAACACTGTGAGTTTGCACAGCTTGCTGGTCGGTTCTCAGTGTTACAGTAGGCTGTGGAGAATGCTATAGACTGCCACAATCTGCACACTTTGTGAGTCGACGTGATCCAAAAGTGACATAGAAGCACCACAAACTCACATGGTTGCTTTTGTAATTGTGTTTTTCATATCACACATTTACTTTTTATGGCACTATCAGGTTTGGGGTAGGGAGGCAGGTTTTGTTGATTTAAAAATCAATAGAGCATTAACCTTAAAAACTTTATCTGTTTGGGAGACAATTTAACATCCTTTTTTTTTTTTTAGCAGAACTGCTACTAGTACATACCGTATAAGCAGCAACATAATTTCATTTTGCAAAAATGTTGCCACAGTCAAGGTTTTTTTTTAAATTTTTTTAATGACTATTTGTACTAGGTGTAAATAGCACCTGCCATACAGCATGGCTATTTGCACTCAAATAGTCTGGTTGAATCACAGAAATTGAAGACAAACTGCACCCTCAAGCTGCAGTGGCGTGATGTGTAAAAATGGTTGGATGTTTTTTTGTCCGGATGACCCAGGTTCGATTCCGCCTTTTGTCCCACTTCTTCCCATCCTGTTTACTGTCTCCACTCTTAGTATTTCCTTTAATATTACTTAATACATGAAAAAAGAGAAGAGAGCTCACACACTTATTTACTGCTCCAAAAGATCTTTTAATAAATAACCATGTGGTTAACGTTTTCACACTAGAGTCTTCTTTAGAAGAAAAATTAGGTTGATTTCCTCGCAGTGATTTAGTCACAGTGAAGGTTGATGAGTTGAGAGAAAGGTTGGATCTGGTTAAGTTTTTACTATAGTAATCAGGGCCATATTAACCATATGAGGAATTGGGCATGTGCCCAGGGACACAACATCCGGGGGGGCACCACACGATGGCATTTAAAAAAATGTCTTAGGTCTGTTTTTATTTAAATGGTTATTAAAGTTTTTCAGTATCATTAATAAATCAGGTGTAAATCATTGTCCAGAGGTCCATAACACTACTGAAACAGTGTACAGACACATGGTAACTGTTACTTTTCTCAGCACTGGCCTGGATGGGCCAAACACAGTCCTTTATTTTTACTGGATGAGGATTTTAAAAATGCTTTTATAAATACTGCTGAGGCAGATTTCCATTTACAGGTATAAATCCTTGCAATAATAAGTATCCAGTATCTCCAATAAAATATAAAAACAATATGAGATGTTCACTATATGTGTTCAGGCCCAGGGGCATTATAGAGTCTTAATCTGGCCCTGATAGTAATATTGTAGTAACCATGTTTTTTTGGCAGATGCCATAATTTTAGTGCAATTAACCATGGTGGTACTACAGTAATATGGTGTTAATATAGTAACCATGTTTAATTGTGTGGTTACTGTGATTTCATTGCAAAATACTTTCATGATACTATTGCTACTGTAGTAAAAACATTGTTAATATTTTTAAGGTAAGGTTTGGGGTAGAGGTTAATTTAGGGTGTCTGTGGGACTCTAAATTAGCACAACAAAATTGCTGCAGTGATGCCCCATACTATATGTTAGTATTTAATTCTGGATATAAATAGTATCTGCCACTATTTGCACCAGGGTAAAAATAGCATCTTACACCATTTGCACTTAGTGCTTCCTGTCATGAGATCATTACTTACCCGTGTGGTGACATGTTTTCATTTTGAATGCTGTTTCTTTGGAAAGCTTGTCTTCTGCATTGGGATATCTCTGCATGTTTTCAAGGTTTAAAATAATTATCTGTATAACTAGAACCAACCGATTATTATTAATTATTTAAAACTCAAATACTTCTATTTGAGTTTTAAATTTGTGAAGTTGGTTTGGCCTTCTTTAACCTACTCAAAATATAATGAACCTTTTAAAATGTCAATGAAGAGTTTCACTGTACAGTTGTGCTCAAATGTTTGCATACCCTGGCAGAAATTGTTACGTGTTGGCATTTATTTTGAAAATATGACTCATCATGCAAAAAAACTGTCTTTTATTTAAGGATAGTGATTATATGAAGCCATTTATTATCACATAGTTGTTTGGCTCCTTTTTAAATCATAATGATAACAGAAATCACCCAAATGGCCCTGATCAAAAGTTTACATACCCTTGAATGTTTGGCCTTGTTACAGACACACAAGGCGACACACACAGGTTTAAATGGCAATTAAAGGTTAATTTCCCCACACCTGTGGCTTTTTAAATTGCAATTAGTCTCTGTGTATAAATAGTCAATGAGTTTGTTAGCACTCACGTGGATGCACTGAGCAGGCTAGATACTGAGCCATGGGGAGCAGTAAAGAACTGTCAAAAGACCTGTGTAACAAGGTAATGGAAATTTATAAAGATGGAAAAGGATAATAAAAAGATATCCAAAGCCTTGAAAATGCCAGTCAGTACTGTTCAATCACTTATTAAGAAGTGGAAAATTCAGGAATCTCTTGATACCAAGCCAAGGTCAGGTAGACCAAGAAAGATTTCAGCCACAACTGCCAGAAGAATTGTTCAGGATACAAAGAAAAACCCACAGGTAACCTCAGGAGAAATACAGGCTGCTCTGGAAAAAGACGGTGTGGTTGTTTCAAGGAGCACAATATGATAATACTTGAACAAAAATGAGCTGCATGGTCGAGTTGCCAGGAAGAAGCCTTTACTGCGCCAATGCCACAAAAAAGTCCGGTTATAATATGCCCGACAACACCTTGACAAGCCTCACAGCTTCTGGCACACTGTAATTTGGAGTGACGAGACCAAAATAGATCTTTATGGTCACAACCATAAGCGCTGTGTTTGGAGAAGGGTCAACAAGGCCTATAGTGAAAAGAATACCATCCCCATTGTGAAGCATGGTGGTGGCTCACTGATGTTTTGGGGCTGTGTGAGCTCTAAAGGCACGGGGAATCTTGTTAAAATTGATGGCAAGATGAATGCAGCATGTTATCAGAAAATACTGGCAGACAATTCGCATTCTTCTGCACGAAAGCTGCGCGTGGGATGCTCTTGGACTTTCCAGCATGACAATGACCCTAAGCACAAGGCCAAGTTGACCCTCCAGTGGTTACAGCAGAAAAAGGTGAAGGTTCTGGAGTGGCCATCACAGTCTCCTGACCTTAATATCATCGAGCCACTCTGGGGAGATCTCAAACGTGCTGTTCATGCAAGACGACCAAAGACTTTGCATGACCTGGAGGCATTTTGCCAAGACAAATGGGCAACTATACCACCTGCAAGAATTTGGGGCCTCATTTTTTTTACTAACTCCCAGCATGGGTTTTTAGCACAAAGGACAAATTACTGCATGGCCATGACTGACACCTCAAAAGACGTGAAGAACTCTGAATCACAAAAGAATTACTTAGACTATTTTAATGACCAGTTTAACAGTTAGGGGTTTAATAACAAGATATGCAAATGTGTTTCATGCTAATATTACTCATGCTCAACTGTGGCAACATCACAAGTGCTTACATCTGCATTGTGTTTTCAAGTATTACTGCTTTATTTTATGTTGTTTAATTTTCTCAGTCATAATGAATGACCTTGAAAAACACTTTGCAACTGTTTGACATTCATTGGGTGAGTGGCCTTAAATGACTCTTTATTCAGTACAAATGACTTTGAGTGCTGCAATTTTATCATCAAAGCTACTAGATTGAGTGGCCTGGCCAGTGCAGGTGAGTACCGTATGTGATACACACTCTCATGGTCAAACTGTAATGATTCATATGACTTTTCTAAATTTGACTTATTCCTATGATATCGTACGACTGCACTCGTATGAATTTGTACGACTTTCACAACAGCCAGTGATGTCACTGGACATTGTTTCCATCTAATACGTGACAATAACTTGCTTCTGTCACACACAACAGCTTCCTATAATGTTTACACACTCTACTGATCAGTTAGGTTTAGATAAGGGGTTTGGGTAAGGGTATAATATTAATAAGCATGTCTTTATAACCTCATGAGCGAAACTCACGCTTACCTCTCCATAAGACATCCGGGCATTTGCACGTGATGAAATCGTACAAATGTACAGGTGCATCTCAATAAATTAGAATGTCGTGGAAAAGTTCATTTATTTCAGTAATTCAACTCAAATTGTGAAACTCGTGTATTAAATAAATTCAATGCACACAGACTGAAGTAGTTTAAGTCTTTGGTTCTTTTAATTGTGATGATTTTAGCTCACATACAAAAACCCACCAATTCACTATCTCAAAAAATTAGAATATGGTGACATGCCAATCAGCTAATCAACTCAAAACACCTGCAAAGGTTTCCTGAGCCTTCAAAATGGTCTCTCAGTTTGGTTCACTAGGCTACACAATCATGGGGAAGACTGCTGATCTGACAGTTGTCCAGAAGACAATCACTGACACCCTTCACAAGGAGGGTAAGCCACAAACATTCATTGCCAAAGAAGCTGGCTGTTCACAGAGTGCTGTATCCAAGCATGTTAACAGAAAGTTGAGTGGAAGGAAAAAGTGTGGAAGAAAAAGATGCACAACCAACCGAGAGAACCGCAGCCTTATGAGGATTGTCAAGCAAAATCGATTCAAGAATTTGGGTGAACTTCACAAGGAATGGACTGAGGCTGGGGTCAAGGCATCAAGAGCCACCACACACAGACATATCAAGGAATTTGGCTACAGTTGTCATATTCCTCTTGTTAAGCCACTCCTGAACCACAGACAACGTCAAAGGCGTCTTACCTGGGCTTGGGCTAAGGAGAAGAAGAACTGGACTGTTGCCCAGTGTTCCAAAGTCCTCTTTTCAGATGAGAGCAAGTTTTGTATTTCATTTGGAAACCAAGGTCCTAGAGTCTGGAGGAAGGGTGGAGAAGCTCATAGCCCAAGTTGCTTGAAGTCCAGTGTTAAGTTTCCACAGTCTGTGATGATTTGGGGTGCAATGTCATCTGCTGGTGTAGGTCCATTGTGTTTTTTGAAAACCAAAGTCACTGCACCCGTTTACCAAGACATTTTGGAGCACTTCATGCTTCCTTCTGCTGACCAGCTTTTTAAAGATGCTGATTTCATTTTCCAGCAGGATTTGGCACCTGCCCACACTGCCAAAAGCACCAAAAGTTGGTTAAATGACCATGGTGTTGGTGTGCTTGACTGGCCAGTAAACTCACCAGACCTGAACCCCACAGAGAATCTATGGGGTATTGTCAAGAGGAAAATTAGAAACAAGAGACCAAAAAATGCAGATGAGCTGAAGGCCACTGTCAAAGAAACCTGGGTTTCCATACCACCTCAGCAGTGCCACAAACTGATCACCTCCATGCCACGCCAAACTGAGGCAGTAATTAAAGCAAAAGGAGCCCCTACCAAGTATTGAGTACATATACAGTAAATGAACATACTTTCCAGAAGGCCAACAATTCACTAAAAATGTTTTTTTTATTGGTCTTATGATGTATTCTAATTTTTTGAGATAGTGAATTGGTGGGTTTTTATTAAATGGAGCCAAAATCATCACAATTAAAAGAACCAATGACTTAAACTACTTCAGTCTGTGTGCATTGAATTTATTTAATACACGAGTTTCACAATTTGAGTTGAATTACTGAAATAAATGAACTTTTCCACGACATTCTAATTTATTGAGATGCACCTGTATATGAACAAACTTGTACAAAATCATACAAAATAGCCAACTCATAAAATATGTATGGATTTTCATGAGACTGGGTTGGTATATGGAATGTGCTTATTACTCTATGGTTCTTTCAGTGTAATGCAATTGAAATTGGGTCTCATTTGACCATTTTCTTTTGTTCTGTAATTAGTTGGCAGGGTTGTTAAAACAATTATTTGCCCTTTTGTTAAAACAGCTATCTATCAGCTATCTGCACTGTGTCTATTGATAATCTGTGATGTCCTATGTTGTCATATTTATGGCCTATGTTGCCATAATGTCTGATCTTACATGTGATTTCAAATGCCAATATTTTCTGAAGGGTTTTATTTTAAACTGCTTCTACCCACAGATTACTTTCTCAAAGCATGATAAGAAACACAATTCTATAAGAAGTTATCCACAATTCCCAATGCTTGCTGAGGGTGTATGTATCTCAAGACATTGCTCCACACAAACTCTAATTCTGTCTCTTTTCTGTGCCTATTTAAAGGCTTTGGGTGTGTTATTTAAAGTGAATAACACATTCAAAGGTGTATGTCAGCTGTAAATTACTTGATAATTTTCCTGTGTGAGCCACCTGCCTCCTCTGAATGTCATTATAGCCTTGGAGGGCTATTTTATCTCTTTCAGCAATATAAACCTTCAGAGACCTTCGAAAAGCTTCTGAAAAGCTGTGTTGATTAAATCTGTAGAAGCTCTCTAAATTAAAGTAAACAATGGCTTTATAAAAACCAAAGCAAAGCATGAAGTATTAGCTAGCGCTCTGAGATCTCTGAAGACTGCAATGTCCAAGATTTTGATGATATTTAGAGAAGTTATCAAAGGAACACTTTCTTTTCTTTCTTTCTTTTTTTTTTTTTTTTTTTTGGCTTTCCCTTGCCAAATTTTATCCACTTGTACCAATTTCTAAAAGTAGATACATTTTGATGTTATCATTGTCTGGAAATCTTACTGTCAGTAATCTGAAATTAAAGATTTATTTGCAGTCTAGCAGTGCTGGAGAAGCAACTTTAAAACTGTAGCATCACAAGCTACAAGGTAAACTACAGTCAAGCTGCTCTTTTGAAAAAGTAGGTAGCTACACAGCCATCATGATCATAATGAAAATCAACATGCTGCTACTGAATGTTCATGTACCCTGAAATTGACCCCATTCTGCCTTTTTCTCCCAGTTTGGAATGCCCAATCCCCAATGTGCTTTTAAGTCCTCGTGGTTGCGTAGTGATTCGCCTCAGTCCAGGGTGGAGGGGGACGAATCCCAGTTGCCTCCGCATCTGAGACCATCAATCCACGCATCTTATCATGTGGCTTGTTGAGCGCGTTGCCATGGAGACATAGCGCATGTGGAGGCTTCACGCCATCCACCGCGGCAACCACGCTCAACTCTCCACGCGCCCTACCGAGAACAAACCACATTATAGTGATGACGAGGAGGTTACCCCATGTGACTCTACCCTCCCTAGCAACCGGGCCAATTTGGTTGCTTAGGAGACCTGGCTGGAGTCACTTCGAACTAGCGAACTCCAGGGGTGGTAGCTCCCCCCATTCTGCTGAATTAATGACAACTATCAGACATTTTAGCATCAGTTCAAATATCTTCACCTTTCCCTGATGCGCAAACAATCTCCGGGACATGGGTTCTGGTCCCATGGCAACCTTGAAATAGCAATGTTCACATAAATAGTGATTATGAGGTTGCATTTTTGCTTTAAAATGTAAATTATTTCTCCATTGCTGGTTAGGTTAAGGGTAGAGGTTTGGGTTAGGGGGTTAACGCCTAGTTATTTAAAGCAAATCTCATTTCAGTCGGTTAGAAACCAACATGATCACATGGTTAGTCGGCATGTGGTTTCTGAGAGGTCCAGTAATAATAATAGTAATAATTCATTACTTAATAATTCATTTTTATAGGAATTATTTTATAATTTAGCACAAAGTTCTCACTAAACATAAAATCAAAACACACTCAGTAAAACAAAACACATTCCCACAGTAATAAAAGAAAGTCTTTACAAATGAGTTTTTAGTCGAGACTTAAAAACAGACACAGATTCAGCAGATATAATATCCCAGGGCAGGTTGTTCCATAATCGTGGGGTATTCACTACAAATTTTTTATTTTCGAATCACACAACCAAGCGGTAATGTATATAGTGAAAACAATATTGGCCCTAACAGTGATCCTTTGGAACACCAAAATTAATTGTTGAAGAGGAGGAAATCTCATCTCCAACAGACACTACAAATTTCCTATTCAACAAGTAAGAAACAAGCCAGCCTAAAGCCACCCCAGATATTCCCACCCATCTGTTCAGTGTATTAATTAAAACTGAATGATAAACAGTATCAAACACTGCAGTTAAATCAAACAAAAATGGAGCACTCTCCAGCATCCTTCACCATCAATAAGTCATTAGTCACCATAAGAAGGGCAATTTTTGTACTGTTGTTTTCTCTAAATCCTGACTGAAGTACCCTGAGATCCACCATGTTATGCCTACTCACTGACAAGTGGCATCTCCAATCAGCATTTTTACATCAGCTCAGCTATTTTTATCTTCCAATGCGGTGGACCGGAAGTGCATGCATCAGACTCAGCAGCATGGGAGACACAGGTTTTCGAATCAAGTGATAAAACCAGGAAGTAATCATGTTCACATAATAGTGACAAGAATGATTCGGAGTTTGCATTTTCCCCCTAACATTACATTTTTACTCCTCTAATGATAATTAGGTTTAGGTTTGGGTTGGCGGAAACAGATTATAAAATATGTATTCCTTTTCACTGTATTACAGCCTGTACAGCTGAAAACAACTCGCTTCACAACTCGCTTTTGGTGCCCCTCTTTAGACATTTCACCATGAAAATGGAGATCACACATGCCCATATGCCCAACAACACTTACTGCTTTGGCCACTGGGTGCAGTGTTTTGTAAATCTGTAAGCACAGAACGATTTTACCTAAAGAAAAGTCAACCTACTGTTTCCAGTTTTCAAAAAACAAATTGGTCTTTTCATTTTTTATTTCTCCAATCTGTTGCTGACCTTTTTAATTATTAATTAAAGCCAATGGTTGATACTTCACAGAGTGAAGCTATTTGCATAAAGTTGATCTTTTTCAACATTGATATGTCAACCTTTTGGCCTGTGTTTCAGCATCCCTGATTGCATAACTGTTAATTGCTTGACACTGCACCCTTCCATTGCAAATTAATGACTAGTGAAGTCACTTTAAAGGTGACGTGTGTAATTTACCCAATGTTAAAAATACAGTCTACTATCCCAGCTCAATGTGCAGAGACAACTACAGGTAAGCCAGTATTTTAATTCCCCTGCAGTGGTAGCCTTTGAAGCTGATATGACAAACTCAAATACAAACAAACCCTGCAGTGGAATGTCCATACTTTATTGACTGAGGTGGTCCATGTGGGGGCGCAGACTCATTTAAGAGTGGCATGAAGAGTAACTCAACATCCCTGATAATAATAATTATAATAATAATAATAATAATAATAATAATAATAATATGTACATTTTCAGGAATTTCAAGTATAATGTTATTTATTTAAAAAATTGATTGTTATTAAACGTTAATACTCCAAAACTCAAAATTTATTTTTTTTAAAAATTTCAGTATAATTTTTATATATGTAGTATCTTTCAAAACTGCATAAATATTATGGACACTGGTAATATATTTACTGTTTCTAAATATGTGATGTGTCCCGTGGCGCCATGCCCATCTCGGGACTCGAGTCTGGAGCCGGTGCTGAAGTGGCCTCATATGCATCAACCCGAGCGGGATGGCCACCGCCGAGGATGCCATATGCCCCAGGAGCCTCTGAAAACGTTTCAGTGGAACCGCTGTTCCCTGTTTGAACGCCTTCAAAAAGGCCAGCACCGACTGGGCACGCTCGTTCATAAGGCGAAAAAGTCCAACTCCAATCCGAGAAAAGAGATGCTCTGAACCGGAAGGAGCTTGCTCTTTTCCCCATTGACCAGAAGCCCTAGTTGGCTGAGGTGTGAGAGCACCAGGTCCCTGTGCACGCACAACATGTCTCGAGAGGATTAGCCAGTCGTCGAGATAGTTGCGAATGCGAATGCCCACCTCCTTTAATGGGGCAAAGGCAGCCTCTGTGATCTTCGTAAAGACACAAGGAGACAGGGACAGGCCGAAAGGGAGGACTTTGTACTGATAAGCCTGACCCTTGAACGTGAACCGCAGGAAGGGTCTGTGTCGAGGAAGGATCGAGACGTGGAAGTATGCATCCTTCAGGTCTACCGCCACGAACCAATCTTGATGCTGGACTCTCACCAGAATGCGTTTTTGCGTCAGCATCTTGAATGGGAGTCTGTGTAAAGCCCGGTTCAGTACTCGCAGGTCCAATATTGGCCGCAACCCACTGGCTTTTTTCGGTACTGTAAGTAGGGACTGTAAAACCCTTTCTTCATCTCGGCTGGAGGGACAGGTCCTATCGCGTCCTTCCGTAGGAGGGTAGCGATCTCCGCACGCAGGGTGGCAGCGTTTTCGCCCTTGACCAAGGTGAAGTGAATACCGCTGAACCTGGGCGGGCGCCTGGCGAACTGAATCGCATAGCCGAGTTGGACGGGCCGGATCAGCCATCACGACAGATTGGAAAGCGCGAGCCATGCATCCAAGTTCCACGCGAGGGGGACCAAGGGGACAACGTCGTCGGACGTACCGGCAGGTGGGGCCTCGTGGCGGGGTGGAGAGTGAGGTGCCACAGCACGTCGTGGCCGTGCTGAGTCTAGGGACATCGAAGCACTTACCGGGCTCCTTGTGACCACCCCCGGAACAGCCTGGGATGGGGGAGGAAGAAGCCTGTCCTCATAACCCATAGAGACTGCCACATCGGGGGCGGCTATGTGCCACAGCTGGGTGCTCAGGGGTGGAAAGGCCACCGCTGGAGCGCCAATCCTGCAAGAAAAAGCCCATGGATGGTAGTCGTGGTGACGACCGTACACACCGGGTATGTGACCCAGGGAGGAAGGAAGCCGCTCTTTTGCTGAATTGATGGGTACCACAGCCACTTGGGCATGCGGCGAAATCAAACAAAAAGGCAACAAAAGATTTTCCACCCGGCCCTCCACCGGGGGATGGAGTGGTCTTCTTACCAGCTTACCAGTGGGTTCCCTCGTCCCTGGGTCGCCCGTCTCAGGGGCGCTTCGAGGACCTCTGTGGGTTCTTCGGTGCCGGCTGTGAGACGGGTGGCGTCAGCTTCCTGCGGTGGGCTCCACGGTGGGGCCGGGCCGAAGGGGCGGGTTACGGTGGAGCCGGTGCAGTCACCACGGGGGGAAGCCCTTGGCGACGAGCAGAAGGGGTGCGGTATATTGAGCCACGCCGGGGCAGGATGTGCCGGATTGCCTCCTTCTGCTGCTTCACTGCCGAGAACTGCTGGGCAAAGTCCTCGTCGGTGTCGCCGAATAGACCCACCAGGGAAATGGGGGCAGCAAGGAACCGTGTCTTGTCAGCCTCGCCCATCTCAACCAGATTGAGCCAAAGGTGGTGCTCCTGGACCACTAGTGTGGCCATCGTCCGCCCGAGAGGCCACGCCGTGACCTTCGTCGCCCGGAGAGCGAGGTCGGTCGCCAAGCGCAGTTCCTGCATCAAATCTGGGGCGGAACTACCCTTGTGCAGTTCTTTCAGCGCCTTGGCTTGGTGGATCTGCAGGAGAACCATGGCGTGCAGGGCAGAGGCGGCTTGTCCAGCAGCACTGTAGGCTTTAGCTGTCAGGGAATGACGTGAGCCTACAGGGCTTGGACGGGAGCTTAGGGCATCCGCGCCAGGTGGCGGCACTCTGCGGGCATTGGTGCACCGCGAGCGCCTTATCCACCGGGGGACTCGCCGTATAGCCCTTGGCCGCCCCGCCATCGAGTGTAGTGAGAGCGAGGGAACTGCGGAGTCGGGGCTGGGCAGTAAAAGGTGCCTCCCACAACTTCGTCAGCTCCTCCTGCACTTCCGGGAAGAATGGCACTGGAGCGGGGCTGCTTTCAGCAGCGCCGCGAGCCCAGAAACCAATCATCAAGCCGCGAGGGTTCGGTGGAGAGCAGAGGGTTCCCCTATAACCCGATGCTTGTGGCCGCCTGGGAAAGCATGTCTCTCATTTCGGCATCGGCTTGTGACTGGGCAATCATCCCTTAAGGGGGAAGCCCAGCTGAGGCTTCTGCGTCTGACTGGACAAGCCGCTCTCCGATGCTGAACTCTTCGCAGGCTCCGAACAAGAAGCCAGACTCGCTGTGAGACGAGCCGGCGAACTCATCCGGAAGCCCGATTGGGGCAGATGAGCGTGCTGGGGAATGGGAGGTCCGTGGGGGTATACCCGGCAGAGACGATACCATTGGGGTCCCCAAATCGCCCCCAGTGCTAGCCGCGCTGGCCTCATACCCGTAGGTAGAAGGACCGAGGCGGGGAGCCGCTGGCGCGACCGCAACGTTGCCATGGTCATGTTCTCGCAGTGAGAACATGAACCATTCACAAATGCTGCCTCCGTGTGGGTCACGCCCAGACACAAAAGACAGCGATCATGACCATCTGAAGTTGAGAGATAACGACCGCAACCAGGAATAACACACAATCGGAAAGGCATCTTTAAAAAGATGCGTCTTTAAAAAGACGTTCCGTGTGTGCGCTCTTTTAGAGAAATATATATTCTTTTAGAGGGGAAAAAAAAGCTCTTTCAGAAAATATACTCTCTAGTTTTTCTGCCGAAGTGCCCAGGGGCATTCTCTCCAGTGCACCAGTGCAGAGGAGGGAGAAGCCACTGAAATGCACCATCAGATCCAGCAGAGGTGAATGAACAGTAGTATTCAGCTCAATGAGCATGACCATTCAGCTCCGAAGAGAAAATCTGAATGAGTGGTTGCATACCAGCTCCTTTTATACCCGGATGTCCAGGGGAGTGGCATGCAAATACCACTTGCCAATTTTCATTGGCCTTTTATCAAAGACCAGAGGTGTCTCGGGCTCCCAAGAGTGACCCCTAGTGTCACTACATCGACACAACGTCAAGTGAGTGACAGATAGGTAACAAAGGTGAACATAATAATAATAATAATAATAGATGGCTTTCAAAATTGCTGTGTTAAAGATGAAGGAAAAAACTTTAAGTTAATAAATTTAATTAATGGAGAGACATAATATTGCAAATGTTAATTATAGTGATATTAGTAGTTGTGATCATGATAGTAACAACTATTACAGAACAGTTAAATGAGGGAGAGGAAAATTACTTAAAAACACTACAATTTAAGGAAAAATGGATTGAGAGCTATGTGGGTCAGGCGGGGCATGAACACACCAACTAAGTTATATCAATGTTTAACGGTATGAGAAGTGGAGTAACGAGTTGTATGAATGTATGTAGTTGATTTTTAAAAGAGGCAGCCTGTCTCTCCTTAGTGACATGATCTCTTAACAGTTTAAACCATTGTGTAATTTAAATTTGATCTTTATCTTTCCAGTTGACAAGAATGTTTTTTTTTTGGCGGTAGCTAGAGACAGAATGATTGTGTGTTCAATGGGAGAATTTATATGTGAGAGATCCCCTAAGAGGCATAGAGATGGAATGGTAGGAATACTGTATCTGAGAAAGTCTGATATCTTGGCAGTTATGTTAAACCAAAAAGCAGCAACAGGTGGGCATGACCAGATTGCATGAAAGTAATTAGATCTTGGGTGTCAAGATTGCAATATGTACACTTGTCTGGATTTATAAGTCCCATTTTAAATTTCTTATATTATGTCATGTGTGTTCTATATATGATTTTATATTGGATTAATTGTATATTTGTATTTGTACTTGTATTATATATTATTATTATTATTATTATTATTTTAATTATTATTTATTTTATTTTTTTACACATTTGTTTCCAGAAGATATTGTCTGTGATATTGCACACTTTTCATATCAGTATTAATGAGAGATATTGGACGATATCTTGTGCGTAACATCAGATTTTTATATGGTTTAAGAAAGACTGAAAGTAAAGCTGCATTCATGTGAAGTGGAATAGAGGAACATGTTTCATGTCTGTGGTCATAGGTAAGAATAGATGTGAGATAGTTGGCCAAAAATGTTTATAAAATTCTGGAGGATAGCCATATAGACCTAGAGCTTTATTGTTTGGTAATGAGTAAAGTGCCTTCCTGTATTCATCTATGGTTAGTGTAGCTTCTAGCATTTCTGCTTGGGTCAAGCTTAATTTAGGTAGGATTATGTTAATTAAAAAAATAATTTTCTTTGTTATTTCTCTGTAAATTTTCATAGAATGCTTGAAATGCATGGAAGACAGGTGGTGGTGTTCAGAAAATCAGTTTAAAAACAGATCATTACTTTTGTAATTCTGCTGACACTAGAAGTGCAGAAATTACAAAATTCACCTTTAAGCTCACAGGGAAATTTAAGCAACTTTTAGGTTGATTCTAGGACTCGTAGAATTAACAGCATGTTATTTGTCAGTGATACTGGTGTAAATTAGGGGTTTTCCTGTATTTTATTATTCTTTAAATACCCTGCAATATCCACTCACAGCACAGATTGAAATTAAATGGATTTGCAGAATTGATAGTCTGCTTTGTGATCTGTACACTGAATACCCAAGACCCATCAAACCCTTTTCAGACTGGAGATAATGCACTGATGTGTTGTCACCTTGTTAATTCACTATTTTGTGGAATAGACAGAAATTTAAGTCATTATTCACTTTAAATCTCATTTGAATATGTGCAGAACCAATGATATTCTGCATTATTGATGTCAAACCTTTGATGACACATCTTGAAGTGCCATATTGGAATGTACATCAATGTGAATGAGATTTGAGAAATGCTGCAAAAAAAGATGATTTTCAGTGAATAATGACTTAAATTTCAGTCTTTTCTTCACACAATTCTTCACCATTCACTTTCATTCTAAGAAAAGAGCAGTGCAAACATTCTGCTGAACTTCTCTTTTGGTGTTCCACTGAAGAAAGTCAGGTTTGAAATACAGGTTAAGAATAACATTAAGGTGAGTAAATTAGGAATTTTCTTTTTTGCATTAAATATTTCTTCTAACACACAACAAAGTAGCAAGTCACTATGTATTTGCAAAAAATTCATATCATTCTATTCTTTTGAACTGGGGCTCAATTAAAGCACTCCAAGATCTTCATCTCAGACTGACTGGCATTCAAATGAGATCAAAGATGCTATTTGATTTCATTGTAGATCTGCAAACACATGCATCACCTGGAAACAGATGAGAATGGCTTTTCTGGCAGGAAACTCATGTCATTGTCAATCGTCTGTGCTGGCTGCATCTTTAGTGAGGTCCAGATGGGTTGGCGTGCTGGAAGCATTGCCTGTGTAGACTAAAGTACTGGATACAGTGCCTCAGAGAAAGAAAATATCTGTCTGTTGACATGCACAGCATGAATCTGGATTTAGATCAAGAAGCAGGTGAGGCTGACTGCCGGCTCATCAGAAATATTGGATGCAAATGGATGCCAGACAACAATGTAACCAAGATTTTACCAAACTTTAGTCTAAATACGAAGTTTCTTTTAGTTGGTTAAACCTCAAATGCACTGCTTATTTTACAGCATTGACTATGATATTTAGCATACACACATTTTTAAAGGATGAACATTTTGTCATTACTATGCTGTTATTTTATATGTGTAGAACACCAAAGGAGAATTTTTGAAGAATCTTCATGCTGCTCTTTTCCATACAACATCAGTTCATGATAAAGTCGGCAACGCGTCTTGTACTGGGTGTGTGGTTTAGCGCGGGGGAAAAAAAACACCTGCTACCATAGTTGCTCATTCATTCCTATGAGGAAAATGGGGATAAATATCAGTTATGTTTGGCTATTTTAAAAATGAAAAATACTGTAAAAGTTGTTGTGTAGTTCCCTATCTGTCACTCACTCGACGTTGGTGTCGATGTAGTGACATTAGGGGTCACTCTTGGGAGCCCGAGACACCTCTGGTCTTTGATAAAAGGCCAATGAAAATTGGCGAGTGGTATTTGCATGCCACTCCCCCGGACATCCGGGTATAAAAGGAGCTGGTATGCAACCACTCATTCAGATTTTCTCTTCGGAGCCGAACGGTCATGCTTATTGAGCTGAATACTACTGTTCATTCACCTCTGCTGGATCTGACGGCGCATTTCAGCGTCTTCTCCCTCCTCTGCACTGGTTCCCTATTCGGCAATCCCCCGGTGGATAAAGGTGCTCGCGGTGCACCTATGCCTGCAGAGCGCCGCCACCTGGCGCGGGTGCCCAAAGCCCCCGTCCAAGGCCTGTAGGTTTACGTCGTCCCTGACGGCCAAGGCCTACGGTGCTGCTGGACAAGCCGCCTCCGCCCTGCAAGCCATGACTCTCCTGCAAGTCCGCCAAGGCGCTAAAGGAACTGCACGAGGGTAGTTCCGCCCCGGGATTGATGCAGGAACTGTGCTCAGTGACCGACCACACTCTCCAAGTGACGGAGGTCACGGCGCGGTCTCTTGGGCAGACGATGGCTACACTAGTGGTCCAGGAGCGCCACCTTTGGCTCAACCTGGTCGAGATGGGTGAGGCCGACAAGACACAATTCCTTGCTGCCCCCATTTCCCAGGTGGGCCTATTCGGCGACACCGTCGAGGACTTTGCCCAGCAGTTTTCGATGGTAGAGCAGTAGATGGATGCTAGCCGGCATATCCTGCCCCGGCACAGCTCAAGATACCGCACCCAGTCTACTCATTACCAAGGGCATCCCCCTGCGGTGACTGCATCGGCTCCGCCGCAGCCCGCCCCTTCGGCCCGGCCCCGGCGTGGAGCCCACCGCAGGAAGCAGATGCCACTCGTCTCACAGCCACCCAGATCCCGTGAAAGGCTTCAAAGCGCCCTTGAGACGGGCAACCCAGGGACAACGAAACCTGCTGCTCTGGAGCTGGTAAGCAGATCTCCATCTTTTTGCTACCTTTTGCATTTAATTGCGCTGCATGCCCAAGTGGCTGCAGTACTCAAGAGCTCAGGAAGAGCAGATTCCTTGTTCCCTGGGTCACATATCCGGTGTGCACGGCTGTCATCACGACCACCGTCCATCACTCTATTTGGCAGGTTTGGCGCTCCAGTGGCAGTCTCCCGCCCCTGAGCGCCCAGCTGTGGCACAAATCCGCCCCCGATGTGACAGTCTCCACGGGTCACGAGGACAGGCCTCTTCCTCCCCCGTCCCAGGCTGTTCCGGGGGTGGTCACAAGGAGCCAGGTAAGTGCTTTGATGTCCTTAGACTCAGCACGGCCACGACGTGGTGTGGCACCTCGAGCTCCGCCCCGCCGCGAGGCCCCACCTGCTGGTACATCCGACAATGTTGTCCCTTTGGTCCCCCTTACGTGGAACTTGGACGCATGGCTTGCGCTTTCCAATCCGTCACAAGGGCTGGTCCGGACCATCCGACTCGGCTGCGTGATTCATTTCGCCGGGCATCCACCCAGGTTCAGCGGTGTCCACTTCACCTTGGTGAAAGATGAAAACACTGCTACCTTGCGCGGAGATCGCTACCCTCCTACGGAAGGGAGCGATAGAACCTGTCCCTCCAGCCGATATGAAGAAGGGGTTTTTCAGCCCCAACTTCATCGTACTGAAAAAAGACGGTGGGTTGCAGCCAATCTTGGACCTGTGAGTTCTGAACTAGGCTTTACACAGACTCCCGTTCAAGATGCTGATGCGAAAACGCATTCTGGTGAGCGTCCGGCATCAAGATTGGTTCGCGGCAGTAGACCTGAAGGATGCGTAGTTCACGTCTCGATCCTTCCTTGACACAGACCCTTCCTGCGGTTTGCGTCTGAGAGTCAGGCGTATCAGTACAAAGTCCTCCCTTTCGGCCTGTCCCTGTCTCCTCGCATCTTTACGAAGGTCGCAGAGGCTGCCCTTGCCCCGTTAAGGGAGGTGGGCATTTGCGTTCTCAATTATCTCAACGACTGGCTAATCCTAGCTCATTCTCGAGACATATTGTGCGCACACAGGGACCTGGTGCTCTCACACCTCAGCCGACTAGGGCTTCGGGTCAACTAGGAAAAGAGCAAGCTCCTCCCGGTTCAGAGCATCTCTTTTCTCGGTTTGGAGTTGGACTCAGTCTCCTTGACGGCACACCTTATGAATGACCGCGCCCAGTCGGTGCTGGCCTCTTTGAAGGCGTTCAAACAGAAAACAGCGGTTCCACTGAAACTTTTTCAGAGGCTCCTGGGGCATATGGCATCCTCGGCAGTGGCCACCCCGCTCGGATTGATGCATATGAGGCCGCTTCAGCACTGGCTCCAGACTCGAGTCCCAAGATGGGCATGGCACCACGGGACACGTTGCGTTGTCATCACGCCGGTCTGTCACCGTCTTTTCAGCCCTTGGACCGACCTCTCGTTTCTACGAGCAGGTGTTCCTCTAGGACTGGTCTCCTGGCGCGTCGTGGTCACGACAGACATCTCCAAAATGGGCTGGGGCGCTGTTTGCAATGGGCACGCAGCCACCGGCCTCTGGACGGGTCCGTGACTGCATTGGCACATCAACTGCCTCAAGTTGTTGGCAATTCTGCTCGCCCTGCAGAGGTTTCGGCCGTTGATCCAGGACAAGCACGTGTTAGTTCAGACAGACAACACGACAACGGTAGCATATGTCAACCACCAAGGCAGTTTGCGCTCTCGTTGTATGTCACAACTCGTCCGCCGTCTCCTCCTCTGGAGTCAGCAGCACTTCAAGTCGCTGCAAGCCACTCACATCCCGGGCAACCTCAACACTACATTGGACGCACTGTCATGACAGGTTACCCTCAGGGGAGAGTGGAGACTCCACCCTCAGGTGGTCCAGTTGGTTTGGAGTCGATTCGACAGGCATGGGTGCACCTGTTCGCCTCCCAAGAATCCTCCCCACTGCCCGCTCTGGTACACCCTGACCCAGGCCCCCCTCGGCATAGACACGCTGGCACACATCTGGCCCCCTGGCATGTGCAAATATGCATTTCTCCCAGTGAGCCTGCTTGCACAGACCCTGTGCAAGGTCAGGGAGGACGAGGAGCAGGTCGTTCTGGTAGCACCCTACTGGCCGCCCTGATGTGGTGCTTGGACCTCACGCTCCCCGTGACAGCTCCCCCCTGGTGAATTCCCCTGAGGAAGGACCTTCTTTCTCAGGAACAGGGCACCATCTGGCACCCACGCCCAGACCTCTGGAATCTCCATGTCTGGCCCCTGGACGGGACGCGGAAGACCTAAACGGTCTACCATCTGCGGTGGTGGAAACGATAACTCAGGCTAGGGCCCCCTCTATGAGGCGCCTGTAGGCCTTTAAGTGGTGTCTGTTCGCTAAGTGGTGTTCTTCCCGTCGGGAAGACCCCCAGAGATGCGCAGTCAGATCAGTGCTTTCCTTCCTGCAGGAGAGGTTGGAAGGGAGGCTGTCCCCTTCCACCTTGAAGGTGTACATTGCCGCCATAGCAGCACAGTGGATGGTAAGTCCTTAGGGAAGCATGACCTGATCATCAGGTTCCTAAGAGACGCCAGGAGGCTGAATCCCTCCAGACCGCACCTTGTTCCCTCATCGGACCTCTGTAGTTCTTCAGGGTCTACAGAGAGCCGCCTTTGAGCCTTTGCAGTCAGCCGAGCTTAAGGCACTCTCCTTGAAGACTGCCCTCCTGACTGCGCTCACTTCCATCAAGAGGGTAGGTGACCTGCAAGCGTTCTCTGTCAACAAAACGTGCCTGGAGTTCGGTCCAGGTTACTCTCACATGATCCTGAGACCCTGACTGGGCTATGTGCCCAAGGTTCCCACCACCCCTTTAGGGACCAGGTGGTGAACCTGCAAGCGTTGCCCCAAGAGGAGGCAGACCCAGCCCTGTCGTCGCTGTGTCCGGTGCACGCTTTATGCATCTATTTGGATCGCACGCAGAGCTTTAGAATCTCTGAGCAGCTCTTTGTCTGCTTTGATGCACAACAGAAAGGAAGTGCTGTCTCCAAGCAGAGGATAGCCCACTGGCTCATTGATGCCATAACTATGGCATATGTCGCCTAGGACATGCCGCCCCCCAGTAGGGCTACCAGCCCATTCTACCAGGGGTGTATCAGCTCCCTGGGCCCTGGCCAGGGGTGCCTCTCTAACAGACATTTGCAGAGCAGCAGGCTGGGCAACACCCAACACCTGTGCAAGGTTCTACAACCTCCGGGTGGAACCAGTTTCGTCCCAGGTAGTGGCAAGCAATACAAGTGGATAAGCCCGTGATAGCTGGCCGGGTGTATCGCTTGCACATAGCACCTTCCACCTCCCTTGGAGCTGAAGACGTGCGCTATTAATTCCCAGTAGTGTTCACAAATTTTGTTCCCTGGTTGACATCCTCCGAGCCCTGTGGCAGTCGAGTTTTCGGAGAGACTCACTGCCGGCCCAGTACATGCGCTAACTAAGAGCCCTGTTCTGGGGTAGGTGCTCCGCATGTGGCAGTTCCCTGTAAGGCTAACCCCATGCGATATATATCTTCCGCTAGTACGTTTCCCTGCTGGCAAACTGTGTCTTCCTTGGGCAGAGCCCCTCTGCCCCAGTCTCCATGTTTGTATCTACCTTGAAGGCTCTCCACATGGTTGGAAAGTGTGACATATTCTTCTCCACGTGTGACATATTCTTCCACTTAAATATCCCCCCCTCTCTTTGGGTGAGGTGTGGTCTCCGCGGTGTCTTCCCCTTGCGAGGGACACCCCCCAACTAGACATGGTGGCCCAGTCGGATAATCCCCCTTCTTTTTTAGGGAGTGGAAAAAGAGAAGGGGAAAAGAGGCCACGACTGGGTTAAGCCTATCTCTATCTTTGGGTAGTCGACTTGTCCCCAAAATGGGCCGTTCGACACTCATAACTATGTTGGGGGAGATAACGTGTCGACCTGGTACGCTGGCTATGAGGCACACAGCAGTCTGCCCACCACACACCGCCAGTTCACGTAACACAGTTCAGCCTTGTGGTGTTTCGTATAGGGACCCCTAGTGTCAGTACATCGACACCAATGTCGAATGAGGGACAGATAGGGAACGTCATGGTTACTGGTGTAACCTCCGTTCCCTGATGGAGGAAATGAGACGTTGTGTCCCTCCTGCCACAACGCTGAACTACCCGCTGAAATGGCCGGACCTTATATCGGCTCCTCAGCATAAAACTGAATGAGTGGTTGCATACCAGCTCCTTTTATACCCGTATGTCGGGGGGAGTGGCATGCAAATACCACTCGCCAATTTTCATTGGCCTTTTATCAAAGACCAGAGGTGTCTCGGGCTCCCAAGAGTGACCCCTAGTGTCACTACATCAACACCAACGTCTCGTTCCCTCCATCAGGGAACAGAGGTTACACCAGTAACCATGACGTTTTATGAACTTCAAGCACAACAATCCAACAAAAATAGAAGCCAAAATAAATCAGTATACCAACTGTTTCTATAGTGACAATGGGCTCTATTTTTGTGACCGTGCTAGGCGCAGCGCTATGAGCTACGATTCTGTCATGGAGCAGGGTATGCATTGCGTACAGCCCATTTACACTACCAAATTCTTATGAATGGGTTGTCTAATGTATACTGAGGTTGCTTGCAGGAAATTGAATATATAATAGGATGCAGATGATACAATTACTGGAGAAGAACCTCAGAATTAAACTGCACTTGACCCAGCCCATAAGTGCTTTGTATGCGTGATTTCGCCAAACCCACTTGCACCTAGACCTAGAATGCTTTCACGAAAATACCAAAACTTCTTAGCTATGCCCACTGACTTTGAACATATTTAGTATTTGGGAAGCTACTTTGAAACTGTAGTTTGACAAACTACAAGCTTCTCATAATAAAGTAGTTAAGCTACAGTCAAGCTACATATTTGAATGTTCATTTACTGTATATGTACTCAATACTTGGTAGGGGCTCCTTTTGCTTTAATTACTGCCTCAATTCGGCGTGGCATGGAGGTGATCAGTTTGTGGCACTGCTGAGGTGGTATGGAAGCCCAGGTTTCTTTGACAGTGGCCTTCAGCTCATCTGCATTTTTTGGTCTCTTGTTTCTTATTTTCCTCTTGACAATATCCCATAGATTCTCTATGGGGTTCAAGTCTGGTGAGTTTGCTGGCCAGTCAAGCACACCAACACCATGGTCATTTAACCAACTTTTGGTGCTTTTGGCAGTGTGGGCAGGTGCCAAATCCTGCTGGAAAATGAAATCAGCATCTTTAAAAAGCTGGTCAGCAGAAGGAAGCATGAAGTGCTCCAAAATTTCTTGGTAAACGGGTGCAGTGACTTTGGTTTTCAAAAAAACACAATGGACCAACACCAGCAGATGACATTGCACCCCAAATCATCACAGACTGTGGAAACTTAACACTGGACTTCAAGCAACTTGGGCTATGAGCTTCTGCACCCTTCCTCCAGACTCTAGGACCTTGGTTTCCAAATGAAATACAAAACTTGCTCTCATCTGAAAAGAGGACTTTGGACCACTGGGCAACAGTCCAGTTCTTCTTCTCCTTAGCCCAGGTAAGATGCCTCTGACGTTGTCTGTGGTTCAGGAGTGGCTTAACAAGAGGAATACGACAACTGTAGCCAAATTCCTTGACACGTCTGTGTGTGGTGGCTCTTGATGCCTTGACCCCAGCCTCAGTCCATTCCTTGTGAAGTTCACCCAAATTCTTGAATCGATTTTGCTTGACAGTCCTCATAAGGCTGCGGTTCTCTCGGTTGGTTGTGCATCTTTTTCTTCCACACTTTTTCCTTCCACTCAACTTTCTGTTAACATGCTTGGATACAGCACTCTGTGAACAGCCAGCTTCTTTGGCAATGAATGTTTGTGGCTTACCCTCCTTGTGAAGGGTGTCAATGATTGTCTTCTGGACAACTGTCAGATCAGCAGTCTTCCCCATGATTGTGTAGCCTAGTGAACCAAACTGAGAGACCATTTTGAAGGCTCAGGAAACCTTTGCAGGTGTTTTGAGTTGATTAGCTGATTGGCATGTCACCATATTCTAATTTGTTGAGATAGTGAATTGGTGGGTTTTTGTTAAATGTGAGCCAAAATCATCACAATTAAAAGAACCAAAGACTTAAACTACTTCAGTCTGTGTGCATTGAATTTATTTAATACACGAGTTTCACAATTTGAGTTGAATTACTGAAATAAATGAACTTTTCCACGACATTCTAATTTATTGAGATGCACCTGTATATATATATATATATATATATATATATATATATATATATATATATATATATATATACACACACACACTACCGGTCAAAAGTTTTGAAACACTCATTCTTTATTATCACATTTTAGAATAATAGTAAAGTCATCAAAACTATGACATAACATAAATGGAACTATGGGAATTATGTTGTGACTAAACAAAATCCAAAATAAATCAAAACTGTGTTATATTTTAGCATCTTCAGAGTAGTCACCCTTTGCCTAGAATTTGCAGACATGTACTCTTGACATTTTCTCAACCAACTTCTTGAGGTATCACCCTGGGATGCTTTTTAAACAGTATTGAAGGAGTTCCCATCTATATGCTGGGCACTTACTGGCTGCTTTTCTTTATTATTTGGTCCAAGTCATCAATTTCAAAAACTTTTTTTTAAATTACATTTTAGTTTTATAATGAAATAAATTAATATGGTGGCACAATTATATTTTTGTCTACAAAACTAATTTCAAACATTTAAGTATACGCCTTCAGAGCAAAAGATTTTTAAGATCATGAGAAACATTTCAGTCAAGTGTTTCAAAACTTAAAACGGTAGTGTGTATATATATATATATATATATATACAGGTGCATCTCAATAAATTAGAATGTCGTGGAAAAGTTCATTTATTTCAGTAATTCAACTCAAATTGTGAAATTCGTGTATTAAATAAATTCAATGCACACAGACTGAAGTAGTTTAAGTCTTTGGTTCTTTTAATTGTGATGATTTTAGCTCACATACAAAAACCCACCAATTCACTATCTCAAAAAATTAGAATATGGTGACATGCCAAATCAGCTAATCAACTCAAAACACCTGCAAAGGTTTCCTGAGCCTTCAAAATGGTCTCTCAGTTTGGTTCACTAGGCTACACAATCATGGGGAAGACTGCTGATCTGACAGTTGTCCAGAAGACAATCATTGACACCCTTCACAAGGAGGGTAAGCCACAAACATTCATTGCCAAAGAAGCTGGCTGTTCACAGAGTGCTGTATCCAAGCATGTTAACAGAAAGTTGAGTGGAAGGAAAAAGTGTGGAAGAAAAAGATGCACAACCAACCGAGAGAACCGCAGCCTTATGATTGTCAAGCAAAATCGATTCAAGAATTTGGGTGAACTTCACAAGGAATGGACTGAGGCTGGGGTCAAGGCATCAAGAGCCACCACACACAGACATATCAAGGAATTTGGCTACAGTTGTCGTATTCCTCTTGTTAAGCCACTCCTGAACCACAGACAACGTCAGAGGCGTCTTACCTGGGCTAAGGAGAAGAAGAACTGGACTGTTGCCCAGTGTTCCAAAGTCCTCTTTTCAGATGAGAGCAAGTTTTGTATTTCATTTGGAAACCAAGGTCCTAGAGTCTGGAGGAAGGGTGCAGAAGCTCATAGCCCAAGTTGCTTGAAGTCCAGTGTTAAGTTTCCACAGTCTGTGATGATTTGGGGTGCAATGTCATTTGCTGGTGTTGGTCCATTGTGTTTTTTGAAAACCAAAGTCACTGCACCCGTTTACCAAGGAATTTTGGAGCACTTCATGCTTCCTTCTGCTGACCAGCTTTTTAAAGATGCTGATTTCATTTTCCAGCAGGATTTGGCACCTGCCCACACTGCCAAAAGCACCAAAAGTTGGTTAAATGACCATGGTGTTGGTGTGCTTGACTGGCCAGCAAACTCACCAGACCTGAACCCCATAGAGAATCTATGGGGTATTGTCAAGAGGAAAATGAGAAACAAGAGACAAAAAAAATGCAAATGAGCTGGAGGCCACTGTCAAAGAAACCTGGGCTTCCATACCACCTCAGCAGTGCCACAAACTGATCACCTCCATGCCATGCCGAATTGAGGCAGTAATTAAAGCAAAAGGAGCCCCTACCAAGTATTGAGTACATATACAGTAAATGAACATACTTTCCAGAAGGCCAACAATTCACTAAAAATGTTTTTTTTATTGGTCTTATGATGTATTCAAATTTTTTGAGATAGTGAATTGGTGGGTTTTTGTTAAATGTGAGCCAAAATCATCACAATTAAAAGAACCAAAGACTTAAACTACTTCAGTCTGTGTGCATTGAATTTATTTAATACACGAGTTTCACAATTTGAGTTGAATTAATGAAATAAATGAACTTTTCCACGACATTCTAATTTATGGAGATGCACCTGTATATATATATATATATACATATATATACACACACACAGAAACAAGCCCTGTGTCTCTATTTACATATTATCCTTACACAATATTATGTGACGTTTTGTGCTTGTCACATAATATTTAGTATGGATAATATGTAAATAGAGACACAGGGCTTCTTTCTTCCTTCACCTTTGTTCTTGTTCATTGTATTTTCTGACTTTTTTTGTAATTGACACGCAAGTGCCAGCTTTCCAGGTCACATACAGAGGTTGCACTACAAATATCTGACAGACTGAGTTGTAAAATTTACATCATGGTCTATTTCATTCGTCATATTAGTTTAAATGTCCCTGATATAGGCTACGTATAGTATAGTAGTTGTCTCGATATAGTCAACATTTTCATTTAAAAATAGCTTTGCGTCGTAAGCGTGAGTCTGGTACTCTATTTAATAATTTGCAGAATTGGAGAACGTACTTTTAAAAGTGTACTTACGTTATTGATGTTTCTTACTGAAAGTGGCAGAGCATATCTGGCAATCTCTTTCCCGCACACACATAGGCTACAGCACGCAGAGAGCGAGGTGGGTTGGAGAGAAAGAACGTGTAAAAAAGTATTTTCAAAGAGTGCGCGCTCTGCCAGTCTATGTCAGAATAATCACATAAGGACATGTATACGTATGAAAACTGATGTGCATATCAAAAACATAGATTGTCCTAATTGTAGAGAGCACATCAATATGAAGACAAAGCCAAATCTCAGTCATTTAAATGCTGAAATCCTGGGTGGACGTTTTTTTCAGGTCCACAAAAAGAGGATGTGGATGGGAAAAATAGGACATATGGTCACCCTATAGTAGATAGAAATAGAATACATGCTAGAAATAATACATGCCATAATTTGCCATGCCACATTTCTTTTGCCAGTAATTTTATGAATTTAACATAAACATCATATTTAATTAAGTGCTTAGAAATAGTCATGCATGATAGGAATTATTTCTCTTGCTGCTCCCAATAATGCACAGATAATGAAAAACAAAATAACAACATTCAGAACAGAAAATAAATCCCTCAAAAGGCAAAAACTTATTGAACTGTATTATATATAAAAAAAAAAGAAAAAAAAAGGTAAATATGCTGTTGTGTTGTCTATTTATTTATTTTTTCTTCCCTTTTCAGCATGCCCAATTTCCCATGCACTCTAAGTTCTCGTGGTGGCGTAGTGACTCACCTCAATCCGGGTGGCAGAGGATGAATCTCAGCTGCCTCCACGTCTACGACCATCAATCCACGCATCTTATCATGTGGCTTGTTGAGCGTGTTACCGCGGTGACATAGCGTGTGTGGAGGCTTCACGCTATTCTCCGCGGCATCCACGCACAACTCACCATGCGCCCCACCGAGAGCGAGAGCCACATTATAGCAACCATGAGGAGGTTAACCCATGTGACTCTACCCTCCCTAGCAACCGGGCCAATTTGTTTGCTTAGGGGACCTGGCTGGAGTCACTCAGCACACCCTGGATTCGTATTTGTGACTCCAGGGGTGGTAGACAGCGTCTTTACTCACTGAGATACCCAGGCCCCAGTTGTGTTGTCTATTAAAGAGCACCTATTATGGTTTTTCAAATATTACCTTTCATGTAGTGTGTTATATAGCTGTTTGTGAATGTAAAAAAGTCTGCAAAGTTTCAAAAATCAAAGTGCACAACAAATGGAGTTATTGTCTCCCAAAAGAAAGAACCAATTCTGAACACCTGAAACAAGTCATTAGTAATTCCAGACTTACTTCCTGTACTAACCTACGTAATTTGGAAACAAAAAACCCGCCTCTGGTCTTCATTGGCTGCTCGCGAACAGCTTTGACCCGCCCCCAAACACTACACTAAGAAGTAGACCACTCACAACAGATTGGAACATCTGACCAATCAGAGCAGAGTAGGATCTCTGAAAGGAGGAGTTTATAATGAATTGGATCACTGAACGAGTCGTTTTTGACACTGGGGAAAAAGGTAATGCTGCAATTTAAATTATGAGCAAATTAAAGTGTTTTTTGACCTTGGATGCATGTAAATCTATTGTATGAGACCTTTAAAACAAAATTAGGCATGTTTAAAAACCATAATAGGTGCTCTTTAATAACAAAGTGTCTGAAACATTCTTGGTGTTCTTTTATCATTTTCAGATTTACCTGCCTCTGTAAACTGTGGTTGGTTGCTTTACATAATCATCAGACAGCCTCTTCTTATCCGAGTGAGCCATAATAAGCTGCCCACAGATGGTAGTAATACACTATTTTAGCTTGTGATCTGTTGTTACAAAAGAAGAAGAAGAAGAAGAAAGCCGCTGCCTGATTCTGAGCAGCAGCTAGAATACGCTTTAAGTTCGTCAGATGTTTTGCTGGTAGAAGTTTGGCTTCTTCGCAATAAAGACAGCTATTAGTTATAATCTGACCAATATAATATAGCGTTTGGTCGTGCTACATCGCTTCTTCCTGGAAAAAGTAACTTGCAACTGGAAAAGCTACACTGTTTTAAAAGCAGCTGAGCTACTGTCAAGCTACTGAATTATGTAATTAAGTGAGTAGCGTCACTACATGTAGTTATCTATTCCCCAACAAACTCAGAAAAAAGAACACTAAAGACCCCACAAAGTGAAGACCAAGTTCTTCCCATCTGCCAAAGCTCTGAAATCTTGGAAAGACATCACTGACCTAATGTGGACATGCCAGTTTGAATATGCCAAATGGAAAATGGCATTTAATAGCGGGAAAGATTTGAAATGAATAAGTAGCTACATTTCTGTCTGCTCCTCATATAAACTACCTTATAGATTATACTTTTATGGTGCTTTTATGTTGTTTAATGCCCTTTTAGTAGCTTGACAGGTATGGTCACTAACTGCCATTGTATGGAAAAGACTGTTGTATTGCATGCACTGCAATACAACAACAGCATATGGATTTGGAACAACATAGGGATGAGTAAATAATGACAATTTTAATTTTTGTGTGAATTGGTTCTGTGTGCACTTGCTCAAGTGTCTGATACGGAAACTCTCCAGGTGGTTGATCACCCTTTTTAGCTAGTGAATATAGGACCCTTTTGTAACCAACCCAGATATTTTATCAATCATTTTCCACCACCCTAAAATGCATAAGCAGTTATCCATTCACTGATCTGTGTGCTGTTCGAGTAAAATGTCCCAGTTAAATATTGTTTAACATTTTAGAACTACTGTTGTAAGAAACATCGTGTTTGTGTGTGTAGGGGATATAATATATAGTAAATTCATCCAATCATTTTGAAGTAAATAGACAGACTGGAGATAATTTCAGATTTTAGCCAACAGTATTTGTTTTTTATAGTTAATTAATTCAGTACAATAATTATAGTGCACTTGATGTCGTAACATGAGTGTTAGCTTTCATTTATGCACAAACACTTTTCACCACCCCCAAGAGAAATACTGTAATGAATTTGGAGAGAGAAAATGGCACTATTGCTGCATCAAATGACTGTTGTGAAATTATTTGAAATTGTATTGAATTTTAATGAATATGACTAAACCTTCTTAACATTTACTCAAGCATACAAAGATAGCTTTTGTGCAAGATTTGGGTAAGAAAAAATATGAAGGTCTTGTTTCAGATGAAGTCCACATTTGAATTTCTGCCACCAGCTATTTGCTTTATCTTAAAATACTAGTGGCAAGTTTGAAGAGAGTACTTTTATGAAGTGCACCCTACACAACCTAGTTCATGCTCATCAAATAGTGATTGCAATAAATTGAAAGAAATTTCCAGAATGCCTACACTGCCACGCTCCACAATTTCTACAATTACACTGAAGCTGATAAAATGTGCAATTTTTCATAGAGCAGTGGAGCAACAAATGGCAGTTTAACTTTATGTACCTGGGGGGGGGGGGGGGGGGGGGTTTGCTTAAGGTATTGTGCACATATTACTCATGTATTTCCTGCTTTTTGCCTAATTGCCGGTCAATGAATACTGAGCTTAAAATGTTGAAATAAACATGAGGCTTTGTCATATGCACAACCAGAATGTGGAAAATATTTCAGAATCTGTTTTTAAGATAATTTAATAATTTCATTTCATTTAACCCATAAAAAATATCAAACTAAATATGAAAAATACCCATTAGTTCACATGATCAAAGACACCTTAATTGAGAAGCTTACAATATTAGTGACAACATTCACAACATATTTGGGCCTACCCAAAAGAGATCTAGGACCACCCAGAATATTAGAGATTATTCTTTTACTTCAAATATATATTTATAAAATAGTTGAAAAAATGCATAAATTCTGTTCCCTGTCTGTCACTCATTCGACGTTGTGTCGATGTAGTGACACTAGGGGTTCGATCTTGAGAGACCCAATCACCTTTGCTTAAAATAGAAAAGGCCAATGAAAATTGGCGAGTGGAATTTGCATGCCACTCTCTCCCCCGGACATACGGGTATAAAAGGAGATGGTGTGCATCACTCATTCAGATTTTTTCTTCGGAGCCAAATGCATGTATTGTGTTCGTCCTCTTACCTTTCGCTTACGCTGCTGGATTTTACAGCGCATATCAGCAGTCACACTCGCAGAGTGTTGTGTTTCCCCTGGGCGCTTCAGCGGCTGAGTCCACGGGTGCTAAAAGAGTATATTCAAAAGAGTATATTTCCTTCTAAAAGAGCTCGCGCAAACGCTTGGCTTCCGCGTTTGCGCTACTGGATGTGGCCATTATCTCTCCGCTCCGGACAGCCATGAATTCTGTCTCGAGTGCATGGGGCGCCAGCACGCCAAGGCAGCTTTCGTGGAAGGGTTATATTCTCATTGCGAGCACCTGTGGCTCAACCTTGCGGAGATGCGTGACGCCGAGAAAGTCCGCTTTCTCGATGCGCCCATCTCCCAAGGGGGGCTTTTTGGTGACGCTGTCGAGGATCTCGCCCATCAGTTCTCGACAGTGAGGAAGCAGACCTCTTGCCGTGGCATATCTCGGCCGCCTTCAGGCCTCCGAAGTCCTGTGCCCCATCTGCTTCTTGCCAGAGCCGTTCCTCTGCGGTCCATCAGAGCCCGTATGCCGGCCTCAGAGAAGATCCTCCTGCAGGAAGTCAGCTCCACCTGCCCGTCAGCCAGCCCCAAGAACCCCGGACGGGCTTCGAGGCCGCCCTGGCACGGGCAACCTGGGGATGAGGCGACTGACTCCAACGGGTCTGGCCCGGGTGAACTCTCCAGCCCCACCATTGCCCCTGGGCCAGCGTGTGGTAAGTATTATATCGACGGGTGCCCTCTGGACCTTGGCGCCCACATGGTCAGTAAAACAGCAGTTTCCTCATTCCGTGGGTCAGCGCACTTGTGATGGCCAGGCGCTGAAAGTCTTTCCGGTCAATCAGGCAAATGCGAGTACCTCCTGTTCCCTCGTTCTCTGTCGAGAGACAGCCGGCAAACAGGTAACTGTGCTTGTCTCTGGGATCACTCGCCCTCCCCAGGCACCGGCCACCATTGCGCGCTTGTGAAGCAGCACGTCCCCCCTGGGCTGTCTTCCAGGTGGGGCGCCTGCTCTGCCTTGCCGTGAACCACCCTGCCTGGGCACGGTAAGTCCAGTCATCCCCTGATGCCGCTGGCACGGAGTCTGGAGGCCTGTTTAGCGCTCTCCAGCCTCTCGCTGTGGCTCATCAGGACGATTTGCCTCGGCTACACGATCCAGTTCACCAGGCGCCCGCCCAGGTTCAGTGGCATCCTCTCCACTACGGTGCGGGGCGAGGGTGTCTCCGTCCTCCGGGCGGAGGTTGCCACCCTTCTTGCGAAGGGAGCAATATAGCCCGTCCCGTAGGCGAGTTGCACAAGGGCTTTTACAGCCTTATTTTATCGTGCCCAAGAGAGGGGGAGGGTCACGCCCAATCTTGGATCTGCGTGCTTGAACAAAGCCTCACACAGGCTTCCATTCAAGATGTTAACGCAGAAGCGCATCTTGGCATCAGAACGGCATCAGGATTGGTTTGTGGCCATCAACCTGAAGGACGCGTACTTTTACGTATTGATCCTTCCTTGACACAGACCCTTTCTTTGGTTTGCCTTTGAGGGAGGAGCATACCAGTACAAGGTTCTCCCCTTCGGACTGTCCCTGTCCCCTCGCATCTTTACTAAGGTCGCAGAGGCTGCCCTGGCCCCACCGAGGGAGAACGGCATTGACATTCTCAGTTATCTCGACGACTGGCTAATCCTAGCTCATTCGAGAGATCTATTGTGTGCGCACAGGGACCTTGTGCTTCAGCACCTCGACCGACTCGGGCTTCAGGTCAACTGGGAGAAGAACAAGCTCTCCCCTGTGCAGAGCATCTCTTTTCTCGGTATGGAGTTGGACTCGGTCACTCTCAAGGCACGTCTTATGACCAAACGTGCTCAGTCAGTGCTGACCTTCCTCAAGACCTTCAGGCAGAAGGTAGTGGTGCCAGTGAAACAATTTCAGAGGCCGGGACATATGCCAACCTCGGCGGCAGTGTTGTTTCTAAAACAAGATAAATCAAATTGATCTTTTGAAAGCAATACAAAAATTATTATCAAGAATATGATTTTTGCCCTAAAATCAAAGTTCTTACTAGAAAAAAAAAAAAAGAAATTATGATCCAACGTGAATTTTCTTGATAAAAAAATATGATCTTGCCTGGTAACATGTGCATGTAAAATGGCTAGAAATAGCATTTTAGCTTAGTGTAAAGCTGACAGTTTACACAAGGTTTATTTCTATTTCTTCTGCTCCAAACGTACTTCAAACGTACTTCTCTGTCTGCTCATATAAATGTAACTCATCATAAGAAAGTGTTTCACTGCTGTTCAAATGCACTTTGGATCACATAATTTATATGTATAAATGTTTTCCATCTGAAAGGACTAAATATTAAATGAAACAAATGACAATAAAATGCAAAGTAATCTCTTCAGTACTCAAAATACTTTTTGAATGAAACTGTATTCTAATTATCAATGATTTAAATTTTACTGTAGTGGAATACAGTTACTTATATTTTGTATTTTAAATACGTAATCCTGTTACATGTATTCCGTTACTCCCCAACACTGGCCATACATAGTTTTCATTTATCAATTAACATCATACAAAGTCCAGTAAACATAAAAAAAAAAAAGCTTATTGGAGAACTTACCACAGTTCTATTTAGGCTGTCTCGGTTGTTTCTGTCTCTTCATGTAATCCCAGACTGACTTAATGTTGAGATCCGGGCTCTGTGGGGGCCAAACCTTCTGTTTCAGGGCTCCTTGTTCTAATTCTCAATTATATTTGCAAAGTGAATGTTGAACACTAACATTGATATTTCCTACTGATACACTAAAAGCAGAATATTTAAAACAGCCATTTATAGATAAATGTTTTTGTGAAAAATATAATGTACCTAAGACATTTGTAAAGTACTGTACAGTATATGAATCAAATTTTCTCAAATTTTTACCCATACTGTTCTCTAGCTCCCCGACCTGCACCAATGGGTACTGCATATTTCCCACAAATTGCTTTCTTTCCTCTGAAACGGGGTTTGTGCACACATGCTGTACACGTGTCCACACACCCAAACACACACACACACACACACACACACACAGAGTATTTATTATTATTATGATTATTATTATTATGATGATGATTATTATTATTATTATTATTATTATTTTACAGTTTTGAACAGGTAATTTGTAATAAATAAGTTTTCACGATTTTATATGATAGGGTACAATGGGGCTAAAGGCTAGCCAATGGTAAAAGACCTATTGAATGTTATTTTCTCAGAAAACATTAAATGGCAGAAATAATTGTTACAGCACCTTACTAAGCTCCTGTTACACTGCATCAAAATGTTTGACATAGTGGGAAGGAATGGATTTGTTGCAATGGATGTGCAAATTGGGCCCATTTTGACTAGAAATGGCAATAGAGATTCATTAATAAATAAGAAATTGTTTTAATATAGTTGAGATAATATAAGTGATTGAAGTAAATTGAGACATCATTTGCCAATTTTTGCAAAGTCTTAAAATATTTTTTTTATTTTTTTATTATTACTATTCTTTAAAATTATGTCACTACATTAATATTCAGAATATATTATTTTTTCCCCTTATCATTATCTACTTTGGGACCACAGCAAAACAGATTTTCATTAAGGGGGTCTTTAATGAAGACTAATCAAGAATGAATGCATTTTGAAGGGTTTTCAATATGGCTAAAAAATGACCCGAAGGACAATAGGAGGGTTAATCATTTATGTATAAATCAATGTGAATCAACAGCTATGCAGTTTATCCACAGCCTGGCAAATTTTTTACAACTTTTATTCGCAAAAAAAAAAAAAAAAAGAAAAGAAAATCAACTGCTATGACTGTAACAGTTATGAACTGTTTATACAATTTTATTTTATTTATTTTCTTTATTATTTTTTTTTTTTTTTTACAAATGTTGCTGATGACATGTTAAAGGTGCAATATGTAAAACTTTTCATGTAATATTAAAAAAAAAAAATTGCCAATGTGTGAACGGTTTGTAACGCAACTAAAAAATGAGCCCTTCCCGGACTTCCTAGGTTGCCTATTAAAGCCTGTAGACTGATTTTCATGTGAAGGGAGCAGGTCACTTTTGCTGGGAAAATCCAAAGGATGTGACGGTTTTGGGGATCAAAACCGACCCTGAATTGGCATTCTTCTTATTGGACAGGAAAGCTTACATAACTGCAAAGCATGTGAATTATAGTGCCATAAGGATTGATTTGTGTAATTTTAGCTAACTTGATCTTGCCTGCTGATGAATTGCAAGCTACCTTGCTTCGTAACTTTCAAATAATTCAAGGATCGTCTCTTTATACTAAAAGTCAGGTATGCTGATTCACAGTAACTGACAATCAATGTTAATCTGTAATTATTGAGCAAGGTAAACTACAATAACACATGAAATGTATGCTAGACAATGTTCAAGATAATGCAAAAAGCTCCATTCATTAGTGTAACATAACTTGGTTATACAGAAAATATATACATTCTGTTATTATAAAACAATAGCGCATCGATATATCAAAATGACAGTTGTGATAGAATCACATCAATACTGAATTGTGTCAGCATATTTATAATGTACAGTCTATTTTATAAACAGCTACTGTCATCCACCAAAGTTAGCTAACAGCTATTGATAAAGCTGGCTAGCTAGCTAACGCCGAAATAGGCTATCATATAAATGCAGTCAATGAATCATGCAAAGAAAAGTGATTACTTCAAACTACAGTCTCTCATAGTACGACCTATATCCACACTTTGTTTTAGCCCTGTTCCAGCACTGGAGAGTCAAATATAATATGCAGTCTCAAAGTTTGTAGAAAACAATCATAACTGTGTAATTTTAATTATGCTACATCATCTGTCAGCGTAATGTCGGTGAATCACATTCAGCCTCTTTGTACGTTACGTCATTGTTTTGGTTGATGCTCGCTCGCGTCCCTATGGAGTGTGTGCGCAAACACGAGCAACAGGTAGCTGGCTGCAGTTCACTTAACGGCCACAGGTGTCATTAATAACAAGGGATTCTGAATCTTACATACTGCACCTTTAAAGAAAAGGTTCAACCAAAAATCATAATTTTCTCATAATTTAATCACCCTTATGCCGTCTCAGACTTTCTTTGTTCTGCAAAACACAAACAATGATTTCTTGATCGGTATATGATATGTGTTAGTCCATACAATGCAAATCAATGGGGTCCAAAACTTTCAAGTTCCAAAAAGGAGCAAAAGGCAGCATAAAGGTAATCCACACGAGTCAAGTGGTTTAATCCATGTTTTCTAAAGTGATGCAACTGGTTTTGTGTGAGAAACAGATTAATTTGTGGCCATTTTTTTCTAGAAATCTTGACATCAGTAGTTGCCTAGGCATGATAATGATTTGAAGCTTGATTACACTTCCTCACGTAATGCATGCGAAGGGCATGTGTACAGTGAATTTGTTTTTTATACCCTTAGAGTTACATTTTGGTCTGTTTCTCACCCCAAACCGATCTTATCGCTTCAGAAGACATGGGTTTAACCACTCGAGTCATATGGATTACCTTTATGCTGCCTTTATGTCCTAGTTGAAGAAGATTTTGGCCCCACTGACTTGCATTGTATGGATATATTCACATCATATCTCCATCAAAAAATCTTTCTTTGTGTTCAGAAGAAGAAAGAAAAACTTACAGGTTTGAGACGGCATAAATGAGGAGAGAATTATAATTTTGGGGTGAACTATTTCTTTAATCCTTGTAGCCAATTCAGACTTTCACAGGTGCAATACATGCTCAGTCCAGCAGTATTTCAGACCTTACATTTACATGTATGCATTTGGCAGATGCTTTTATTCAAAGTTATTTAGAGTACATTTGGGTTATACATTTTTATGAGTTCATGTATTCCCTAGGAATCAAACCCATGACCTAGGCATTTCTAGTGCCATGCGCTACCATCTGAGCTACAGGCACACTAATTGTGCTGGAGATACTGTCATTTTTTTCTTCTGTACTGTGCCGTGACAGTTCTCGTCCCTTGATGCTTAATCCAGAATTCAAGGATGTCACTCTGCTTTCTATCCAACGAGAGCTGGAAGATGTCAGAAAGACTTCTGTTGAATGTAATCCTTTTGCCACAGGCATTTAAATCCTGGAAGGAATTCGCCAGTGACATTGTTGTCCATACAATAGCTCAGAATTTAAGGCAGATCTCTGTCTGGACTCTTGAAAATAGCAGAATGAGAGAATAATAGAGTAACTGTGAAAAAGGATCAAATTACCTCCTGCGGCATGCACTGACCTTCACTTGCAGCAAAAGTGCTTTGCGGCTAGGCTAACTGCATCTACACTGCATTGATAAGAGTACCACGCCATACTGCCTTGGGCTCCAGTCCTTATAAATATCTCCCATATTGCGAATTCCTTATCTATGGCAGAGATGGCTTCAAAGCGGTATTCTGATTGAAAGGTTTAGTCTCTGCAGGAATTTAAAAAAAAAATCAAAATTCATTCCCCACTGAGTGCCAGTCCTAACTACTTCAATAGTAATATTGCATATGTTGTGTGGTGATAATCAAGGAGGACACAAGAGAGAACATGTCTGCTGTGAAGCTGACAGTGATTTTTAACTCTTGGATCTTACTGTCTATTCAGTGTATTTGATGTTAATTTGGTATTCCACTGTGTCTGATGTTAATATAAGCCCCACTGTCTATTCTATAATACATTATCAGTCCATCTTCCATCAACCTTTGCAAGGACATTGTAGACCCTGATGTGATATTACTATCCTTATGGCGCACATGTGTGTGTGTGTGTGTGTGTGTGTGTGTGTGTGTGCCCTGCCCGAATATACAAGCAATTTAGTATTCAAGTGCAATGGTTAAGTTGAAGCATTAATTGTGATGAATTTGTCAGTTTGACTCTAATTAGGAGCACAGAAACACATGCGGTGGGAAAGGTGACAGCTTAGACGAGTTTAGAAACAAATATACATCAAAAACATTATAATCGTGGTCTCTGTTGGTTTTGCTTCAGGACTCATATTTTAGCTCAGTAGTTCACAAGTGGATAGTGTAAACGTGTGGCTCGTTGTCCTGGGCTCAAGGGGCTCAAGGCTCGACCTGAGCTCGAATAGACAAAGCATGAGAGTAAGCACGAACATCCTCACCTTCCATTTATTTATGACTATAGAATGTTTGTAATAACTGAGAAACACTACGCTTTTCTCGAAAGGTTTCTCTCAGGTACACAAAGAGTTCATATGATCGCCTTGGTTCATTCCCCATCTGTAATCTGAACTCTTCTAAGGCTGCACCCTTTAAGTACGAGGTCTAGCTGGTCCACTGTGGTCTGATTTCTAGCATGTAACACCCTCTCTACTTCTTCAATAAACTCGTCAACATATCTCCCATCTTCGCTGAAATTGCCACTAAATGGTTGGATGTAATGCTCTCTTGGCACATTTACATAAGACCTAGTTGGCTCTCTATTCAAATTGTGTAGTGTTGGAGGGCCTCCAGGAACAGGGTTGGGAACAACTGCGGTAGAGGCTAATGTCAAAAGAAAATACAAACAGGGCATTAGCCTACCCACATGCCTTAACACAAAGTACTTAATACATGCTTATATCATTCACAGCATTTTATGCATTTAACACATGCTTAATCACTCAAAGCTTATTATGCATTTAATACATGCTTAAAAATTCACATTATTTTACTTATTTTTAACCAGGCTTTACATATTTACACATTTACAAGCACACATATTTTCACATAAAACACATATAACACTTATTTGGAAAACACTCTGGGCTATAAATCATTAAATAAGATATGATTTATATACCCAGTTCTTGCACATGTGCACAAACGTGGTCAAACTCCACACATGCAATCCATAAGAATCCTTAAAAAATTATCCATAACAAACACTCAGTTTTAGCATACGACTCTTCTGAACACATATTCAATGCAATTTATAAGCATTGTGCGTAAAATTGGATATTTACCCAAAGAATTATCAACCGATGAACAAAACCGGGAGCTCTCTTGCACAACGTTTGTTTTCACATCTCTTCACGAGAGAGTACCGTAAAGCGGGTGTTGCAAAACTATTTAAAGGGGCCACATCCAATTTATGGCTAGAGTTAAATTACATGAAATTTCTCCACTTAGCTACATACTGTGTATATATATATATATATATATATATATATATATATATATATATATATATATATATATATATATATTATAAACACCTGTAAAACATCTGTTTGAGGTGTGACATCAATATCACATTGTGTCCATCCTCACAGCCCTCCACATGATACAAGCGAATATGATTACAAAAAAAAAGTCTGTATGTTGTTTCGTAGAGTTCTGGTATCCTAGGATCTGCCACATTATGCTGACCCACTGACAAGCTCCATCTCAAAAGACATTTTTGTATCGGCTCCAGTGTGTTTACCTTCCCTTGTGGTATGACCAGAAGCTCTTGTGGGAGACCCCTGTTCGGATCCTGCATCAAAACCAGGGAGTAAACTATTCGGAGGTTGGACTTTTCCCTTTAACTTTACATTTTTACTCTACTGACGATTAGGTTTAGGTTTGGGTTGGTGGTACAGTTTATAAAATATACTGTCTGCATTCCTCTTCACTGTATTACAGCCTGTACAGCTGAAAACTACTCGCTTCACAACTTGCTTTTTGCGCCTATATGTGCCAGCATGCACAACGAAACTTACCTCTTTGGCCACTGGGGCAGTGTTTCACATTTTGGTAAGCACACACCGATTTTACCTAAAGAAAAGTCAACCAACTGTTTCCGATTTCACTGTGAGATCAGTCTGGACAAGTACTACAAGTCAAAATTTTGGAAACACGTCACTGAATTTATGTTTGTAATTACCATAAAAAGCTTTTGATCTGAAAGCTTAGGCTGAAATGCTTGAAATTACCTTTGTAGACAAATGTAAGCTGTGTCTATAGAACATACTGTATACATTTCTTCACAAAATGTAAATTTTATTTATTTATTTTTGCTAAATGGATGAGATGGAGCAGATAGTAAAGGAAAAGCAGCAATGTTAGGGAGTAGCTTACTAAAAGGTATAAAAGTTATAATGCTACTGACATTTTCATTATCCAGTAGTGTGAATGTAGTTCAGCTATTTTCACAATTGTGCAGTTTTCCTGTAATTACGAGCTTCATTTTCCAACGGTGTAGCAGGACCAAACACTACATCACTGTTTTAAATGTCGAATTATTTGCACATGCAGCTTTACTGCCGATCAAGCCATAATCAAACGTGCTCACCTAAACTCTACTTTTTCCTCATATGCAATGGTGTAAATTCTGACTCATTATAGTGAACCATATCATCCTAAGTGATCCTCGTTCTCATACGTAACACTGAAGTTTCCAAGTCATTCTTGTGAATCAGGTCCTAAAACATCTCCTGTGTATCGTTGGAGAGTACGTTTCATTCTAGTGAATTGTTTCTATTGGACTATTTCTGTAACCACAAAAAAAAAAAAAAAAAGGATTCATCAATACAAGTCCCTCCATGCTTGGTATTTTAGGATATCTTTTTCCCCCATAGCAAAACATTTAGTTAAATGCTTCTGTTCATTACTATGCTTATGACTCAGTTTTTGTATATAAAATAATTTGTATTCTTTATATATATATATATATATATATATATATATATATATATATATATATATATATATATTATTGTTGTTGTATTTAGTGTAAATACATCTATTTAATGCTCTTACCCAAATAAAGATTGCTTGATTGTTTTTGTGCTAGAAAAAAACAAATGGCTATAATTAAATTATAAATTATATTATCAGTTTTGAGAATATGAAATTCTTAAAAAAAAATAATGCTTATGTGTCATCAGGGGCAGACTGGGAACCAAAATCGGCCCCGGAGAAAATGTATCAAGTGGGGGGTAGGGGGGTGAGGGTTGATGTGAAGTTGTCAACCAGGGGTAGGTTAGTGGCAATGTGTTTTTGTCCCCATCTGCATACTGTGGCCCACTTTGGCATATCGTGGCCAGCCCACCGGGAAAAGTCCTGGTTCTTCCGATGTCCAGTCCGCTCTTGTGCGTCAGTGTAGTAACCAACTTTTTGTAAGTACCGTTTAGTGTAGCTAACAACATTTTCAAAGAGTAGCTTGACTGTTTAACTACTTAAAATAATAAGCAGCTTGTAGCTTGACAAACTACTCTTTCAAAGAAGCTTTCCAAACACCACCATCAAGTGCTCAGCATTAAAGGGAACTAGTTTAATACTATAGAAAAAGCATTTTAGGATGCAGCTCATGAAGTTGTTTAATGGGATAGTTCACCCAAACATGAAAATTCTCTCATCATTAACTCACCCTCATGCCTTTCCAAATGTGTTTGACTTTCTTTCTCCTGCTGAACACAGTTAAAGATTTTTAGAAAAATATTTCAGGTCTGTTGGTCCTCACAATGCAAATGAATGGATACCAAAAAATGTTAAGCTCCAAAATCACATAATGGCAGCATATAAGTAATCCATAAGACTCAAGTGGTTAAATATATATCTTCAGAAGCGATATGATAAGTGTGGGTGAGAAACAAAAAAGGACTTTTATATAAACTCAGCAAAAAAAGAAATGTCCTCTCACTTTCAACTGCTTTTATTTTCAGCAAAATTAACATGTGTAAATATTTGTATGAACATAAAATATTCAACAACTAAGACATAAACTGAACAAGTTTCACAGACATGTGACTAACAGAAATGGAATAATGTGTCCCTGAACAAAGGGGGGGTCAAAATCAAAAGTAACAGTCAGTATCTGGTGTGGCCACCAGCTGCATTAAGTACTGCAGTGCATCTCCTCCTCATGGACTGCACCAGATTTGCCAGTTCTTGCTGTGAGATGTTACTCCACTCTTCAACCATGGCACTTGCAAGTTCCCGGACATTTCTGGGGGAATGGCCCTAGCCCTCACCCTCCGATCCAACAGGTTCCAGACATGCTCAATGGGAATGCGATCCAGGCTCTTCGCTGGCCATGACAGAACACTGACATTCCTGTCTTGCAGGAAATCACGCACAGACCGAGCAGTATGGCTGGTGGCATTGTCATGCTGGAGGGTCATGTCAGGATGAGCCTGCAGGAAGGGTACCACTTGAGGGAGGAGGATGTCTTCCCTGTAACACACAGCATTGAGATTGCCTGCAATGACAACAAGCTCAGTCCGATGATGCTGTGACACACCGCCACAGACCATGACGGACCCTCCACCTCCAAATTGATCCCGCTCCAGTGTACAGGCCTCGCTGTAACGGTCATTCCTTCGACGATAAACGCGAGTCTGACCATCACCCCTGATGAGACAAAACCGCAACTCGTCAGTGAAGAGCACGTTTTGTCAGTCTTCTCTGGTCCAGCGAAGGTGGGTTTGTGCCTATAGGTGACATTGTTGCCAGTGATGTCTGGTATGGACCTGCCTTACAACAGGCCTACAAGCCCTCAGTCCAGCCTCTCTCAGCCTATGCGGACAGTCCGAGCACTGATGGAGGGATTGTGCATTCCTGCAGTTGTTGTTGCCATCCTGTACCTATCCCGCAGGTGTGATATTTGGATGTACCAATCCTGTGCAGGTATATTTACACGTGGTCTGCCACTGCAAGGACGATCAGCTGTCCTTCCTGTCTCCCTATAGCGCTGTCTCACAGTACGGACATTGCAATTTATTGCCCCAGCCACATCTGCAGTCCTCATGCCTCCATGCAGCATGTCTAAGGCACGTTCACGCAGATGAACAGGGACCCTGGGCATCTTTCTTTTGGTGTTTTTCAGAGTCAGAAGAAAGGTCTCTTTAGTGTCCTAAGTTTTTATAACTGTGACCTTAATTGCCTACCATCTGTAAGCTGTTAGTGTCTTAATGACCGTTCCACAGGTGCATGTTCATTAATTGTTTTGTGGTTCATTGAACAAGCATGGGAAACATTGTTTAAACACTTTACAATAAAGATCTTTAAAGTTATTTGGATTTGTACAAAATTATCTTTAAAATACAGGGTCCTGAAAAAGGGACGTTTCTTTTTTTGCTGAGTTTATTTATCTATTTTATATGTTTTTGGTGATTCACATTCTTCATGCATATCGCCACCTACTAGGCAGGGAGGAGAATTTATAGTATAAAAGGACTTACATATTGGTCGGTTTCTGCACCCACACTTATCATATCGCTTCTGAAGACATGGATTTAACAACTGAAGTTTTATGGATTACTTTTATGCTGCCTTTATGTGCTTTTTGGAGCATCAAAATTTAGGGGCCCATTCACCTGCACTGTGAGGAGAGAGCTGAAATATTCTTCTAAAAATCTTTATTTGTGTTCTGCAGAAGAAAAAAGTCATACACATCTATGGCATGAGAGTGGGTACATTTGATAATTAACATATTTGATGAACTATTCTTTTAAGAGACAATGGCCAAAGTTTGCAAAGCTTTAATCTAGAGAGTGGCTACATGCATGACATAGTTGCACTGTGTGATATGTGAATCTTTTTCAGAGTAGATACTTTCTTTTATTATTATTATTAATCTAGTGCTGAAAAGGTTTCTTTTAAGAAAGCACTTCCATACTTTAGGCAACAGGGATCTTTTTCATTTGTTTCGCTCCTAAATAATTATTAGGCTATTTTGCAGCCCCGATCTATAATTTTTATTTAATGAAAACGCTTATCTAATTTAATTAACATTTAGGGCAGCAATATGTACAGTCATAGCAGTCATAGCAAAATATTATAATGAGGTCATCATGAGCAAATCAAGGTTCCATTGAAGAGTTGGGAATTTAATAAACACATCTGATAAGAAATTGGTGCCGTGAGCATTCAGCTTAGCACACTGTAATTGCAGCAGATTTCTCGTGCTTCACAATGGAATTGAAATTCTAAGGGGTATCAATTAAGTGTTGAAACTGGCTAAATACTTTACTTTTAAGGAAGTTCACAGCAAAATAAAAATTCTGTCATTACTTATTCACCCTCATGTTTTCCCAAACCCTAATGATTTTTGTTCTTCTGTCGAACTCAAAGGCATGTTGCATAACAGTTGTCCATATACTACTTGTGAGCTATATTCTCTGAAACTAATGCTTATCATGAGGCACAAACCAAAATTCAACTCTGAAATCTCATTTGTGTGATCTTATTATTTGTTCCCTGTCTGTCACTCACTCAATGTTGTGTCGATGTAGTGACATTAGGGGTTCGAGCTTGAGAGCCCCAATCACCTTTGCTTAAAATAGAAAAGGCCACTCTCTGCCCCGGACATACGGGTATAAAAGGAGATGGCATGCATCACTCATTCAGATTTTTTCTTCAGAGACGAATGCTTGTGTGTTCACAGCCTTTGGTGACTATTCAGTGTATGGATTTGTGAAGAACACACTGCTGGCTACCAATTGTGTACTTTTTTCTGTTGTAGAGGTGGAAAGACTATGGCTTCCTGCTTTTGAGGGCATGAGCACACAGGAGGAAGATCTGCTGGACCAGGAACTACTGCAGGAAGACCCGGACCATGAGGAGATGGAGGATGAGATGGAACCTGATCCCCAGCCAAGACCATCAACTGGGTATATATGAATGTGTATGTAATGTTTGTTTCCATTTCTCATATAACTGATACTCACAGTAACACTAACACTGTCACTCTTATTATTTTGGGTATGGCTAGCCATGGCCCGCCCAGGGATGAGGTGACCACTCCTGACCGGTCTGGCCCGGGACACCTCTCCAGCCCCACCATCGCCCCTGGGCCAGTGTGTGGTGAGTATGACATCGCCGAGTGCCCTCTGGGCCTCGGCACCCACATGGTCAATAAAAGAGCAGTTTCCTCATTCCCTGGGCCAGCGCACTCGCAACGGCCAGGCACTGGAAGTCTTTTCGGTCAATCAGGCGAACGCGAGTACTTCCCGTTCCCTCATTCTCCATCGAGAGACAGCCGGCGAACAGGTAAATGTGCTGGTCTCTGGGGCCGCTCGCCTGCCCCAGACACCGGCCACCGTTGCAGGCTTGCGGAGCAGCACGTCCCCCCTGGGCTGTCTTCCAGGTGGGGCGCCTGCTCTGCCTTGCCGCGAACCACCCTGCCCGGGCAAGGTAAGTCCAGTCGTCCCCCTGGTGCCGCTGTCACGGAGACTGGAGGCCTGGTTAGAGCTCTCTAGCCCCTCACTGTGGCTCATCAGGACGATTCGCCTGATGAGCCATCAGGACTGAAGACCTTCAGGCAGAAGGTAGCAGCACCAGTGAAACAATTTCAGAGGCTCCTGGGGTGTTGCGTCCTCCTGGGCACGGCAAGGGGGGCCTCTCTAACAGACATATGCAGAGCTGTGGGTTGGGCTACGCCCAATACCTTTGCGAGGCTTTATAACCTACTCATAGACCCGGTTTCGACCTTAGTGTTACATGGTAACAGCAGGTAGACCTGGCGGCCGGTTGGGTGTACTGCTTGCATTGCGCCTTTCCCCTTTTTTCAAAGGTGATAATGTGCACTTTTTGTCCACAACAGTTCCCCGTACCGGTGAACTCCGGACGCCTCTTTAATTCTTTAGCACTGTCCGGTGACGAACTCGGTGGAGGAGTATCAAAGATAATTATCAATTATTAAAATCAATAGAACATTGATTTGAATCAGTGTTAGCTCTTTTAATCCTTCACATCAACAATCAAAGATAACCATCAAATTCAACAGAATATTCATTATTATCAAAGACAATCATTCATTATTAAAATCAATGGAACATTGATTAGAATTAACACTAGCTTATTGATCCTTCAAATTCAACAATCATCAAAGATAATTATCAATTATCAAAATCAATAGAATATTAATATTAATATCGCCAGGGCACCACCCTGGAATCATGGAATAATAACCAGACAGTATAACAGTCTCAATATTAGATTGTTCTCTTAGGAAAATTGATGTCCGGAGAACATTGACCTTCAAAAAAACAAAAAACAAAAAAAACAATGAAGGTTTGAATCTGAGCACTGACATCCCCTGCCAGCCTTTGACACAGGTGTATGCAAAACAAGCCAAAACATTTTTTGTTTTATTGATGCAGTAATACAAATTAATAATCAATAAAATGCAGTCAATAAACTTCCGACTTACAACTACAAACTAGATTAGTATGGCTGCTGCGTTGCGAGCTCCAACACAACATAGCAATGTTTTGTTTGTTTTGTTCACAATTCGTATGTTTTTTGTCTTGGATGTTGTCTGCCTTATTGTCTACGACAGACAAACACTTTTGGACATTGGTTCAGCGATCTCACACCGAAAACCGGACTTCACATTCCTCAATGCCAACCCACTGTTTACAAACACGCAAGCAGAGCCCTTTGTCTGGGCAGCACGGCCGCGGAAACGCAGGAGGAAAAGGGGAAACAGAGCCGGCGTTCTCATCAGAGTAAGACGCCGTGCAAATCGACCCCCGCTACCCACTATTCTACTGGCAAATGTTCAGTCTCTGGATAACAAGCTCTGCGAGCTGAAAGCGCGGATCTCTTTCCAACGAGAGACGAGGTACTGCTGCATTATCTGCCTAACAGAAACTTGGATGTCTGCGGAGATTCCAGACTCAGCCATTGAACCCACGGGGTTCTCTGTGCACCGAGCGGACAGAGCGAAAGACTTCTCAGGTAAAACTAGAGGAGGTGGTGTATGTTTTATGATCAACAAATCCTGGTGTGATCAGAGGAACGTACATTCCATCAAGTCTTTCTGTTCTCCTGATCTGGAATTTCTTATGCTTCTGTGTCGACCATTCTGGCTACCGAGGGAATTCACAGCAGTCATTATCACAGCTGTGTACATTCCCCCACAAGCCAACACAGACCGGGCACTCAAGGAACTGTATGGGATTATAAGTGAGCAGGAAACCGCGCACCCTGAGGCCGCGTTCATTGTGACCGGGGACTTTAATAAAGCCAGTTTAAAATCAGTCGCACCAAAATATCACCAGCACATTAGTTTCAACACACGAGGGGACCGGGTTTTGGATCATTGCTACTCTCTGTTCCAGGATGGCTACAAATCCCTCCCCCGCCCACCATTTGGCAAATCGGACCACTCTTCCATTCTGCTTCTGCCGCTTACAGGCAGAAATTGAAACAGGAAGCACCCACCCTCAGAACGATCCAGTGCTGGTCGGATCAATCAGACTCTATGCTACAAGACTGTTTTGATCACACGGACTGGGAGATGTTCCGGTCTGCCTCTGATGACGACATCGAGCTTTACGCTGATAGCGTAATGTGTTTCATCAGAAAGTGCGTAGAGGAAGTGATTCCGACCAGAACTGTACGAATTTATCCGAATCAGAAGCCGTGGATCAATAGCGATGTTCGCGCGGCACTTAATGTGCGGACCTCCGCTTTTAATTCCAAGAACGCGGAGGAGCATAAACAAGCCAGTTATCAAAACAGCAAAACGCCAGTACAGGAGCAAGATTGAAGGACAGTTTAACACCACCAACTCTAGAAGCATGTGGCAGGGAATTAACATCATCACGGACTTTAAAGGGAATAAAAACTCCGCCATGAACACCGCTGCCTCTCTCCCGGATGAGCTAAATACTTTTTATGCTCATTTCGAGGGAAATAACACTACCCTCGCGGAGAGAGCTCTCACGGCCGAAGCTGCAGAGGTTAGTTCACTCTCCGTCTCTGTAGCGGATGTAACCCGATCCTTCCGACGGGTGAATATCCGCAAAGCCGCGGGCCCAGACGGCATTCTGGGCCGCGTCATCAGAACGTGCGCGAACCAGCTGGCTGGTGTTTTTACGGACATTTTCAACCTTTCCCTCTCTTTGTCTGTAGTCCCCACATGCTTTAAAACATCCACCATTGTGCCTGTACCAAAACAATCAAAAATAATTTGTTTAAATGACTGGCGTCCTGTTGCTCTGACCCCCATCATCAGCAAATGTTTTGAGAGACTAATCAGAGATTACATCTGCTCTGTATTGCCACTCAATCTTGACCCGCTGCAGTTTGCTTACCGCAACAACCGCTCCACTGATGATGCCATTGCATCTACAATACACACTGCTCTCTCCCACCTGGAAAAAAGAACACTTATGTGAGAATGCTGTTTGTAGACTACAGCTCAGCATTCAACACCATAGTGCCCTCCAAGCTAGATGAGAAACTCCGGGCTCTGGGCTTAAACAGCTCGCTGTGCAGCTGGATCCTGGACTTCCTGTCAAGCAGATGCCAGGTGGTTAGAATAGGCAGCAACATCTCCTCATCACTAACCCTCAACACTGGAGCCCCGCAGGGCTGTGTTCTCAGCCCACTACTGTATTCCTTGTACACACATGACTGTGTGGCAACACATAGCTCCAATGCCATCAAGTTTGCTGATGACACGACGGTGGTAGGTCTGATCACTGACAATGATGAAACAGCCTACAGAGAGGAGGTGCACACTCTGACACACTGGTGTCAGGAGCACAACCTCTCCCTCAACGTCAGTAAGACAAAGGAGCTTGTGGTGGACTTCAGAAGAAAAGACAGAGAACACAGTCCCATCACCATCAATGGAGCACCAGTGGAGAGAGTCAGCAGCTTCAAGTTCCTGGGTGTCCACATCACTGAGGAACTCACATGGTCCGTCCACACTGAAGTCGTTGTGAAGAAGGCTCATCAGCGCCTCTTCTTCCTGAGACGGCTGAGGAAGTTTGGAATGAACCGCCACATCCTCACACGGTTCTACACCTGCACTGTGGAGAGCATCCTGACTGGCTGTATCTCCGCCTGGTACGGCAATAGCACTGCCCACAACCGCAAAGCACTGCAAAGGGTGGTGCGAACTGCCAGACACATCATCGGAGGTGAGCTTCCCTCCCTCCAGGAGGCGGTGTGTGAAAAAAGCTTGGAGGATCATCAGAGACTCCAGCCACCCGAGCCATGGGCTGTTCTCACTGCTACCATCAGGTAGGCGGTATCGCAGCATCAGGACCCGCACCAGCCGACTCCATGATAGCTTCTTCCCCCAAGCAATCAGACTTCTGAACTCTTGATCTCCCACGATCAAAATACATCAGCACTGCACTTTATTACCCTTACTCTTATATCTCACACCGGACTATTATAAATTATATTATTATTATTATATTATGTTCTCTCTTAACAACTGACTATCAACTGACAGCCTGAATGTCAATACAGTACAATACTGTACATTCTATATATATATATATATATATATATATATATATATATATATATATATATATATATATACTTTTTTTTATTGAATAATGTGTATCTATATAGTAAAAAATAAATAAATAAATAAATAAATAAATAACAGCGTATTGTATACTGTACAGTGTATGTTATTATTTGTATATTGTTGAGTGTAATTATGTGTATAACAGATGTTTAAATTGTGTTGTGTTAATTGATGTTATTGTAAATTGGTATATGTCTCATCACTGTCACGACTGCTATGTTGATCGGAACTGCACCCAAGATTTTCACCACCATTGCACTTGTGTATATGGCTGTGTGACAATAAAGTGATTTGATTTGATTTGATTTGATTACAAATACAAGCGAAATTTTAGGCCAGAGAATATGGCAGCGAATGTGGGCAGAGAGAAGCCGGTTAATGGTGTCTGCCCCTTTACCGCGTGTCTCCGCTTGTACGATAACTTAGGGACAAAGCTGAGCTTTCGTTAATTGTTAACATAGATGAAACATTAATTAAAATTAACACTAGCTTATTGATCATTCAAATTCAACAATCATCAAAGATAATTATCAATTATCAAAAATCAACAGAATATTAATAAGGATTAACATTGACGGGGCACCACCCTGGAATCAGGGACTAATAACCAGATAGTAAAACAGTCTCAATATTAGATTGTTTTCTTAGGAAAATCGATATCCGAAGAATATCGATTTTCAGGAAAAAAAACAGTGAATGAAGGTTTGAATCCGAGCACTGACATCCCGTCAGCATGACACAGGCGTATGCAAAACAAACCAAAACACTTCTCTTTGTAATATAAACAAAGTTTATTTATGCAGTAATACAAATTAATAATCAATAAAATGCAGTCAATAAACTTCTGACTTACAACTACAAACTAGATTACAACTACAAGTGAAATTTTAGGCCAGAGAATATGGCAGCGAATGTGAGCAGAGAGAAGCCGGTTAATGGTGTCTGCCCGTTTACCGCTTGTCTCTGCTTGTACGATAACTTAGGGACAAAGCTGAGCTTTATCACTAATTTATCTACTAGCTAAAAGTGTGTGCGTGAATGTTTGTGAGGGGCCGCGTGTGTATGTGGTTAGTACAAGAGAGAGAGAGAGAATAAAGTGGCAGCACCAAAGCCGGTTTCGCGATCGTGGGAGAGAAAGCAGCTGTTAGTTTATCACTCAGAGACGCGGTGAACGGCTCGTAAACCGTCCCGTGGTCTTTGGTTCTTTAATGGATAACTCAGTGTACCAGTCTCACCCGCGATGGCGGAAATACACAACAGTCCAATGTGGTTGGACTACAACACAGCAAATCTCTCATTCATGATAACAGTACGTTACAGTAATACCTTAGTATTATTAGCAGCAATGAGTGGACTCGGCGGTCCGTAAACTGTACAAGCAATAACATTGATACACAAGAATAACACACTATAATAATCTATCTCTGCCCAGACGTAAACGTCTTATTTGAATCGCATGAGGAGGCAGGTTGAATGTGTGTTCATCCGTTGTTTGACTCCGACTCGCTTCCTCGAGGCTCAAGTGATGAAGGGAGGCCGTTTCCTCGCTCTGTCAGCGGGCGGTAAGGCTGCTGATTCTCGGCGGGCTGGCAGAGAAATCAGCAATGTCGACTTGGTTGAAGAGGCAAGAGAAATCTTCTTTCTTCACTTCTGCAGGCAAACAGATGAAGATGCGGATTGCTCGGTGGTCTTCTTCGGATCCGTTAGAATGTTCGGTGGATCACAGAGTAATCTCAACTCATCCATCGAGATGGAGATTGTATGGCCACAGTTTCAAGTCATATGTTACTTCCTTGTGCCACGAGGCTACACCTGAGAGCAGCGATGAGCTGTGTCTACACACGGCAAGCAAAGTTGCTGGAAGCGATGCCCAGATGGATCTCAGAGGTATTTCTACTCCCGATGATGTCATGGTTGAGGGCCGTTCTGTCATGCGCCTCATCCAATAGGAGTTGAGAGTTCGATCCTTTGGAATTTCACACACAGGTGCAAAGTGAGCAAAGCTTCATGGGATTTGTCGTCTGTTTTGGACTCCCTTTGTTTGATTTTGGCATGGTTTTTCAGTAAGATTTACGACTGTGTATGTAGGCCTCAGTCAGGCTTACGACTGTGTTAGGCCTGCCTTTGTCTTATATCGGAATACATGAGGCCCAACATTCCCTTTGGTCTGAAGAATTGGTTGTTGTCCAGCATCTTTAGAGCAACTGAAGGGCCAAACAGTTCTTGTCGGTTCACAGTAACTTGTGGGTTACACCATCTATGTATTCCTGATAGGAAAGAAACGGTTGCACAGTCCATACAGTTCATTACAGTTCACAGAGGCACATCTGGGCATAGAACTTTTAGCTAAATCTAAAACTACATTCATCACACATAAACATTTAAAGTTATTGGAAGGCACAGCATTAAATGTAACACAATCCTTTGTTGTTATTTGGTCATAACACAAAATCAAAGTAGAACCTGACAATCGTTACTAGGACCAAAATGTTGGAGGAAAGGAAAGGAAGGTTAAAGGTTAAAAGGCTTATCCTTGGAAATGATTGGGGTTAACCTATGGGATGGGCTCAGACTGGTGTGTAAAACGCGGCTGTACGAGAAGGAGGGAGTCCAGACTGGCCTGTAGGTGTTGAATGTACCTGTACATGGCGTGTGCAATAATTGCCGTGATAATCCAATCACTAAGGAGGAGCCAGAGGGCAACCAAACTGATAGGGTGTTCTTGGTAAGATGACGATCTCCTTATGTGTCTAGGAAATATAGTGGTCAAGCCAGTCGGTTTGAGACTGAACTTCACTAATTTCGTCCCTTCAGCCTGAAGCTGCTGTTGAAGGGTGTCATCAGTTGTGAGGTTGTGACCTCTAAATGCATCCATGATCTCAGTTTCTGCGTCGTGTTTGTCGACGTTGAGATGATGGAGGACAATATCATCAATATGCACGGTGGCTCCTTGGGGAACCCTTAAGAACACCGTTTGGTTTGGTAGTGTTAGTTTAGTGGCTGTATCATGGCAGTCGTATGACATTTGAACTTCGGTGGCTGGTATATTAACGAGCCAGCGATTGCCTGCTCGCTCTACCCTTGTCTCTGTTCCTTCATCTTTAACAGACATGCTACCTTGACACTTGTTCAGGGGATTCAGCTCTCTAACAAAGGGATTGCTTGGACAAACCCAATGAATGTCCTTTGTCTTGTTACACATGTTTAGGTTAGGGATAAGGTAGAGCAAGGGGTCCTCATCATGGTAGGCGAGTGTTGGTGGTATTTTGAGGTGAATGTGTGCATTACCTCTCTTAAAACCAACATTAAATACGGACTTTAGTCTGTATATATTCTGCCTTTCTATGATGGGTAGATTGAGGATAAATCCTATTTCGAGGTTCTGAGGATTTACATGGATTGGAACTGCACTGCCAAGACTATATGCCAGGTGCATATGTGAAGGTTGAACAACGGAGGTAGTACAGATCTAAGGATTTGTTCGACAAGGTCTAGGGAGACCAGGTGAGCTGGAATTCTTCCACCACTGACTGTTGACTGAGGAGTAATTTCCTTGATGAGGTCCTGAATTAGATCTCTAACGATACACAAATAAGTTATGTCTTCTGACAACCTCTGATAAAGTCCCTGAAGCGTGTAAAGTGTTATTGAAAAGAGCGGAGTACAAATTTACAGTGACTATAGTACCCTGGAGAGTTTTACCCCGGCCCTGTAATTGTTCTTGGAGGAGTCTCTTTTGGATTTCTGGATAATGGTGACTTGTCCATCTGAAGCTGGCAAACTGTTTTCTGGACCAAGTGGGCTCGGTGTATCAACCTGAGCCAACATGTGTCCACGACGGCAGTCGATGAGTGGAGCCAGTCGGTTCAGTAGGTCCTGGCCAATTAACAGTGGTTCCATATTAATGGGACATACGTAAACAGGGTGTACAAGCATCATCCCTTGAAAGGTAATGTCGATCCACGCCCGTTTTGTGATAGACGACCTATCTTGCATTTAGCTTGTGATGCTTACGTTGTAGGTCTCTGTCTGTAATGGTTTGCCAAGAGCTGGGAGAGCTTTGCTCTAGCCACCTCTGCAAAGGTGTTGGAACCCATTAGACTTATTTCAGAACCAGTGTCGAGTAGTGTGTTGGAACCGATGCACCCCCCTACCATGACTGATGTATATATGCGTCGGCCGTTGCCCTTACAGACCAGATCGCCAAAAAAGGTCAGAAAAGGAGGGTGTGGCATGTTAGGAGTGACTGTTTTGGGGAGCAATTTGGACTCCCCTGTTCCCCTTTCCCCAACCTACAAAGTAAACTTTGGCATTAATGGGAGGGGGGTACATCGTCTAGTCATGCTGTCGGGGGTTCAGCGGCGTGTTCCTTTGAGTAGTTTGGCGGATCTGGTGAACGGAGCACGTTAAGCTTCGTTACTAACTCAGTCAAGCATCTCCTTATATCCTCCATTTTCTTCCTCAAATCTTGTTCTCTGAGGGGGTTTGAAACCTTGTCTTCCCACTCACCTTCTTGTTTGGGTTTTTGTTTGAACCGTACCTTTCCTTTCGGCTGGCGAACGTTTTGGCGTTTTGGCCTGGCGTGACCCTGGGGGTGTGTCTGGTCACCACCCCCTGATTCTGTTGCCTACCCTGCTGGCGGGGTGATCGCCGCCTGTGGGGTCCTGTTCTAGCATTCATCTTAACGCGAGGCATTTCGTGGCCTTCAAGCGCTAGGTCTGCACTTTCTGAGGCTTGGATCCCCAGGACTCTGGCATCGCCTTCGTGCCCTTAGGCAGGGCACACACATGTCTCCCATGCCAGTTGCGCGTACCTTCTGATTTCCTGCATGGTGGGGTTGCCCGTTCTGCAGTGCATCGTGACATCATATCGCCCACTCTCATGGAGGTTGTGAAGGAAAAGAGACTTGAAAGCCCGTTCCTCCTCCAGACCTGGTGCGTTACGTCCTTGGAAGTACGCAGTTCTCAGGCATCTGTAATACTCACGCGGAGGCTCATGCCTCTTCTGTGCGATGGCAAAAGCGCCTAGGGTTGTGGAGGCTTCGTCAATATATAGCAAATACTCCTCATGTAGCGCTTTACACAGAGCTGAGTAGCGGTCTTGGGTACCAGTCGGTAGCGTTTCCATGAACACATGGACACTCCTTACCGTGGTCTTCCATATGAGCTTGAGTTTTTCCCGTGACGAAGCATAAGGCAAGTCAACCAGGCAGTGCTCTATTTCTCTGAGATAATCCTCGATGTTTGAATCTCAATTACTCTGGTCAAAGTGCTCTATGTCCCCTGCGAGGGACTCGAGTTGTCGATGAGCCTTGGTGTCGGTATGACCATGGGTCGACCAAGTCATCCGAAACACCATAGTCACTCAGATCGCTATAGCGATGAGGACGACTTCCTCCCCTTCGTGGTGGGGAAGGAGTCCAGTCGACGCGTGGGGGTGGACCCTGGGTTGCGTACAGCTCCCTGGCTAATGGTATCCTCGAGCGGCTTACACCACTCTGAGCTTGGAAGTAATTTTCCCCCCTCCGTGGTGTGGAATCAGTCGGTTTGAAACGCAAGGTGGCATGACTGAAAACTGACTGAGGGGGGCAACTGTAAGGAGGGGCACCTGCATCCAACCAGCGGGCCACTGGAGGAGCTTGAAAGGTGTCTCAGAGAACAAAGTCAGAGACTGTACCACTAGGGGCAGCTCGGCTCCTAGCGTGTGTCCCTGGGTTTCTCAGGGGCACATTTCTACGCATAGCGCTAAAGAGGGGGCCCTCTTCTATGTCAGATGTTGTGCTGTGCGTTTCAGCTGCACTTACCTGATTTGACTCCACTCTTAGCTGGGCAGCTTGAAGCTGCCTGTGCAGGGTTTCATTTTCCTCCTGCATCCGGGCATTATCTTCTGGTGCCTGGACTTTCTCAGCTTGGGTGCACCTAACTTCTTGGTGCAGGCTGAGATTTTCCCTCTGCACCGCTTGGTACCTGCTCTGCAGCTGGGTGAGCTGGGCCTGATGCTCTGCGGTTTGCAGTTGGGTTCTGCGGTGATGAAGAAGGAACATTTGGGCCACGAGGTCCGGGATTGTGCACTTTGGCTTCCCAACTGAGTTGTTGACATAACCAACTAGTTCCTGCAATGCTATTAGTTCCTGGTTATCTCTCTCCTCTACGGAGAGACGGAGGACAGCAGCGACCACATCTTGCAGTGCTGGGTCATCTGACCTCTGAGGAGCTTCAGCTCCAGTCACGCGGGGCGACAGTTTACAGTTGTGTTACAGTTACAGTTTCTATAAAGCTGACACGAATGCACAGGTGAGAGGCTTTGACCTGTGGCTTACGGGTTACTGTTATACAATGTGTGAATTTCACTGCATTCTCTGCTTGGTGGACATCAATTAAGTGACTTGAGACCTCTCTGTAACATCTAGTTAAAAAGCGTTAGGAGTTAAATAACAACAATAGTAGGCTTTGAGCAAACTATTGTAAACTTACCAACCCCTAATTCATTCTTAAGAGCACTTTCACACCACACTGGCTTATGCTTGGCAAGTTGTGAGAGAAGTAAATTGTCAAACAGAACCAAACTTTGAAGTAATGATTCAAGTTATTACTTTGGATTCTTATGCATACACACTGTGACAAACTGGCATGTAGGATGCCTCACACGGTGCACCAATAATTATGTAGGTGCTACTGGTTTTTTAGATCAGTTTTACTATCAGAAATAATTAATTCTTTCTTATTAATTATTAATTATTATTTAAATAAAATAATAGAATCTAACTCATTAAACACTTACACGGGGTACCAGTAAATGCAGTGCGCTACGTTCAGGAGCAGGTTTGGATATTAGCAATAATTAATAATTATCAAAGATAATTATTAATAATTATCAAAGATAATTATCAATTATTAAAATCAATAGAACATTGATTTGAATCAATGTTAGCTCTTTTAATCCTTCACATCAACAATCAAAGATAACCATCAAATCCAACAGAATATTCATTATTATCAAAGACAGTCATTCATTATTAAAATCAATGGAACATTGATTAGAATTAACACTAGCTTATTGATCCTTCAAATTCAACAATCATCAAAGATAATTATCAATTATCAAAATCAATAGAATATTAATAAGGATTAATATCACCAGGGCACCACCCTGGAATCAGGGACTAATAACCAGACAGTATAACAGTCTCAATATTAGATTGTTCTCTTAGGAAAATCGACATCCGGAGAACATCGACCTTCAAAAAACAAAAAAACAATGAAGGCTTGAATCCGAGCACTGACATCCCCTGCCTGCCTTTGACACAGGTGTATGCAAAACAAGCCAAAACTCCTGGCGCCTCTCAGGAAGCTGATGATCAGGTCGTGCTTCCCTAAGGACTTACCGTCCACTGTGTTGTGGTGTGCTGCTATAGCGGCTACATACACCTTCAAGGTGGAGGGGAACAGCCACCCTTCCAACCTCACCTGCAGGAAGGAAAGCACCGATCCGACTGCGCATCTCTGGGGGTCTTGGTTGCCTGGAATGTGCGTGGCTCGCAGCGACTTGAGGTGCTGCTGACTCCAGAGGAGGAGACGGCAGGCGAGTTGTTACATACAACGAGAGCGTAAACCGCCTTGACGGTTGATGTATGCCACCATTGCCGTGTTGTCTGTCAGAACTAACACATGCTTGCCCTGGATCAACGGCCGAAACCTCCCCAAGGTGAGCAGAATTGCCAACAACTCGAGGCAGTTGATGTTCCAATGTGGCCACAGGCCCGTACAGGAGCCAGCGGCTGCATGCCCGTTGAATACAGCACCCAAGCCCGATTTTGAGGCATCTGTTGTAACCACGACGTGCCTTAAGACCTCCTCTAGGGGAACGCCTGCCTGTATAAATGTGAGGTTGGTCCAAGGGCTGAATAGGCGGTGACAGACCGGCATGATGGCCACGCGATGTGTCCCGCGGTGCCATGCCCATCTCAGGACTCAAGTCTGGAGCCAGTGCTGAAGCGGTCTCATATGCATCAATCTGAGCGGAGTGGCCACCGCTGAGGATGCCATATGCCCCAGGAGCCTCTGGAACAATTTCAGTGGAACCGCTGTCTTCTGTCTGAATGCCTTCAAACAGGTCAGCACCGACTGTGCGCTCATTCGCGAGGAGCGCCGTCATTGAGACTGAGTCCAACTCCAAGCCTAAAAAAGAGATGCTCTGAACCGGGAGGAGCTTGCTCTTTCCCCAGTTGACCCAAAGACCTAGTCATCTGAGGTGCGAGAGCACCAGGTCCCTGTGTGCACACAACACCTCCCGAGAGTGAGCTAGGATTAGCCAATCGTCGAGACAGTTGAGGATGCGAATGCACACTTCCCTTAATGGGTCAAGGGCTGCCTCTGCGACCTTCGTGAAGACGTGAGGGGACAAGGACAGGCCGAAAGGGAGGACCTTGTACTAATACGCCCGACATTCGAATGCAAACCGCAGGAAGGGTCTGTGTCGAGGTAGAATCGAGACGTGGAAGTACGCATCCTTCAGGTCTACCGCCGCAAACCAATCTTGATGCCGGACGCTCGCTAGAATGCGTTTTTGCGTCAGCATCTTGAACGGGAGTCTGTGTAAAGCCCGGTTCAGTAATCGCAGGTCCAAGATTGGCCGCAACCCACCGCCTTTCTTCGGTACAATGAAGTAGGGGCTGTAAAACCCCTTCTTCATCTCGGCCGGAGGGACAGGTTCTATCGCACCCTTCCATAGGAGGGTAGTGATTTCAACGCACAAGGTAGCGGCGTTCTCACCCTTCACAGAGGTGAAGTGGATGCCGCTGAACCTGGGCAGACGCCTGGCAAACTGAATCGCGTAGCCGACTCGGATGGTCTGGACCAGCCATCACGATAGGTTGGAAAGTGTAAGCCACACGTCCAAGCTCTGGGCGAGGGGGACCAAGGGGACAATCTCGTCGGACATACTGGTGGGTGGGGCCTCGCGGCGGGGCAGAGCCTGAGGTGACATGCTATGTCATGGCCGTGCTGAGTTCAGAGACATCGAAGCAATTACCTGGCTCCTTGTGACCACCCCTGGAACAGCTTGGGATGGGGGAGGAAGAGGCCTGTCCTCGTGACCCGTGGAGACCACCACATCGGGGGCAGATTTGTGCCACAGCTGGGCGCGCATGGGCGGGGAGACTGTCGCTGGAGTGCCAAACCTGCCAAAATGGAATGGTGGACGGTGGTCATGATGACGGCCGTGCGCACCGGGTATGTTACCCAGGGTACCCTTTTGCTGAGCTCTTGGGTACCGCAGCCACTTGGGCATGTGGCGAAATTAAATGAAAAGGTCACAAAAGATTCTACTACCGGCCCTACACCGGGGGACGGAGTGGTCTGCTTACCAGCTCTAGAGCAGCGGGTTTCGTTGTCCCTGGGTCGCCGTCTCAGGAGTGTTTTGAAGCCTTTCGCGGGTTCTTGGTGGCCGGCCGTGAGACGGGTGGCAACTGCTTCCTGCGGTGGGCTCCATGTGGGGCCGGGCTGCAGGGGCGGGCTGCGGCGGAGCTGGTGCAGTCACCTCAGGGGGACACCCTTGGCAATGAGCAGACAGGGTCTGGGATCTTGAGCCACGCCGGTGCAGTGTTGGGCCTCGTGTATTCAGATAGAAGACAAAGGCAGGCCTAACTCCCACATACCAAGTCGTAAATTATACTGATAAAAATTGCACCAAAATCAAACAAAGGGTGTCCAAAACAGACTACAAATCCCATGAAGCCTTGCTGACTAAAGGATCGAACTCTCAACTCCTATTGGATGAGGCACACAACAGAACGCACCTCAAACCATGATATCATCAGGAGTTGAAATACCTCTGAAATGCTTCCGGGATTTGCTTCCAGCAACTTTGTTTGCAGTGTGTAGACGCAGATCATTGCTGCTCTCATGTGCAACCTCGTGGCACAAGGAAGTAACGTCCAACTTGAAACTGTAGCCATACAATCTCCATCTCGTTGGACGAGTTGAGATTACTCTGTGTTCAACCAAACACTCTAACGGATCCGAAGGAGACCGCTGAGCAATCCGTATTTTCATCCGTTTGCCTGCAGAAGTGAAGAGATTAAAGATTTCTCTTCCATCTTCAATCAAGTTGACATTTCTGAGTTATCCGCCAGCCCGCCAAGAATCAACAGCCGTACTGCCCACCAACAGAGCGAGGAAACGGCCTCCCGTCATCACCCGAGCCTCAAGGAACCGGGTCGGAGTTAAAGGACAGAGGAAAACATATTCTACCTGTGTCCTCATGCGATTCAAGTAAGAGGTTTACGTCTGAGCAGAGATAGAATATTACAGCATGTTATTCTTGTGTTTCAAGGTTTTTTTTGCTTGTACAGTTTACGGACCGCCATGTCCGCTCATTATTAATACTCAGGGTATTAATTATCATGAATTTGTTTTGCTGTATTGTGGTCCAACCAAATTGGACTGTTGTGCAAATTTCGCCATCGCGGGTGAGACAGGTAAACTGAGTTCATCCATTAAAGAGTCAAAGAACACGGGACTGTTTACGAGCCGTCCACCATGTCTCTGAACGATGAACTAACAGCTGCTTTCTCTCCCACGATCGCGAAATCGGCTTTAGGGCCGTCACTTCTCTCTCTCTCGTACTAACCACACACACACACACACACACACACATACATGCACGCGACCCCCCACAAACATTCTGGCACACATTTTTGGCTCCTAGATAGCTTAATGCTAAAGCCCAGCTTTGTCCCTAAGCTATCGTACAAGCGAATACATGTGGTAACTGGTAGACGCCATTGACTTGTTTCTCTCCGCCCACATTCGCGGTCATATTCCCTGGCCGGAAGTCTCGCGTGACATACTCTCCACGAGAGTCACGTCCGCCATTTTGTGCGCGTCCCTCCTTACACACACACACACTGTCACACACACACCTTATGTGTTATAGGATTATTTTTATTTCCATATCTATTCATATCACTGTTTAGTTTGTAGTTGTAAGTCGGAAGTTTATTGACTGCATTGTATTAATTATTAATTGATATTACTGCATAAATAAACTTTGTTTATATTACAAAGAGAAGTGTTTTGATTTGTTTTGCATATGCCTGTGTCATGCTGACGGGATGTCAGTGCTCGGATTCAAACCTTCATTCACTGTTTTTTTTCCCGAAAATCGATATTCTTCGGATGTCGATTTTCCTAAGAAAACAATCTAATATTGAGACTGTTTTACTATCTGGTTATAAGTCCCTGATTCCAGGGTGGTGCCCCGTCAATGTTAATCCTTATTAATATTCTGTTGATTTTTCACTGAGCGCAGCTCCTGCATCAATCCCGGGGCGGAACTACCCTCGTGCAGTTCCTTTAGTGCCTTGGCTTGGTGGGCTTGCAGGAGAGCCATGGTGTGCAGGGTGGAGGCGACTTGTCCAGAGGCACCATAGGCTTTGGCCGTCAGGGACGACGTAAACCTACAGGCCTTGGACGGGAGCTTTAGGCGCCCGTGCCAGGTGGCGGAGCTCTGCGGGCATAGGTTCAACCCGAGCGCCTTATCCACCAGGGGGATCCTCAAATAGCCCTTGGCCGCCCCACCATCGAGGGTAGTGAGGGCGGGGGAGCTGAAAGATCAGGACCGGGCAGTAAAAGGTGCCTCCCACGACCTTGTCAGCTCCTCGTGCACTTCCGGGAGAAAGGAACTGGGGCGGGGCGTGGCTGTGAGCGGCGCCATGAGCCCAGGAAACAATCTTCAAGCCCGATGCTCGCAGCTGCCCGGGAAATCATGTCCATCATCTCCTCGTCAGCCTGTGACTGGGCGACCATACCCGAGGGGGGGAGCCCAGCTGAGGCTTCCGCATCTGACTGGATGAGCCCACTGTCCGATGCTGCGCTCAAGAGCTCATCACCTTCGCGGGCTCCGAACAAGAGGTCGAACTCACTGTGAGACGAGCCGGAGGACTCATCCGGAAGCCCAATTGGGGCAGACAAGTGTGCTGGGGAATGGGAGGTCCGTGGGGGGATACCTGGCGGAGGTGGTCCCATTGGGGTCCCAAATCGCCCCCAGTGCTAGCCGCGCTGGCCTCATACCCGTAGGTAGAAGGACCGAGGCAGGGAGCCGCTGGGGTGGCTTGCTTTCTTATGAAGGCAAGCTGCGACCGCATCGTTGCCATGGACATGTTCTCGCAATGAGTACATGACCCATCCACGAACGCTGTCTCCTTGTGGGCAGTGCCCAGACACGAAAGACAGCGATCATGACCGTCAGAAGGCGAGAGATAACGACCGCAACCAGGAATAACACAAACGGAAAGGCATCTTTAAAAATACACGTCTTTAAAAAGACGTCCTGTGTGTGCCGCTTTTTTAGAGAAATATACTCTTTTTTAGAATATACTCTTTTATTTCTGCCGAAGCGCCCAGGGGCGTTCTCTGCAGTGCACCAGTGCAGAGGGGGGAGAAGCCTCTGAAACCTGCAATTTTCATTGGCCTTTTTTCAAAGACCAGAGGTGTTTCGGGCTCCCAAGGGTGACCCCTAGTGTCACTACATTGACACAACATTGAGTGAGTGACAGATAGGGAACCAATATTATACTATCTTTAAGGCATTTTCTCCATTGATTTGAAAAGATACAGTAAGCTCTACTTTTTTTCTGCTTGGTACCTGTCCTTGTATATTGACTCATCATTTTGATGACAATGATTAAGGTAGTTTAACAAAGTTGTGTGCAAACTCTGTAGGAATCTACCATCTGCTTAATAATACAACCTTTGACCTGAGCAGTGATGCCAAGTCTACATTTTCTCCTTTCTGTACTTAGTTACGGTGTGTTCCCGCAAATTCTGTGGGGAACACATGCTGTGTGAGATGTATGGTAGGAAACTTATTGCTGAGTCATAGCTTCTAATTTTATCTGCTTTTACTGTAGTAATTTGCCCAATGTAACGATTAGTTATAATAAGAGAGGTTCAATTTATAATATGACAAATCTATGATCAGCATTGTCTGTGAAATATGATCACAGACAATCAGATTCTGCATTATTCAAATACTGAAGACTGACCAATGGTTGACAGTAAAAAGTGTTATACATACATGGGTGTGTGTGTGTATATATGTATATATATATATATATATATATATATATATTTATATATATACACACACACACACACATACACATACATACACACAAGATACAGTCTTTACTGAGCACTTTATTAGGAACACCTGTACACCCACTTATTCATTCATTCATTATCTAAACAGACAATCATATGGCAGTAATGTAATGCATAAAATCATGCAGATACAGGTCAGAAGCTTCAGTTAATATTCACATCAACCATCATAATGGAGAAAAACTGTGATCAGTGATTTCGACCGTGGCATGATTTTTGGTGCCAGACGGGCTGGTTTTAGTATTTCTTTAACTGCTGATCTCCTGGGATCTTCACACACAACAGTCTCTAGAGTATACTGCCGAAAACAAAAAACACCCAGTGAGTGGCAGTTCTGTGGACGGAAACGCCTTGTTGATGCGAGAGGTCAATGGAGAATGGCCAGACTGGTTTGAGTTGACAAAGGCTACGATAAATCCGATAACCACTCTGTACAATTGTAGTGAACAGATTAGTATCTCAGAATGCACAACACATTGAAACTTTAGGTGGATGGGCTACAACAGCAGAAGACCATGTTGGGTTCCACTTCTGTCAGCCAAGAACAGAAAGCTGAGGCTGCAGTGGGCACAGGCTCACCAAAACTGGACAGATGAAGACTGGAAAAACGTAGCCTGGTCTGATGAATCTCGATTTCTACAGATGGTAGGGTCAAAATTTGTCACCAACAGCATAAATATATGGACCCAACCTGCCTTGTGTCAACAGTCCAGGCTGGTGGCGGTGGTATTATGGAGTGGGGAATGTTTTCTTTGCACACTTTGGGTAGGGTGACCAGATTCCTGCATGTGGAAAACGGGAACCCCTCCCTTCAAAAATTAAATTGACGTATCCTTATCTAGGCGCAGATCAATGCGAAGTAGAGGGTGCATCTGCATCTGTTGTCAACTGTTGTCACCTTGTACTTTTCGCTGGCAGCAATTTTTCTCAGTGTGCATTTGTCTTTCAAGAGTTAATGCAGAGCAGTCCAGTCCAAAATTAAGACATATGAAAAGCATTGCCTTCATGAATGTTACACTGAGTCGAGATTTATCCGGTGTCCATGCTGTGTTCATTAATGAGAACACACGCTCCACAGATGTAGATGTCCCAGGCAGGCATAAAACAAACTCCACAACCTAGGCTAAGACTCCGAAGTTGATAGTCTTGCTCTCCAGCTCACGAAAAACGCCTGTCCATCTCTTAGACATGGCTGTCTTGTTCATGTTCCACTCAGTGATGCGATAAGTGACAATGATTTTCGCGCAAGCCCACTCATCAAAGAGCGTGGTTTCGTCAATCAAACTGAGAGTGGGGATTCTGGAGTAGAAGTGTTCGAAGCTGCTCTGAATGTCTTTCCACTCTGAGATGTCTCTCATTAGGGCACACTCAAGTTTTTCTGTGTTCTCCAATGAGCGGTTCCAATTTTGGAGGTCATCCACCGATGCTGAATAAAACTTGCTCAATGCACAAAACAAATCATTCGCTCACATGTCACCAGCTTCAGTCAGGGCATCCAACTGCTTTTTAATGTAAGAGGGTATGAATCATTCCTTCAGCCTGGCCTGCAAGACTTTTCTCAAGTCATGAATGTGCAAAGTTATGGCCATGCACAACAGAATGATAAGCAAAAAGTCCTTCACTTGTGTGCACCTTGTCAGATTTGAAACTTTGCTTCACAAAAAAGCTAACACTTGGCGTGGCACACTCACTTTTAGCAGCACCACATGCTTTTTTGTATGAACATGCTGCGCGATGTCGGTGAGGCCTCCATGGGCGATGGAAAAGCAAGCTCCATAAATCTCACACCTCACTTTACTAGGCTCTGTCTGTGACTCCTTTTTAAGAAATGTAAACTCTTTTTGAAGATCCTCATTAAATGTATATGACATTTTTCCAGCCGCAATTTCATCTGTGTGCTCTTTCAAACTGACTCTTCAATCAGTTCACTAATTGGACGTCTATTGATAGGGGATTGTGATTGGATAGTTTAATCCAATCATGTACTTCAATTAACACGGTGTGATTTTATTGGTTTTACAAGCCATATCCTTGGCTACCTTTGATTAGAATACTCACGTGACTGAGAAAGTCGCATAGGAGAGGGGAAATACGGGTCAAAACACAATTTTTTCAGAATAAATCGGGACACTAGAAAAAGTGCTTAAATACGGGACTGTCCTGGGAAAAAATGGGACGTCTGGCCACCCTAATTTTGGGGCTGTTAATACTAATAAATTATGCTTGAATGATACAGCCTATTTGAGTTGCCATCTTCTCATGGCTACTTCCAGCATGATAATGCACCATGTTACTAAGCAAAAGTCGTCTCAAACTGGTTTCATGAACATGACAATGAGTTCACAGTTCTTCAGTGGCCTTCCCAGTCACTGGATCTAAATCCAATAGAACACCTTTGGAATATTGTAGAATGGGAGATTCATAGCATGAATGTGCAGCTGACAAAACTGCAGAAATTGTGTGAATTGGGTGACATATGACCAAGACACATTCTTTATAGGTTTTGTTAGATTCACCCAAAAAAATGATGTAATCATAAAAATGTCATAATCTGAAATGTTGTTGCTTTCCATCTTCAAAAAACAAGATTATTCCACGAAACAATGTATCAAATAAATAAATAAAAAAACAACAAAATACATTAAACATGATTCTGGTCGGTCCGGATGAAACTGCCAGTTGTATGAAAAAACAAAACAAATTCTTAATCCATCAAACACCTAGAGACAAATAGAAAATGTGCCATCACTTAGCGGGAAGAAAATGTGAAAAAAAGGAGATATAAGTTCTCCTTGGAACAACATTATGGTGCTAAATATAGATAAATGAACAGGAAAGTACACGTTGCTGTTATAATTGCAAGTGTTTAGTGCATTAATGAAAGTAAGCAGCTTAACAGAATTAAGAAAAAGAGATAATCCTGAAATTGTTTTACATTTTTAAAAAGAGCCTGGTGTTCAAGCAGTGCGGTTGAGTTTGACTGGACAAATGACATCACTCCCACCTCCTTAAAAAAAAAAAAAAAAAAAAAAAAAAATTGTCATGTGACTTGACAATCCCAGTTGCTAAGACACCCTGAGAGATGGGGTGTGTGTAGGCGCTGTAACTCCATCCAGAACATGTTGTGATCAACAGATAATGCCTTTCATTATGGAGGGCTCGCTGAGCATCTGATAATGTTCCCCAAACCAGATGTTCTGTCCACAGCCTGTGCGGAGAATCCAAAAGTGCCTTTCACATAATATTACAACTGTGCGTCAGTCTATTTAATGCAGGCAGTAAGTGAAGAGCTCTTTTGTTTGATGAGATTAAGCCAAAGTGTTTCAGAATACTGTGCCAATATAAAAGTGGTGAAAGATCTTTTTTTCATTGTGTCCCAAACATGATATATTGTACCTGCTTTTTTTTTTTTTTTTTTTTGCTTATGATTTTGTTTTGTCTTTCTATTTGGGAATTTGGGGGGGGTGGGGTTTGTCCACTTCAATACAGGATACAATACCTACAATATGTGGCATTTCAACTCAAGCGCAGTTTTTATTTTGGGGTGATTATCATTTCTGTGCCTCAAATGGCACCAAATGCACAAAAAAAAAAAAAAAAAAAAAAAAGAAAGAAAAAGAAAAATGGAATGAGGAATAAACTGAAATTTATGTTGACTGTAATTGACTGAAAATCCCACCCTCCAATGTCCTGAAGCTCACAAAACTTGCTAATACGTCCGCATATTTAAATTTGTGCTTTGCGATCGGTAATGAAACATGCATTAACCAATGCTGTTTGCCATCACTGAAGTCAACTGTGGTGACATGTCTTCACACACCAAGTGTGTGAAGCCACAAGCACTAATGAGCAGTGTTAGGGAGCTACTTTAAAACTGTTAGCTACATACAAGCTACTGATAAAAAGTAGCTACAACCACATCTCAGTCATATCAACTCTCAGAATGATAGGATTTGGTCTTGCCGAACTAGATCTGCTACACTGCTGCTGCTGCTGCTGCAGAGCAAGTAGCAAGACTTGCTACGGCTAGAACATACACAGACAAACTTTTAAGCATGTGGACATGCTGCTGTTGCTGCTGCACAATTAGACAAACACAAGACATGCTGCATGGAGCTTGTAGGACATGTTGCTGCTGCACATTTTTGACATAGTATACATGCAATCGTAAAGTAGCAGATCTAGGCAAGTGAAGCTGGGGAGGAGGAGTGTTTTAGAGAAAAACTCTTGCAATATGAGGCAGTCAAACCGGCTTATATTCATAATTGAGCATTTTAAATTTTAGACTTAGAGATAAAACTCAAGTTGATTGGCTAACTGATTGCAAGTCAAAGGACCTATCAGCTTGCATCATTTGAGCTGATTGGCTTAACGCATTACACGTGAGCAAGCCGATTGGCTAACAAATAACAAATTCAAAGAACAGATCAGCTTACACTAAGTAAATTTTCATGCCTTAACTTGGGTAATTTCAGTCATGACAACTTTTGGAATGATTTAGCAAGTTAATGTGTGTAAGACATATTGATAGGATTTGGTCTTGGCGGACTAAGTCTGCTACGCTGCTGCTGCTGCTCAGAGCAAGTACAAAGACTGCTACTTTCAACTTTCTACTGCTAGAACATACACAGACATACTGTGTTAGCATGGGGACATGCTGCTGCATCAAACATGTAGGACATATTGCTGCTGCACAATTAGACATACATACAATCTCCGGAAACAAAGCAGGAAAGCTGCACATACACAGATTAACCCCAACAATGCAGATCTACCACCAAGATTTGTGTACTGCTGCTACTCCGAAGAGTCATGTGCACTGGGTGTATACTAGCTAAGTGTGCCTGACCATCTAAAAGAACTGACTCACTGAAATGAATCAGAGTTCTAATTGCTAAATATAGGTAATTGTTTGTTTTAAATGGTTAATTTACATGAACCAATTCACTTAAATTATTTGGTTGCACAGAGCTACAGTGGATGGTAAGGTGAGCATGTTTGATTACACCCTCAGTTCCATTACTGCATGTGACAAAATTTGTTAAATGTAGCTTGTTGCTGGAAACCCTACACTCTTGGTAAAATAGCTACGCTATTGTCAGGCTGCTAAAAAATGTAGTTAATTAGTAGCATCGCTACTTTTAGTTAACTACTCCCGAACACTGCTAATAAGACTTAATATCTATGCTTTCATTTTTGTGGAAAACAGCAACTCAGGCATTCTTTCAGATGTCTCCTTTTGTGTCCTCAGATAAAAGAACATCATACAGACTACGAATGCAATGAGGGTGAGTAAATGATAACAGAACTTTATTTTTTGGGTAAACTAATCTATTATGTAAGGGATAGGAGTGCACTTCCTTACAAAATGAGGTGATGATGAAGTTACCCTTGCCAAAATTTGAACACATTAAATCAGCTTTGACTGCATGAGTAATTATTACATAATTTGTTAAAGGCACATCTGAATTTATGTCTATGAACTAATCTACAGGTCAGTTTTTTTCTATGGTTTAAAAAATAGCTAAGCTAAGTCTCGCACTGAGGTTATCTCCGTTCCTCATCACAAAATATCCTCTATGTTCCATCAACAAAATCCCTATACTGATGCAACCATATAGAGTATATCTACAACATCTGATTTGAAATGTTTCTATTTGCCTGTCATTAAAGCAAGCTTCATTCAAAGAGGCTTTACAATGTATTAACCATCTTAGTCACAGCACAGGTTTGTTCTAAGCTTTCCCCTGAGCTGCAGCTGTCTCGCATGATTGATCTGTTCAGTGAACTGAGTACCGTTGGTTGCCTTTACTGTTTTGAAGGGCAACACGGTTTGTAAAAAACTTCAGGGAAATAATAAATATATTGTGCACATGTGTTAGAAAAGATATACATACAGATTTATCATCCTGTCACGCTATCAAAATCGAATGGAAATTATACATGGAAAAAGGAAAGGTGTCCTTATTCTCAGTCAAGATGAGAGTGTTGTTAGAATACTTTCTTTGTTCCTTTCACAATGTCTTCCTTTGATTTGGTTTTATTTCAAAAACTTTAAGGGAAATGTTGTGACAGAGTGATCTCATTCGGATTCATACATAAAGTGTACTGTTACATTTTTGTATGTTTGGATAGACACTGAAATGTATAATCAAAAATGTAAAAAAAATTACAGTACACATGTATGACTTCAGAAATGTACAAATCTTTACGATTCCTGAACACTCCGAGTTCAACACTCAGAATGGGCCTCTTGTTTTTCAGTGAATGAAATGGAAACTTTGCTTGAGAAAGACTTTTTATTGATACATATTAATATTTGTGTTTAAATAATAAATATTTAATTAATTTTAGTTCACTCATGACAACTCTCGGAAAGATTTAGCATGTGAATGTGGGTATGCCATATTGATCGGATATTGGTTTTGGCGGACTAGATCTGCTATGCTGCTGCTGCAGTGCAAAAACAAAGACTTGCTACTGCTAGAAAACACACATACATACTGATTTAGCATGTGGAAATGCTGCTGCTGCAGAAATGCAAGACATGATGCATCGAGCATGTGTTACATGCTGCTGCACAAAAAGACATAACAAATGATTCCCCAACAAAGCAGGGAAGCTGCACAAATGCATAAATACATAAAACCTAAATTAAAATCCCCAACCAAGCAGATGTAACCCCAAAACGTATGTACTGCTGCTGCTCCAAAAAGCCATGTGCTGCGTGCTAGCTAGGTGTGCCTTGGCCACAGGCCAAATGGTGTAACACAAATTCAATACATTTCTAAGTGTGACTCGCTAGTAACCTAACTAATAATGTGTACCTGAGCCAGGAAAGCCCAGAAATTATTTAGCCAGTGACTAGCTATGAGTGGATTTATTTAATCTAGTGACCTACGATAGTGATGTATGCCAGCCAGATTTGGCTGAGGCTTACCTTGGTAAAGATGCGTGTGGCAGCGGGGGCGTGGTCAAGCATCTCTCCGGAGAGAGACAAAGCGGTAAGGGCGCTTACACCGGAGCTAAATTATGTATAACACCTGTCTCTAATTTCAGTGAGCACGGGGAGAGCGGCATAAATAGAGACACACCGCAAATAGGAGGGAGAGAGAGCCTGGGCACGACAGACCCGAGCAAGAAGCTAGGAGTTTCTTTACAAATGTTGAGAGTTTATTTTTGTGAAGCGGTGTGCGATTGATGATTAACTTTGTGCTGCAGAGAGAGAGAAAATAAAACTATAAACTGAACCAGGAAAACTGCTTCTCGTCTCCTCTTTACACTGGTGCCGAAACCCGGGAACTGAAGTTTTGGGTAGAAGATGGATGGAGGTCGTCCCGTAGAGTCCTCCCAGTTGGCGGAGATCCTCCAAGCCCTCGCCAGCCTACATCGGAACCACCAACAAACGCTGCTTGAGCTCCGGCAAGATCAAGACCGCCGGTTTGTCGAGCTCATGCATGCTCAAGCCGAGGACCGGCAGGCGATCCGGAGCCTCCTCAGCCAGGGGGCATCCTCAGCCGCGACCCCGGACACACCCACGCCGTTACCCCCGCCAGCGTTACAGAAAATGGGGGCGGCGGACGACCCCGAGGCTTTCCTGGATTTGTTTGAGCGGACCGCCGAGATCTGGGGCTGGCCGCTCGGCCAATGGGCAGCCCGACTGATCCCACTACTGTCCGGGGAAGCCCAGCTCGCGGCTCAACAACTGCCAGCATCGAGCCTCCTGGCCTACGGAGATCTTAAAAGAGCCATCTTGCAACGGGTTGGTCGCACTCCGGAGGAAAGTCGTCAACTCTTCCGGAGCTTGAAGTTGGAAAGCTCTGACCGCCCGTTTGCCTTTGCCCAGCGGCTCCGTGACGCCTGCCGAAGATGGCTGTTAGCGGGGGATCGCGACGTCCAGGGAATTATCGACCAGGTGGTACTGGAACAGTTCATAGTTCGACTGCCAAAAGGAACGGCGGAGTGGGTCCAGTGCCACCGCCCGGCGTCGTTGGAGGAAGCTATCCGACTTGCGGAGGACCACATGGCGGCGATCCCGAGGACAGAAGATCCCTCCTACCTTCTCTCTCCTCCCTCTGTTTCTTCCCCCTCCCCTCTCTCTCTCTCGTCTGCTTTCTCTCCAGGTCCCGTTCCTGCCCCACGCAGACGAGGAGGAACCCAGCCCCTGAGACCAGTTCCCCGGGTGTGGGAGGCGACACCTTCCCCTACTCCAGTACCCCGCCGCTCTCCCCCTCAGGGGGGGGCGCCCGCCGACGCAAGTGCGGGCGTGGCGCCTGGGCCGGCCTGCTGGAGGTGCGGAGACCCGAGCCACTTCCGAGATCAGTGCCCTCTGATGGAGCTGGGGATGGTGGTGCGGGTCTCTGACCTCCCACAGGCTGCCCCCGACCGGGCCAGAGCGTACCGGATACCGGTAAGTGTCAAGGGGGGTACTCACCAAGCGTTGGTGGATACTGGGTGTAATCAAACCACTATCCACCAACGCCTGGTTCAACCCGAGGCATTGGTCACATCCAAAACGGTGAAGGTGAAGTGTGTACACGGGGATATTCACAAGTATCCAGTGGTGACCCTGACAATTAAATTTCGGGGTAAAAAGCATAGAGTGGAGGCTGCGGTTAGCTCCCGCCTCACCCATCCGCTGATTTTGGGGACAGATTGGCCTGATTTTAAAGCTTTATTAAAGGGAATTTGTGCGGATGGGTCCTGTGTGAGAATAGGGAGATGTGTGATGTGCGATGCTCTGGCAGGGGAGGCGGAGCCGGGGCCATCCTCGACAGCTCCACATCATGATGACGAGAGAGGGGGAGAGGCCGCGGCCCCTCCCCTTCTCAGGGAATTCCCTGAGGGGGATTTCCCTTTGGAGCAGTCGCGAGACGAAACCCTCAAACACGCCTTTGACCAAGTGAGAGTTATCGATGGTCAACGACTCCAGCCTGACATCGCACTCTCATATCCCTATTTTGCAATTATAAATGAGCGGTTGTATCGAGTGACACCAAACCAAAGAGGATACAACCCAACTTTTGATTCCAAGGAGCCGTCGGGAAATGGTATTCCAGACGGCTCATTATAATCCTATGGCAGGTCACCTTGGAGAAAGGAAAACACTGAACCGTCTAATAGCCCGTTTCTATTGGCCGGGCATTGGCGGCGATGTCCGCAGGTGGTGTGCGGCATGCCGAGAATGCCAGCTGGTTAACCCACCGGCCACTCCAAAAGCGCCATTGCGCCCTCTCCCTTTGATCGAGGTCCCCTTTGAGAGAATTGGAATGGACCTCGTCGGGCCATTAGAACGGTCAGCACACGGACATCGCTTTGTATTGGTCCTAGTGGACTATGCAACGCGATATCCGGAAGCAGTGCCTCTTCGCAACATCTCAGCACGCAGTGTTGCGGAGGCACTCTTCAAAATAATCTCCCGGGTGGGGATTCCGAAAGAAATCCTCACCGATCAAGGCACAACGTTTATGTCACGGACACTACGCGAACTGTACGAGTTATTAAATATTAAATCGATTCGCACCAGTGTAAACCATCCTCAAACGGATGGCTTGGTGGAACGATTTAATAAAACCCTCAAAAACATGATTCGTAAGTTCGTGCACGACGATGCTAGAAATTGGGATAAATGGCTCGACCCCCTGTTATTTGCAGTACGAGAGGTCCCGCAAGCCTCCACTGGCTTCTCCCCATTCGAGCTGCTGTATGGGCGACGCCCACGCGGCGTGCTTGATGTATTGCGAGAAGCCTGGGAGGAAGGACCTTCGAACAGTAAAAATGAAATTCAGTACGTTCTTGATCTTAGAGCAAAACTCCACACCTTGGGGCAACTAACACAGGAGAATTTGCTCCAAGCTCAAGAACGACAGCGCCGACTGTATGACAGGGGAACTCAGCTAAGGGAATTTACACCGGGAGATAAAGTGCTTGTATTGCTCCCCACATCGAGCTCTAAATTACTCGCCAAGTGGCAAGGACCCTTTGAGGTCACACGACGAGTGGGAGATCTCGATTATGAGGTTAAACGATCCGATAGAGGGGACGCACGTCAAATATACCACCTCAATCTCCTAAAATTGTGGAGAGAGGCGGTCCCCGTGACGTTGGCTACGGTGGTTCCCGAGAAGGCGGAGCTCGGACCGGAGGTGAGCTCGAAACATAAACAGTTCACCCCGGTCACTTGCGGAGACCACCTCTCACCGAGCCAACTCGCGGAGGTTGCCAGGTTGCAACAGGAGTTTGCAGACGTGTTTTCCCCTCTACCGGGACGTACAAACCTCATCCATCACCACATCGAGACCGAGCCAGGGGTGGTGGTACGTAGCCGCCCCTATCGACTACCCGAACACAAAAAGAAAATTGTTCGGGAGGAATTGGATGCGATGCTTGATATGGGGGTAATAGAAGAATCCCACAGTGATTGGTCCAGCCCAGTTGTTCTAGTGCCTAAGAGCGACGGATCTGTGCGATTCTGTGTGGATTATAGAAAAGTCAACGCGGTGTCTAAATTTGATGCATATCCAATGCCTCGCGTTGATGAGTTGCTTGATCGGTTGGGCACTGCTCGTTTTTATTCGACATTGGATTTGACGAAGGGTTATTGGCAGATCCCCTTGACACCAATTTCCCGTGAGAAAACCGCCTTCTCCACACCGTTTGGATTACACCAATTTGTGACACTTCCGTTCGATTTGTTTGGGGCCCCGGCTACGTTTCAGCGTCTCATGGACCGAATCCTCAGGCCGCATTCAGCTTACGCCGCTGCCTATTTAGATGACATCATCATTTATAGCAATGATTGGCAGCGGCATATGCAACATCTGAGGGCGGTTCTGAGATCGCTGCGCCGAGCGGGACTCACAGCGAACCCGAAGAAGTGTGCGATTGGGCGGGTGGAGGTACGGTATCTGGGGTTCCACTTGGGCCACGGGCAGGTGCGGCCCCAAATTGACAAGACGGCGGCGATTGCGACCTGCCCAAGACCCAAGACCAAAAAGGGGGTGAGGCAGTTCCTGGGGCTGGCTGGCTACTATAGGAGGTTTGTGCCTAACTATTCGGACGTCACCAGCCCGCTGACTGATCTCACTAAAAAGGGAGCTCCAGACCCGGTCCAGTGGACGGAGCAGTGTCAACAGGCGTTCACGCAAGTTAAAGCCGCACTTTGCGGGGGGCCGCTGTTACATTCACCTGACTTCTCTCTCCCTTTTGTTTTACAGACAGATGCTTCAGACAGGGGGCTGGGGGCTGTGCTCTCGCAGGTGGTGGGAGGGGAGGAGCGCCCGGTGCTGTACATTAGCCGTAAGCTCTCGTTAAGGGAAACTAAGTACAGCACCGTGGAAAAGGAGTGTCTCGCCATCAAGTGGGCGGTCCTCACTCTCCGATACTACCTGTTGGGGCGGGCCTTCACCCTCTGCTCGGATCACGCCCCACTCCAGTGGCTCCACCGCATGAAAGATACTAACGCCCGAATCACCCGTTGGTATCTGGCTCTTCAGCCGTTTAAGTTCAAGGTGGTCCACAGACCGGGGGCGCAGATGGCTGTCGCCGACTTCCTTTCCAGGAATGGGGGGGGAGTGGTAGGCAGGCCGGATGTCGCCCCGGCCTGAGTCGGGCGGTGGGGATATGTGGCAGCGGGGGCGTGGTCAAGCATCTCTCCGGAGAGAGAAAAAGCGGTAAGGGCACTTACACCTGAGCTAAATTATGTATAACACCTGTCTCTAATTTCAGTGAGCACGGGGAGAGCGGCATAAATAGAGACACACCGCAAATAGGAGGGAGAGAGAGCCTGGGCACGACAGACCCGAGCAAGAAGCTAGGAGTTTCTTTACAAATGTTGAGAGTTTATTTTTGTGAAGCGGTGTGCGATTGATGATTAACTTTGTGCTGCAGAGAGAGAGAAAATAAAACTATAACCTGAACCAGGAAAACTGCTTCTCGTCTCCTCTTTACAATGCGCTTCTATGTGTCATGGCCAAAAGCAGACATTACCGTGCAAGCTGATAGAAGGAAACCCCCTAGTAAACCACCTGAGCAAATAGCATCTTCAGAGAAAAAAATATATTTTGCAGTGCGCTGCAGAGAAACGTCTTGGTTACTGTTGTAATCTCCGTGTCAATGTGGTGACACTAGGGGTCACTCTTGGGAGCCCCAAACATCTCTGATCTTTGAGAAAAGGCCAATGGGAATTGGCGAGTGGAATTTGCATGCCACTCCTCCGGACATATGGGTATAAAAGGAGCTGGCTCGCAACCATTCATTCAGGTTTTGCGCTGAGGAGTCAAGACAGGGTCCCAGCCATTTCAGCGGGTAGCACAGCATTGTGGCAAGAGGGACAAAATGTCTCGTTCCCTCCATCAGGAACGGAGGTTACAACAGTAACCAAGATGTTCCCTATCTGTCACTCACTCAACGTTGTGTCGATGTAGTGACACTAGGGGTCCCTATACGAAACGGTACAACTAGCTGAACTATGTTACGTGGACTGTCGGTGCAGGTGCAAGCAAGCCGCTGTGTGCCCAATAGCAGGTGCACCCAGTCTGCACGTAGCCTCCCCCAACACCCCCAAGAATATCACACAGTCCCTCGCACAGGAACAGACATATCTACAATGGGAACAGGCCGTGGCAAAAAAAAAATCAGAAGACTTTTTTCGGCTGGGGCCATATGTATTCGCTTCGGGGAAGGAGTTTTTCCCCAGGAGGGAAAGATACCGCGGAGACCACATCCTACCCGAAGGGGAGGTTAAAATGTAGCAAATACGACACATGGGCTTGCCAGCCACACGTGGAAGAGGCGCTGTGTTAGGTCCTACCCAGATGGGAGGAGCTCTACAAACACGGCGACCGGAGGCAGAGAGAGCTCTGCCCAAGGGAGATGCAGATTTACCAACAGGGAAACCATACTGTGAAAATACATCACAAGGGGTTACAGCAGTAACCAGCACATATAGAGCACCTACCCCAGTACAGGGCAACCTAGCACATGTACTGGGCCTGGCTACGAATTCCTCCACTGACTTCGCTGGCCACAGGGCTAGGGAGGAAGGACATCCAGGGTCCACCGTCTCGTGAACTCGCATGGGGGAAAAAAGTGCACGTCTTCCCGTACCGGAAGGGAAAGGCGCTGTGCGCAAGCGGAACACCCGGCCAGCTGTCCTGCAACTTACCTGTTTGTATCTGACAACACAAGGGACGAAACCAGCTCAACCTGGAGATTGTAAAATCTCGTGAAAGTATTGGGTGTTGCCCAGCCTGCTGCTCTGCAGATGTCTGCTAAAGAGGCGCCATTGGCTAGTGCCCAGGTGGACACCACACTCCTTGTGGAGTGTGCTTGTAACCCGAAGGGGGGGGGGCACACCCAGGGCCTGGTATATCAAAGCAATGGCATCCACGATCCAGTGGGCAAGCCTCTGTTTGGAGACAGCGTTCCCTTTCCGCTGTATGCCAAAGCAGACAAAGAGCTGCTCAGAGCGTCTAAAGCTCTGCGTGCGATCCAAGTAGATGCGCAAAGCTCACACCAGACACAGCAACGACAAGGCTGGGTCTGCCTCCTCCCAGGGCAGCGTTTGCAGGCTAACCATCTGATCCCTAAAAGGAGTCGTGGGAACCTTGGGCACATAGCCCGGTCGGGATCTCAAGACCACGTGAGAGTATTCCAGACCGAACACCAGGCAGAACCATTGGAAACTTCCACGAATGCCGCCTCAACGTGACTACGGCCCAGACACTTGAGACAGCGCTTGTGGCCGTCAGAGGTGGAGAGATAGCGACCGCATCCAGGAATTACACACAGAATCAAAGTCATCTTTAAAAAGATGCTCTCCGTCAGTGTGCGCTCTTTTAGAGGAAATATACTTTTTTATTTGCAAGAATATATACTCTCTCAGCTGTCGAAGCGCCCAGGGGCGTACTATCCATCAATCGTGCAGAGGGGGAGAAAGCCACTGAAATAAACCGTATTACCAACAGCATACACTTCTCGATGTGAGGTGAATGGAACAGCAGTGGAACTTGCCACCACTTGGCTCTGAAGAAAAAATATGAATGAGTGGTTGCAAGCCAGCTCCTTTTATACCCGTATGTCTGGGGGAGTGGCATGCAAATTCCACTCGCCAATTTCCATTGGCCTTTTCTCAAAGATCAGAGGTGTTTGGGGCTCCCAAGAGCAACCCCTAGTGTCACTACATCGCCAAAATGTCGAGTGAGTGATAGATAGGGAACCAACTTGCAAAACTGAGCCATTTAAATGTTAGACAAAGAGAGAGACACAAGTTGATTGGCAACCCAATAACAAGTCAGAGGACCAATCAGCTTACGCCATTATGCCATTGGCTTAACATGTTACTTGAGCCAATTGGCTAACAGCATTCTTATTTTGAATTTGTAAGATTTACCAAAACCCCAACCTTAAACCCAAGCATCAGTGGAGTAAAGTTGTAATTTTAGAGGGAAAACACAACCTCTGAATTGTACTCATCATTGATTATGTGAATGTGATTACTTCCTCAGTTCCATGGCTCGAAAAATGTCCTGGTTACCTTTGTAACCTCCATTCCCTGATAGAGGGAACGAGACGTTGTGTCGATGTAGTGAGTGAGTGGAATTGCATGCCACTCCCCTGGACATACGGGTATAAAAGGAGCTGGTATGCAACCACTCATTCAGGTTTTGTGCTGAGGAACCGAGACCAGGTCCCGGCCATTTCAGTGGGTAGTTCAGCATTGTGGCAAGAGGGACACAACGTCTCGTTCCCTCCATCAGGGAACGGATGTTACGAAAGTAACCAGGACATTCCCTATCTGTCACCCACTCAATGTTGTGTCGATGTAGTGACACTAGGGGTCCCTATACAAAACGCCACAACTAGCTGAACTGTGTTATGTGAACTGGCAGTGTGTGTGATGGGCAGACAGCTGTGTGCCTCATTGCCAGCACACCAGGACATCACGTAACCTCCTCCAACGCTCTGATGAGCGTCGAACGGTCCATTAGGAACAAGTCGGCTGCCCAACTATAGGGACAGGCCAGCCCAGCCGAGGCCTCTTTTCCCTCTCTTTTCTCCCCAAAAAGAGTGGAATTTGTTAACTGACTGGGAGCCATAAGTGTCTGTGTCAGGGGGTGTCCCTCCCAAGGGGAAGACACCGCAGAGACCACACCCCACCCAAAAGGGGGGGGGGTATTCTGAGTGAAATACGTCACATGGTCTTACCGAGTCTTGTCGGAAGTATGTCATGTGGAGAGTTCCCATGGTAGGTCCTACCCGAAGAGGGAGGAGTTTCTACAGAGCATGGCGACCGGGGGCAGAGGGGCCTCTGCCCAAGGAAGATGCAGTTTGCCGTCAGGGAAACAATTTTGCGGAAGATATCACATGGGGTCGCCTTCGGGGTACCAGCACATGTAGAGCACCTACCTCATACAGGGGCTCATTAGAGCACATTCTGGGCTGGTCAGCGAGTTTCTCCGCAAACTCAACTGCTAGAGGGCTAAGGAGGAAAGTCATCCAGGGATCTCAGTGTGTGAACATGACTGGGAGTCAAGAGCGCACGTTTTCACCTCAAGGGAGGGGAAAGGCGCTATGCGCAAGCGTAACACTCTATCGTGTCCTTGCGCAGAAGGGTAGCGATTTCCGCACACAAGGTAGCTGCATTCTCACCCTTCACCGAGGTGAAGCGGACGCCGCTGAACCTGGGTGGGCTCCTGGCGAACTGAATCACGTAGCCGAGTCGGACGGTCCGTGTCAGCGACGGGTTGGAAAGCGCAAGCCACATGCCCAAACTCCAGGTGAGGGGGCCAAGGGAATGATCAAGTCGGACGTACCGGCGGGTGGGGCCTCGCGGCGGGGCGGGGCGGAGCTCGAGGTGCCACGTCGAGGGGACTCGAGCCCTGTGGCCGTGCTGAGTCCAGGGACATCGAAGCACTTACCTGGCTCCTACAACCCAATTTGATGTCCCCCAAATCGCCCCCAGTGCTAACCGACGTGCCTCAAACCTGTAGGTAGAAGGGCCAGTGCGGGGAGCCGCTGGGGTGGCTTGCTTTCTTACGAAAACTTGCTTTCTTATGAAAGCAAGCCATGACCGCAACGTTGCCATGGTCATGTTCTCATAATGAGGACATGACTCATCTACGAACAATGTCTCTGCGTGGGCAGTGCCCAGACACGTAACACAGCAATCGTGGCCATCAGAAGTAGAGAGATAACAACCGCAACCAGGAATAACACACAAATGGAAAGGCATCTTTAAAAAGACGCTCCGTGTGTGTGCCGCTCTTTTTGTGAATGAAAATATACTCTTTTAGAATATACTCTCTTATTTTCGCTCTGCCGAAGCGCCCAGGGGCGTTCTCTGCACTCCACGGGTGCAGAGGGGGAGAAGCCGCTAAAATGCGCCATAAATCCAACAGTTTTGAGGTGCGTCTTTGAAGGGAATTGAATTCAGTGCACTGATTACAACCGCTTGGCTCCAAAGAGAAAATCTGAATGAGTGGTTGCATACCAGCTCCTTTTAAACCCGTATGTCCGGGGGAGTGGAATGCAAATTCCACTTGCCAATTCTCATTGGCCTTTTTTAAAAAAAGCAGAGGTGTTTGCGGCTCCCAAGAGTGACCCCTAGTGTCACTACATCGACACAATGTCGAGTGAGTGACAGATAGGGAACCCATGTCTTGGATGCGCAACACTACAGGAACACCGCAGCAAAAAAAAATACATATTTGAATTGATGCAAAAACGTCTAAAGGGGGATGTCACTTGTCAGAGTGGGATCGATTTCAAGGTACCGGAACATTTGGTAGCGACATTTCATGATCATGTTGGCATAACATGTAATATTTCACAATATTAGATGTTCCCTATCTGTCACTCACTCAACATTGTGTCGATGTAGTAACACTAGGGGTCACTCTTGGGAGCCCGAGACACCTCTGGTCTTTGATAAAAGGCCAATGAAAATTGGCGAGTGGTATTTGCATGCAACTCCCCCGTACACACGGGTATAAAAGGAGCTGGTATGCAACCACTCATTCAGATTTTTTCTTTGGAGCTGAACGGTCATGCTCATTGAGCTGAATATTACTGTTCATTCACCTCTGCTGGATCTGATGGCACATTTCAGTGGCTTCTCCCTCCTCTGCACTGGTGCACTGCAGAGAACGCCCCTGGGCGCTTCGGCCGAAAAACTAGAGAGTATATTTTCTGAAAGAGCTTTCTTCCCCTCTAAAAGAGTATATATTTCTCTATAAGAGCGCACACACGGAACGTCTTTTTAAAGACGCGTCTTTTCAAAGATGCCTTTCCGATTGTGTGTTATTCCTGGTTGCGGTTGTTATCTCTCAACTTCGGATGGTCATGATCGCTGTCTTTCGTGTCTGGGCGCGACCCACACAGAGACAGTGTTTGTGAATGGTTCATATTCTCATTGCGAGAACATGACCATGGCAACGTTGCGGTCGCGGCTTGCTTTCGTAAGAAAGCAAGCCACCCCAGCGGCTCCCTGCCTCGGTCCTTCTACCTACGGGTATGAGGCCAGCGCGGCTAGCACTGGGGGCGATTTGGGGACCCCAATGGGATCGTCTCCGCCGGGTATCCCCCGCAGACCTCCCATTCCCCAGCACGCTCGTCTGCCCCAATCGGGCTTCCGGGTGAGTTCGCCGGCTCGTCTCACGGCGAGTCTGGCTTCTTGTTCGGAGCCCGCGAAGATGATGAGCTCTCGAGCGCAGTCGGATCAGTGCTTTCCTTCCTGCAGGAGAGGCTGGAAGGGAGGCTGTCCCCTTCCACCCTGAAGGTGTACGTTGCCGCCATAGCAACACACCACGATGCAGTTGACGGTAAGTCCATAGGGAAGTGCAACCTGATCATCAGGTTCCTAAGAGGCACCAGGAGGCTGAATCCCTCCAGACCGCGCCTCGTTCCCTCATCGGATCTCTCCGTAGTTTTTCAGGGTCTACAGAGAGCCCCCTTTGAGCCTTTGCAGTCAGCCGAGCTTAAGGCACTCTCCTTGAAGACTGCCCTCCTGACTGCGCTCACTTCCATCAAGAGGAAGGTGACCTGCTAGTGTTCTCTGTCAGCGAAACGTGCCTGGAGTTCGGTCCGGGTTACTTTCACATGATCCTGAGACCCTGACTGGGCTATGTGCCCAAGGTTCCCACGACCCCTTTTAGGGACCAGGTGGTGAACCTGCAAGCGCTGCCCCAGGAGAAGGCAGACCCAGCCCTGTCGTTGCTGTGTCCGGTGCACGCTTTACGCATCTATTTGGATCGTACGCAGAGCTTTAGAATCTCTGAGCAGCTCTTTGTCTGCTTTGGTGCACAGCAGAAAGGAAGCGGTATCTCCAAGCAGAGGATCGCCTACTGGCTCATTGACACCATAACTATGGCATATCTCGCCCAGAACATGCCACCCCCGGTAGGGCTATGAGCCCATTCTACAAGAGGTGTAGCAGCTTCCTGGGCCCTGGCCAGAGATGCCTCTCTAACAGACATTTGCAGAGCAGCGGGCTGGGCAACACCCAACACCTTTGCAAGGTTCTACAACCTCCGGGTGGAACCGGTTTCGTCCCAGGTAGTGGCATGCAACACAAGCAGATAAGCCCGGGATAGCCGGCCGGGTGTATCGCTTGCACATAGCGCCTTCCACCTCCCTTGGAGCTGAAGACGTGCGCCATTAATTCCCAGTAGTGTTCACAAACTTTGTTCCCTGGTTGACTTCCTCCGAGCCCTGTGGCAGTCGAGTTTTCGGAGAGACTCGCTGCCGGCCCAGTACACGCGCTAACTAAGAGCCCTGTTCTGGGGTTGGTGCTCAGCATGTGGCGGTTCCCTGTAAGGCTAACCCCATGCAATTTACATCTTCTGCTAGTTCGTTTCCCTGCTGGCAAACTGCGTCTTCCTTGGGCAGAACCCCTCTGCCCCAGTCTCCATGTTTGTAGTAACTCCTCCCCCATTGGGCAGGATCTACCTTGAATACTCTCCACATGGTTGGAAAGACCATGTGACATATTCTTCCACTTAAATGTCCCCCCCTCTCTTTGGGCGAGGTGTGGTCTCCGCGGTGTTTTCCCCCTGGGAGGGACACCCCCCGACTAGACCTGGCGGCCCAGTCGGATAATCCCCCTTCTTTTTTAGGGAGTGGAAAAAGAGAAGGGGAAAAGAGGCCACAACTGGGTTAAGCCTGTCTCTTTCTTTGGGTAGTCGACTTGTCCCCAAAAAGGGCCGTTCGACACTCATAACTATGTTGGGGGAGGTTACGTGTCGACCTGGTGGGCTGGCTATGAGGCACACAGCAGTCTGCCCACCACACACAGCCAGTTCACGTAACACAGTTCAGCCAGTTGTGGCGTTTCGTATAGGGACCCCTAGTGTTACTACATCGACACAACGTCGAGTGAGTGACAGATAGGGAACGTCATGGTTACTTTGGTTACGGTTACGTCATGGTTACGTCTGTGTCCCTCCTGCCACGACGCTGAACTACCCACTGAAATGGCTCCTCAGCATAAAACCTGAATGAGTGGTTGCATACCAGCTCCTTTTATACCCGCATGTCCGGGGGAGTGGCATGCAAATACCACTCGCCAATATTCATTGGCCTTTTATCAAAGACCAGAGGTGTCTTGGGCTCCCAAGAGTGACCCCTAGTGTCACTACATTGACACAACGTCTCATTCCCTCCATCAGGGAACGGAGGTTACACAAGTAACCATGACATTTTGCATCTACTAGTTGTAGCCTTGCAGCATTTACAGCTTAATTACCCTATTCTGAATCCTTTAAATCTTTTAAAACTGGTTCAATTTTAAGAGATGGACTGGCACTGATCGTAAAAGACTCCTATACAAAAAAATACAAAAACAAGTTTAAATATTTTTCTTACGACATGCGAGCCAATTGGCTAAACATGTCACATGTGAGGGAGCCAATTGGCTAACAGATTACAAGTCAAAGAATCTATCTATGAGCTTGCACCACATACAGTAGAGTTGCATGGTTGAATTCTGGTCATTTATTCCTAATAAAATCAAATTAATCTATTAATTCATTATTCTACAAACCTGAAAGGTTTAGTAAACATTTGTACGTCTCTGAATCTCTTCACATGTAAAATGATTTTGTAGAGCCGAGGAGGGTGGGGCCGGGCTGGAATGAGACACACCCGGTCCCCAATCAGCCTGATGGGGCGCGCGAGGGATAAAGGCGGCCGGGGACGACAGTTCGAGAGAGAGAGAATTGCAGACAGCTGTGCTGTGTTTTTAGTTGTGTGTTTTTGGTTGTGTTCTTGGTTAATAAATTATTATTTAAGTTGTCAAGCCGGTTCTCGCCTCCTCCTTTCCTCTAAACCCCCTTACAGATTTATGTAGGTTTTAGAAGCAGTCAGTACATTAATATTGTATGTTTTAGTGTTTATTCAAACGTACGAAAATTGATGTGTGCTAGAACTACACTTTACGTATGAATACTTATGAATACTAATGAGATCATGTTGATCAGTACCAAACATTTATATTATTTAGGTACAGACTCAACCTGTGAAATGGGATAAAATAAACTGAAGGTGCTAATTAAACTGCAGTCAAAAGCAAACAAAATTTTTTGGGGGTTATTTCACTGACATTCTTGTTCATAGGACCAAGGTTTCAAAGAGCACATGCTGCTGTAGTTTAAAAGTGTTCACATTTGTAGTATAGTACTACATAACTTAAAAGTTTTAAAATATGTTCTTCTATTAAACATTTTGTACAGTGATGACTTTTACCTCCCAATACCACTAACAGAGGTCTATCGATTGAGAGAGAGGAATGAATATGGGCTGGAAACAGAATTGGTTGAAACTCTGTCATGGGGATCGGAAACAGGAAAAGTTATTTTTGACACAGTCTCTGTTGTTCTACAGTTACTTTGCAGTTTCTGTGATACAGTGTTGTTTTCAGCCTTGTCAAAAATCTATTAAGCTCAAGGTCATGAACCTCATGATAATAATAAATTGAATAGACAAATTGAGATTTTGTCATATGGGTCATAGTTGGAGAATCAATAATTCAATTTCTTCATCATTATTACAGTATTATAATGAACTCGTGGCTAATGCAAGTTAGCTATAAGCTAAGTTAGTCATTACAGTCTGAGAATTTGTGCCAACATAGGGAAGCTTCTTTAAAACTGTAGCTTGTCAAGTTTCAACCTACAGTATGTACTCAATATATATATATAAAAATACAGTCAAGCTACCTTATTGAAAAAGTAGTTATCTGGACTTCCATAAAACTAGAAAACACCATTAGTTACAGTACAATTCATATGAGATCATTTGAAAGCGACACTTACACTGGTGGCCAAAAGTTTGGAATAATGTACAGATTTTGCTGTTTCGGAAGGAAATTGGTACTTTAATTCACCAAACTGGCATTCATCTGATCACAAAGTATAGTCAGGACATTACTGATGTAAAACACAGCACCATCACTATTTGAAAAAAGTCATTTTTATCAAATCTAGACAGGCCCCATTTCCAGCAGCCATCACTCCAACACCTTATCCTTGAGTAATCATGCTATACTGCTAATTTGGTACTAGAAAATCACTTACCATTATATCAAACACAGTTGAAAGCTATTTGGTTTGTTAAATGAAGCTTAACATTGTCTTTGTGTTTGTTTTTGAGTTGCCACAGTAATGCAATAGAAGGTCAATATTAGATCACAAATGACAAAAAAGAAACAGCTTTCTCTAGAAACTTGTCAGTTAATCATTGTTTTGAGGAATGAAGGGTATACAATGCTCGAAATTGATTTCATACAAAGGTGTACACTACAGTCTTCAAAGACAGAGGACAACTGGCTATAACAAGGACAGAAAGAGATGTGGAAGGCCAGATGCACAACTAAACAAGAGGATAAGTACATTAGAGTCTCTAGTTCCCTATCTGTCACTCACTCGACATTGTATCGATGTAGTGACACTAGGGGTCACTCTTGGGAGCCCCAAACATCTCCTCAAGTCACTACGAGCCACTCACATCCTGGGCGACCTCAACACTGCAGCGGACATGCTGTCATGACAGGTTATGCTCAGGGGAGAGTGGAGACTCCACCCCCAGGTGGTCCAGCTTATTTGGAGTCAATTCGGTCGAGCACAGGTAGACCTGTTTACTTCCCGGGAATCCTCCCACTGCCTGCTTTGGTACGCCCTGACCGAGGCACCCCTCGGTATAGATGCGCTGGCACACAGCTGGCCCCCTGGACTACGCAAATATGCATTTTCCCCCAGTGAGCCTACTTGTGTATAGCGCCTTTCCCCTCCCATGAGGTGAAGACATGCGCCTTTGACTCCCAGTCATGTTCAGAAGTTGTGATCCCTGGATGAATTTCCTCCTTAGCCCTGTGGTAGACGAGTTTGTGGAGAAACTCACTGCCGGCCCAGTACATGTGCTAACTAAGCCCTGTACTGGGGTAGGTGCTTCACATGCGCTGGTTCCCCATAGATGACCCCATGTGATATATCTTCCGCTAAATCGTTTCCCTGTCGGTAAACTGCGTCTTCCTTGGGCAGAGGCCCCTCTGCTCCCGTTCACCATGCTTGTAGAAACTCCTCCCCCCTCGGGTAGGACCTACCATGCGACTTCTCCACATGAAAAACTTCGGACAAGACTCGGTAAGACCATGTGATGTATTTCCACTCAAAATACCCCCTCCCCCCCTTCTCTGGGCGGGGTGTGGTCTCCGCGGTGTCTTCTCCTTGGGAGTGACACCCTCCCGACGTAGACATTTATGGCCCCCAGTCGGTTAACAAATTCCACTCTATCTGGGGAGAAAAAAAGAGGAAAAGAGGCCACGGCTGGGCTAGCCTGTCCCTATTTGTTGGGCAGTCGACTTGTTCCCGAAGGACCATTCGACGTTCATAAGAGCATTGGGGGAGGTTACGTGACGGCCTGGTGCGCTGGCTATGAGGCACACAGCGGTCTGCCCGTCTCGCACCGCCAGTCCATGTAACACAGTTCAACTAGTTGTGTCGTTTTGTATAGGGACCCCTAGTGTCACTACATTGACACAACATCGAGTGAGTGACAGATAGGGAACGTCCTGGTTACTTTCGTAACCTCTGTTCCCTGATGGAGGGAACAAGACGTTGTGTCCCTCTTGCCACAACGCTGAACTACCCGCTGAAATGGCCGGGACCTTGTCTCGGCTCCTCAGCACAAAACCTGAATGAGTGGTTGCATACCAGCTCCTTTTATACCCGTATGTTTGGGGCTCCCAAGAGTGACCCCTAGTGTCACTACATCGACACAACGTCTCGTTCCCTCCATCAGGGAATGGAGGTTACGAAATTAACCAGGACGTTTGAGAAATAGACGCCTCACGTGTCCTCAGCTGACAGCTTCATTGAATTCTACCCGCTCAACACCAGTTTCATGTCCAACAATAAAGAGAAGACTCAGGGGTGCAGGCCTTATGGGAAGAATTGCAAAGACAAAAACACTTTTGAAGCAGAAAAACAAAAAGAAAAGGTTAGAGTGGGCAAAGAAACAGACATTGGACAGCAGATAACTGGAAAAGAGTGTTATGGATCTTAACCCCATTGAGCTTTTGTGGGATCAGCTAGACTGTAAGGTGTGTGAGAAGTGCCCGACAAGACAGCCACAGCTATGGCAAGTGCTACAAGGAAGCGTGGGGTGAAATATCACCTGAGTATCTGGACAAACTGACAGCTAGAATGCCAAGGATCTGCAAAGCTGTCATTGCTGCATGTGGAGATTTTTTTGATGAGAACTCTTTGAATTAGTTTAAGAAGTTCTGAAAATGTTTTCAAATTGTAATAGTAATTTTTCACGTTATTAATGTCCTGACTATACACTGTGATCAGCTGAATGCCACTTTGGTGAATAAATAGTGAATAGTACCAATTTCTTTCCATAAGAGCAAAATCTGTACATTATTCCAAACTTTTGGCCACCAGTGTATGTGTTCCAAATACATTGTAACAAGGTTCGGGGAAAGGAGGAAGCGGGAACAGGATTAAAAATTAACAAGACTTTAATTCTAACATAAAATGCTGAACTGAAACTTAACAACACGTCGACAAACACGCACACACACACAAACAGCTCTGTATTCATGCAGCTCCTGTGTCATATTTCAAGCCATCATTTTATTGAGCTTCAAGATTTTTTTTCTGAGAAATTACTTACATTTTAGGTTGTTTCTCACCTAAATATATCATAGGCCTTCAAAGACTTGGAATTTGATGGAGAAATCACACGGACTACTTTAATGACACTCGGGTCCTTTTTAAAGGTTTTGAGTGAAGCACTATCAACTGCCATTGTACTGAAAAGACAGAATGAAATATTCAATAAAACAACTCCTTTTGTGTTCACATAAGAAAGTCATACTGGTTCGGAATGACATGAGGGTGAGTAAATAATGAATTTTCACAATTATTGTTGAAATAAATCTATCTGACAAGACATAAATGATCATTTTAAATGTTATGTTGACAATTTACAGCTGTTGTTTTGTCCCTTATTTTTAGAATGCCATAAAATCTTGATCATTACAGTCACTCCCAGTGGTAAGCCATCATTTCAAAGGGATGGATATTTCATTGTATTTTATCCATCTGTTCCGTTATCTTTAATAGAATTGCACATGCCAACAGATGAGAAAAGAGCCCCATGGGAACAACAAGGAAAAGGAGATTCAAAGTGATAACTTTGCTTTCAGTTAAATATTTGCTGAAGCTGTCCACACATAAAACTCATGCACATGACATTGAAGTCTTTTATTCTATTCACACTTCAATAAGCGAAAGTTTATTTTATACTCAAATCTTGATGTCACGCCTCCATCAGGCTCTCCACCTCCTTCCACACTCCATTCACTCTCCCCTGACTGTTTATCATCCACACCTGCAAACAATCACACAGTTATTCAAGGGCTGCATATATACTCACTTCTCTCTCACATTCATTGTCAAGTCTCACCAAGGAATATTCCTGACTATGCTGCCTTCCTGCAGTGTTTCTTTGGCCTCTTTCTGTGAGGATATACTTACCGAAAGTCTTCCTGGATATTTTCATTCCAAGCCTTTTCTTCTTCAGTGGTAACTTACCCATTTGTTGAAATTTGTTCATCCTGCTGCATCCTCTGCCCAGTGTCGTCTCCTCAGTTGTGTTATTTATTATTTGCCTGCTCTGTTGTTACTCACCTGTTGTCTGCCTCTAACCACAAAGATCCCCACATCTGGGTTCAATCAATTCACCCCTGTGTTAACTGCCTGACATTACTGACTATACATTTTCTAATCTGATTTTGAGTAACGTTAGCAATTCTGATGAGATCTTAACTGCCCACATGCCAGGGTAATATGTGTGGGTTTTTTTTTTTTTTTTTTTTTTTAAATTGTAATTTTCCTATGTTTCAGATTTGTATTTTAGGTCTGCGAAGTTGAGAATTCAAATAACTGTTTGACTTAACTGTTCACTAATATCAATTAAATATGCTTAAGTGTAGGGTGTCTAGTGTTGGTGCTATCTAGTGACATTTTTGTGTTTAATAAAAGTGGGCTGTAAAGGTTTGAGTTGGTTTGAGTCATGAAAATGTATTTAGTTTTTTCCAAATTATGAGAATTTTATTTCAGTTTGTGAAAGCTACTTCATTTAGGTTTCTCTTTTATTTTTGTTAATAATGCATTGTATAGCTCTTTACTTGATGTAGAAAGCATATGAATAATGGCATTCAGTATTTCTGATAAGAGTCAAAATGGATTTATATCATGCTGGAAACAAACATGCTTTATTGCTTGAAGGTTTCCATTTCCAGAGCCATGTTTCATGTCTGTGAGGATGGGGAATAAAAACATGATTATCTTTTTTCTGATGTTTTCCCATAATTTTCAGTACTAAAGCCAGAGATTAACCTCAAGTTACTGGTGTTGACTGCTTTGAAATAAAAAAACAAAAAAAAAGATCATATAAATACAATGTTATACATGATGAAGTGTATCATCATGGGAATGACTCCAGCATGGCAGTTCAAGAATGAACTTTTAGTCCATATTGAATGCTTTTATGAAGCCAAGAGAAATGCAACGCTTTTTTTAACCCAACAACAGGAAATTAAGGTTGTGCTAATGCATTGATTCAACTCTTTCCTAAAAGTTGGAGTTAACGTGTTTTGAGGTATGTCTGTCCCTCTGGAGTGTAATTTTTCAAAGTCGCTATGGCCTGTCTATTTTGAAAGGGGGGTTGGCGAGATGGGGGAACGATCATTTAGAAACCCCTTTGTGTGGCGCCCCTATGCGTTTGTGCCTCTGCCCATGTCTGTTGACTTTGCACATATGACTTAAAACATAGCACTGCGCTTAGCATTAGCGCTCGTAAAATGGGGCCCAAAGTGTGAATTTTAAAATAATATCCTGACCACTCTTTTACATATGTAGCCAAGTGGAGAAATTTCAAGTAATTTAACTCTAGTAATAAATTGGACATGACCCCTTTAAGACCGGAGATTTGCAACACCGAAGATTTGCAACACCTGCTTTCCAGTACACTCTCGTGTTAGACACATCAGAACATACGTTGTGCAAGAGAGCTCCCGGTTTTGTTCTTTGGTTGGTAATTCTTTGGGATGCATATGGATTGCATGAGTAGAGTTTGACCTCATTTTCTGCACACATGTAAGAACTGGGTATGTAAATTTAGTATTAATCATATCTTATTTAATGATTTATAGCCCAGAGTGTTTTCCAGTTTAGTGAATAAATGTAATATGTATTATATGTGAAAACATGTGTAATGTGAATTCTATTGTTTTAAACTGCAAAACATCTCCTTAAAGCCTGGTTAAAAATAAGTAAAATACTCTGAGTGATTTAAGCATGTGTTAAATGCATAATGTAGGGTGGCCAGCCATCCTGTTTTTCCCGGGACAGTCCCATATTTAAGCACTTTTTCTGGTGTCCCGACTTATTCTGAAAAAATCGTGTTTTGTCCCGTATTTCCCCTCTCCTAAAATTTCTATAGTATTCTTTGAGTATTCTAATCAAAAGTAGCCAAGGATATGGCTTGTAAAAACAATAAAATCACACCGTATTATTTGAAGTACATGATTGGATTAAACTATCCAATCACAATCCCCTATCAATAGATGTCCAGTTGTGAACTGACTGAAGAGTCAGTGTGAAAGAGCACACAGATGAAATTGCAGCTGGAACAATGTCAAGGAAGCGTGCATGAACATTTAATGAGAATCTTCAAAAAGAGTTTAAATTTCTAAAAAAGGAGTCACAGACAGAGCCTAGTAAAGTGAGCTGTGAGATTTGTGGAGCTTGCATTTCTAACGCCCATGGAGGCCGCGCCGACATCGCGCAGCATGTTCATTCAAAAAAGCATGTGGATGCTGCTAAAAGTAAGTGTGCCACACCAAGTATTAGCGATTTTTGTGTAAAGCAGAGTTTCGAATCTGACAAGGTGCAAGTAATTGAAGGACTTTTTGCTTATCACTCAGTTGTGCACGGCCATAGCTTTGCACATTAATGACCTGAGAAAAGCCTTTCTTTTGTGCAGTTTTATTCAGCATCGGTGGATTACCTCCAAAATTGGAGCCGCTCATTGGAGAACACAGAAAAACTTGAGTGGGCCCTACTGAAAGACATCCCAGAGTGGAAAGACATTCAGAGCAGCCTCGAACACTTCTACTCCAGAATCCCCACTCTCAGTTTGATTGACGAAACCATGCTCTTTGATGAGTGGGTTTGCGCAAAAAACATTGTCACTCATTGCATCACTGAGTGGAACATGACAAAGACGTCATGTCTAAGAGATGGACAGGTGCTTTTCGTGAGCTGGAGAGCAAGACCATCAACCGGAGTTTGTTTTATGCCTGCCTGGGACATCTGCATCTGTGGAGCGTTTTCTGTCATTAATGAACGCAGCATGGACACCATATAAATCTCGACTCATTGTAACATTCATGAAGGCAATGCTTTTCATACGTCTTAATTTTGGACTGGACTGCTCTTCATTTTACGATAAACTCTTGAAAGACAAGCGCACACTGAGAAAAATTGTTGCCAGCGAAAAGTACAAGGTCACAGATGCAGATGCACCCTCTGCTTCGCATTGATATGTGCCTAGGTAAGGATACATCAATTACATTTTTGCTGGGAGGGGGCTGTCCTGATTTTACACAAGCAGGAATCTGGTCACCCTAATAAAATACTTTGAGTGATTTAAGCATGTGTTAAGTATGTGTTGAAGCATGTGGGTAGGCTAATGCTCTGATGGTATTTTCTTTTGACATTAGCCTCTGCCATATTTCGTTGTACTGTAGTGCAGTTTTTCTATTTTTTTTATACAATACGGCCCCATCTGTCACATATTCCCTGTGTTTTTGCTTAGACTTTTATTTTTGTCACATATTCCCTGTGTTTTTGCTTTTATTTTGAAATTCTTGTTTAGTTCTCTGTTCCTGTTTCCTGTTAATTTTGTAGTCCTTTATAGTTTATTTTCATGATTGGTTTTCCCCTGATTGTTTTCCCCAGGTGTTCCTCGTTTCCTTGTTTGCCCATTTGTATTTAAGCCCTTGTTTCACCTGGTTTCTTTGTCAGTCTTCACGTGTTGTCACGTTCTGTGTCTGGTTTCCTGTGTTTCGTTTCGTTTTATTCTGAGTACTTTGTTTATTTTTGGTTTCCATTAAAAGCTGCATTTAGATCCTCATTCCTCGGTTAGTCTTTCTGACACTGTCCCTGTCCTGCGGCTGCCTCCCAGGCCTCCTGACCCTGTCTCGGCCCTGCAGCGGCCTTCCAGGCCTCCTGACCCTGTCTCGCCCTGCGGCCACCTCCCAGGCCTCCTGACCCTGTCTCGGCCATGTGGCCGCCTCCCAGGTCTCCTGGCCGCCCACTTGATCTGCTCTGGTCTCCTTGGTCTCCTGGCCATCCGCCTGATCTGCTCTGGTCTCCTTGGTCTCCTGGCCATCCGCCTGATCTGCTCTGGTCTCCTGGCCATCCACCTGATCTGCTCTGGTCTCCCTGGTCTCCTGGCCGTCCACCTGATCTAATCTGGTTTCCTTGGTCTCCTGGCTGCCCGCCTGATCTGCTCTGGTCTCCTGGCCGCCCGCCTGATCTGCTTTGGTCTCCTGGCCGCCCGCCTGATCTGCTCTGGTCTCCTGGCCGCCCGCCTGATCTGCTCTGGTCTCCTGGCCGCCCGCCTGATCTGCTCTGGTCTCCTGGCTGCCCGCCTGATCTACTCTGGTCTACTTGGTTTTCCGAGCCTGCAGCATCGCCCTGGCTCTCCATCCCTCCTGCTCCGCCTTGGTTCCAAGCCTCCCTGACTTTGCCTTGTTCCTCTGCTCCCCTTGAACCCCCCTGAACTACCTTTTTTCCCCCGCATCCCAGGGACAATTTTGTTTTTTGTTTTGTTTTTGGAGTGTCTGGAATCCGCTCCTTAAAAGGGGGGCTCTGTCATGTATTTCCTGTGTTTTTCTTAGACTTTTATTTTGAAATTCTTGTTTAGTTCCTGTTTCCTGTTAATTTTGTAGTCCTTTTGTAGTTTCTTTTCATGATTGGTTTTCCCCTGATTGTTTTCCCCAGGTGTTCCTCGTTTCCTTTTTTGCCCATTTGTATTTAAGCCCTTATTTCCCCTGGTTTCTTTGTCAGTCTTCACATGTGTTGTCACGTTCTGTGTCTGGTTTCCTGTGTTTCGTTTCGTTTTATTCTGAGTACTTTGTTTATTTTTGGTTTCCATTAAAAGCTGCATTTAGATCCTCATTCCTCGGTTAGTCTTTCTGACACTGTCCCTGTCCTGCGGCTGCCTCCCAGGCCTCCTGACCCTGTCTCGGCCCTGCAGCGGCCTTCTAGGCCTCCTGACCCTGTCTCGCCCTGCGGCCACCTCCCAGGCCTCCTGACCCTGTCTCGGCCATGTGGCCGCCTCCCAGGTCTCCTGGCCGCCCACTTGATCTGCTCTGGTCTCCTTGGTCTCCTGGCCATCCGCCTGATCTGCTCTGGTCTCCTTGGTCTCCTGGCCATCCGCCTGATCTGCTCTGGTCTCCTGGCCATCCACCTGATCTGCTCTGGTCTCCCTGGTCTCCTGGCCGTCCACCTGATCTAATCTGGTTTCCTTGGTCTCCTGGCTGCCCGCCTGATCTGCTCTGGTCTCCTGGCCGCCCGCCTGATCTGCTCTGGTCTCCTGGCCGCCCGCCTGATCTGCTCTGGTCTCCTGGCCGCCCGCCTGATCTGCTCTGGTCTCCTGGCCGCCCGCCTGATCTGCTCTGGTCTCCTGGCCGCCCGCCTGATCTGCTCTGGTCTCCTGGCCGCCCGCCTGATCTGCTCTGGTCTCCTGGCTGCCCGCCTGATCTGCTCTGGTCTACTTGGTTTTCCGAGCCTGCAGCATCGCCCTGGCTCTCCATCCCTCCTGCTCCGCCTTGGTTCCAAGCCTCCCTGACTTTGCCTTGTTCCTCTGCTCCCCTTGAACCCCCCTGAACTACCTTTTTTCCCCCACATCCCAGGGACAATTTTGTTTTTTGTTTTGTTTTTGGAGTGTCTGGAATCCGCTCCTTAAAAGGGGGGCTCTGTCATGTATTTCCTGTGTTTTTCTTAGACTTTTATTTTGAAATTCTTGTTTAGTTCCTGTTTCCTGTTAATTTTGTAGTCCTTTTGTAGTTTCTTTTCATGATTGGTTTTCCCCTGATTGTTTTCCCCAGGTGTTCCTCGTTTCCTTTTTTGCCCATTTGTATTTAAGCCCTTATTTCCCCTGGTTTCTTTGTCAGTCTTCACATGTGTTGTCATGTCCTGTGCCTGGTTTCCTGTGTTTTGTTTCGTTTTATTCTGAGTACTTTGTTTATCTTTGGTTTCCATTAAAAGCTGCATTTAGATTATCATTCCTCGGCTGCCTCCTCACACCATCGACTGCTGTTTTCTTTTCTTTTTTTTTTTCTTTTTTCTTTTCTTTTTTTTTATAAAACAGCCGTCATAATAAAACCTCCAAAATATATTTTTGTATATTCACAACCCATCGGCTACACATATACTGAAAATAAATGAGGGCTAGGGCTGTGAAGCTCCAAAATAGCAAAAAATCACCTCCCTAATTTCCTTTTGTTGGGTTCACTTGTGGTCTCTGGACTTCTCTTAATTTCAGTATTCAATATGGTTTTGGGCTGCATTTTTTTTTTTTATTTATTTATTTTTTTTTTGCACAGGGATTTAATTCTTGAACGGCCATGCTGAAGTCATTTTGATAATATGTATCACATTCTATTTATCTTGATCCTTCTTTTTTCCCATTTTAAAGCAGTCTACAACAGTAAATTGTTCTGTAGTTAATTTCTGGCTGTGACACTAAAAATGATTGAATTATCACATTAAAAAAATAGTTCATTCAAAATAAAAATTCTGACATTATTTACTTACCTTCATGTCATTCCAAACCTGATTTACTTTTTTTTTTTTTTTTCAGTGGAACACAAAAGGGGAATTTTTGAAGAATGGCCATTCTTTTTCATATAATGCAAGTCAATGAGTACTGGGGCTGTCAAGCTGCAAAATGGTAAACAAGCACACTTAATGTATCCTAAAAGTGGTCCATTTCACTTGTGTATTGTATTCCAAGTCCTCTGAAGACATATGATAGTGACAGTATGTGGAGCAGACTGACATTTAAGTTATAAGAGAGGGAAAGTTTATATAATCAGGTTAGAAGACTGTAACTCTATTGTATGAATAAGATCATGATTATGAAAATGAGGATAAACATGTGGGAGTACACTACTTTCATTGCTTATTTTAACATTTTAATATGTCATTGAGAAAGTTGATGTTTTCCCCCCTAAACAATGTGTCTCCTTGTATTTCTGCTGTTGGGTCATTGGCTTATTTTATCAGGATGCTGTCCATGGTCCTGGATAGGCCTTCTGTAAACTTGTTTGACCAAATTTAAGAGTTGACAGATTTGGAAGATACTTTTAATTTGTTTTAACCTTTTTAGGACAAAAACAGGGACATTTCCAGATGTAAAGATGCAATAGATGGCTTCCCATGAGAAACATTAACAGTATCTAAATTAAATGACATTGATTATGTCTATCCAAAATTACCATGAACTTGTTTTACACATTGTGCAGCAAAACAACCTTGAACAGTTTTAGCAGCTGACAGCAGTCTCATTCATCTTTTAATCTGATATGATACAAGGTTAATTTTGAAGCTATTTTTCTCCACACACAATTGCACTCTGGGGATTTGGAGAAATAGGAAGGTGTGATGAAGCCCACCATGAGTTGATGTCAACTTTCCAGCTGCTGGAAACTGGAAACTGCTGGAAATTTTTACTCTGGATCCTCTGAAGCCTTTTATTTGTATGCGGATATCATGCTGTGAATGTTTTGTTTTGTTTTTTTTGTTTTGTTTTTTTGTCTTAATCGTGGTCTATTCCCTGCTGGCTTGATGAATAAATGAAAATAGTCTTTGTACTTTTGGTTTAAATGACACATATGAATGTACAGGTGCATCTCAATAAATTAGAATGTCGTGGAAAAGTTCATTTATTTCAGTAATTCAACTCAAATTGTGAAACTCGTGTATTAAATAAATTCAATGCACACAGACTGAAGTAGTTTAAGTCTTTGGTTCTTTTAATTGTGATGATTTTGGCTCACATTTAACAAAAACCCACCAATTCACTATCTCAAAAAATTAGAATACATCATAAGACCAATAAAAAAAACATTTTTAGTGAATTGTTGGCCTTCTGGAAAGTATGTTCATTTACTGTATATGTACTCAATACTTGGTAGGGGCTCCTTTTGCTTTAATTACTGCCTCAATTCGGCGTGGCATGGAGGTGATCAGTTTGTGGCACTGCTGAGGTGGTATGGAAGCCCAGGTTTCTTTGACAGTGGCCTTCAGCTCATCTGCATTTTTTGGTCTCTTGTTTCTCATTTTCCTCTTGACAATACCCCATAGATTCTCTATGGGGTTTAGGTCTGGTGAGTTTGCTGGCCAGTCAAGCACACCAACACCATGGTCATTTAACCAACTTTTGGTGTTTTTGGCAGTGTGGGCAGGTGCCAAATCCTGCTGGAAAATGAAATCAGCATCTTTAAAAAGCTGGTCAGCAGAAGGAAGCATGAAGTGCTCCAACATTTCTTGGTAAACGGGTGCAGTGACTTTGGTTTTCAAAAAACACAATGGACCAACACCAGCAGATGACATTGCACCCCAAATCATCACAGACTGTGGAAACTTAACACTGGACTTCAAGCAACTTGGGCTATGAGCTTCTCCACCCTTCCTCCAGACTCTAGGACCTTGGTTTCCAAATGAAATACAAAACTTGCTCTCATCTGAAAAGAGGACTTTGGACCACTGGGCAACAGTCCAGTTCTTCTTCTCCTTAGCCCAGGTAAGACGCCTCTGACGTTGTCTGTGGTTCAGGAGTGGAATACGACAACTGTAGCCAAATTCCTTGACACGTCTGTGTGTGGTGGCTCTTGATGCCTTGACCCCAGCCTCAGTCCATTCCTTGTGAAGTTCACCCAAATTCTTGAATCGATTTTGCTTGACAATCCTCATAAGGCTGCGGTTCTCTCGGTTGGTTGTGCATCTTTTTCTTCAACACTTTTTCCTTCCACTCAACTTTCTGTTAACATGCTTGGATACAGCACTCTGTGAACAGCCAGCTTCTTTGGCAATGAATGTTTGTGGCTTACCCTCCTTGTGAAGGGTGTCAATGATTGTCTTCTGGACAACTGTCAGATCAGCAGTCTTCCCCATGATTGTGTAGCCTAGTGAACCAAACTGAGAGACCATTTTGAAGGCTCAGGAAACCTTTGCAGCTGTTTTGAGTTGATTAGCTGATTGGCATGTCAAAATATTCTAATTTTTTGAGATAGTGAATTGGTGGGTTTTTGTTAAATGTGAGCCAAAATCATCACAATTAAAAGAACCAAAGACTTAAACTACTTCAGTCTGTGTGCATTGAATTTATTTAATACACGAGTTTAACAATTTGAGTTGAATTACTGAAATAAATGAACTTTTCCACGACATTCTAATTTATTGAGATGCACCTGTATATGCAGATATATGCTATTACAATTAACAGTCTCTTCTGAGAAAATGGACCAAAAATATTGATTAAACAATGAACTTATTTTGTCCAATTAAATGCTCTTTAGAATGAGTATGTCTCTTCCCCCTAATTCTACCTACTTCTGACTAGCAATAGCAAGCTGCAAATCATGTATTTGACTATGACGTAAACCAGGGCCGTTTCTAGCTATAAATGGCCGCTTAAGGCCCCCGAGCCACCAGGGGGCCCCGCAAACCAAGATGTTTTTTTTTTTGTTTTTTTTTAATCAACTAAAAGCTGCAAGGAAGACTGGGAAGCTGTTATGGCTCAACTAGACAGGCCCACTTTTGGCCACAGAGGGAAGGGAGAATGTAACTGCAAGGTAAGAGTTGTAGCTAAATGTGACAGACACACGCATGCTCAAAGGGATTTTCGTCATCGTGAAATGCACCTACAAATTGGGAGTGGAAAAAAGAAAAAGGCATCCAAGTGGGATTTTGCATATGCTCAGAAGCCTCGGGCCTGGCGTAAACTAAAGGTTTTTTTACTATTTCAAAAAAATGGAAAGGTCAACACAGGAAAGAAAATTAAAATTTATACATATATACAATTTAAACATTCAAATACAAATATACAATTTATTTGTTATTCACAACACTGTGGTCAATTGTGGGTTTATTGTAACTTAAAGTCAAAAAAAGGAACAGAACAAATAAATGGGGAATTTTTTTTATTGCATTAAAGGCTTTTCAGATTCATGATGGGAGATTAACTGCCCCAAAAGATTTCACAATATGTACTGTTGTTCCAAAGCAGATTTACAAAGAAAACGGCCTTACAAGCCCCCCTAGTGAGCAAGCCAAAAGCAACAGTGGCACAGAAAACACCTCTCTCGGGTGTTAAGTAAATGAGGAAAAATCATTGGGATTTCACTGGGATCTGTTTGTTTTTAAATGTAATTTTGAAATATAATTTTCAAAAGTTTGATCTAACTAACATCTTCTACTGACAAAATTTTATCAGATACAGCAAGAATGTATTAAGAACAGAGAAAAACAACTTCAGTGATCAATAGAGCATGCCAGGGGGAAACTTCATAGTTTGAATACACAATACCTGCACAATGTTCTTATAAAATTTGCATGATGGATGGGAATGCTGCATGAACCTTGATTAAATTCCGGACATGCCGTGGATGAGCGCAATCAAAATGCATTCAGAAATCATGCTACGCAATGCACATTCCATGAATGCAAAGTGTGCTCTCTAGATATGATATAAACACCAGCACAATATTGTCACAGAGAAAAGTAAAGCACTGAGCCAACTGGACAGCTACTGTGTTTACAGCGTTTTCACCACCACTGTCAGTAACAGATCCGAGTCCTATCTATCTCAATGTAGTTTTCATCTCTCCCTGTTCCAATGATGTCCAGATCACAGATGAATCACAATTTTTGTGTGTACTGTATGTATGCCTTAGTGGCAGTTTGAAGCAGGTTAGGAAGGTGTTGACACATCACATATGAGGGTATACTGCTGACTGGGAGGACCAAATCTCTTTGTAATTTTAAACAGTAGCCTGTTCTATTATATGGCCTTCATCTCGTGTAACAGATTATATATACAGGGAGATTTCCAATCGTAAGTTAGCACCCCAATTCCCCATCTCAAAGGGCAGTGCCCTTGAAGTGGTGACTCTGGGGAGCAGGGCACTCGTGTTTCAAATGGCCATTTGGAACACTCTTTCTAATAAGGCAGTAATGAAAGACATACACCACTTCCCCTTTATCTTCACCCGGAATGTTCCCATGACGATGCAGTGCAGCATCCATCAGCCCATTATCTGATCTTATAACAGGAATCTCTTATTTATTGCTGTTAATTTGCTTACTCTCTCCCCGCATGCTGTTTTTGTAAAGTAATAAGTAATACTAATATATAGCTATACTACATGAATGTAAAAAAAAATACAGATAGGAACATTTACCGCCAAAAGTTATTTGCTGCACAAGAGGTCTTAATCATTAAGTAACCTTAGGTTTTAGAGGGAAAATGGACCCTGTTTTTGGAGTATTTATGCTTTTGGCTGTTTACTACCTTATATAAGGATGAATGTAAACTGTGGAGGAGGAGACATATCTGCTACAGAAGGGCTACAGTGCTTGCCCGAGCATTTGAACAGGTAATATGTTTTTACTAAAAACACCGATCTTGCTTCAAAATGTATCGCGAGGACTCACCACCCGGGGACATGTGATCATAAATGATAAAATTACTTCCTTGAAGTGACCATCGGATATACAGTACCCTTCTCTAACGCCCTTGTGCAAGGACCCTTCATGTAGTTTCCCTTCCTGCAGTGCCCTTCAAGGGCGCGAAAACAGTTTGGAATTCGCCCACAGTGGCTCCAAAAAAGTAGACACTTCAGCCACACATTCATTGTATAAATTGTATTGCATTAAATTACAATAGTATCAAACTATGGCATCTGGAAGCAAATGCTAGACCTTTCCTAGCTTCACCTTTCTAAATAATTTTTGCAACTGCTTTTAACCAACTGGCTCCAAGGTGATTTTATTGAATATATGAACTCACTGTCTGTGTCCAAAACCTGATAAATGTTGCCTTCTCAGGCATTATGCAGAGGTAACGCATCAAGGTACTTCTAAATCCAATCTTTATGTAACCGTCTACTAAAATGCCGGCATCTGCTCAATTTTTAAGTCAGCATTTGCTGCCTACATATCTCCAAAGTGGATTTTGTGTGGCAGTTCCACTATGTTTGATGATCAGAAAGTGTCAAAGAACATTTTCATCTTAATTGTGAACAATAAATCTAATGTTTTATAATTGAAACCTTTTTGTGAAATGTTTTGCTTGAAAAGTGTGCTTGTGCTATATTTAAAATAAACTTGGTTTGATGTCTTGTTATACAAAACAATGACATTCATTCATATATTAAGTGTTTCAGTTATACTACATTAGTGTTCCCTTTGTTAAGGGATTATAAAGGGGTTCATTGACTAATAATTAATTTACAAATGTATTATAAATCATTGATGTCATTGACCATGCATAAAAGGGGCGAATTTCATCCAATACCTGTAATAGTGAGCCATTTTACCCTTACATGTTATAAATGCTTCAAAACACGTATTCAACATACGTAACAGAAGGACAACATAGAAAGAGGTGAAGCATTTATTAAGGAGTTGCTAACATCAAAAACATGAACAGAAAAGTAATCAGGCTTTATATGATGTGAATCGAGTGAATGAGCATGAAGACATGAAAAGTGTTTTTCCCCCCAGAGGACTTTAGATAACTAGGACTAGAATTATTGGGACACCACTAGGAGTAGCACCATTCTTTCTGACATCAACGTGAAAAGGAAAGTGACAACACAAGTGATTCAAGACTTTAGCAACAATAATCAGAAACACAAAGTGGACTTTGGAAATATGGCATACTCCCTCCCTTTAATCTCACTACAATAGTCTATTTTGCTTCACTGTGACATAAAACATGAATTAGGGCATATTATATTTGTGAATAAAATAAGTAGGCTATGAATAATTGTCTTCGTAAAACATCTATAACATGTCAGTTGAAATGCTCACTGTTTAGCAAGTATTGGATGAAAGCTGCCTTTTAAATGCATGTTGCTGTAACTGCATATACATAATTTAAAATGCATTTGTAAATGGCCTATTAGTCATCAATTAACCCTTTGATAAACATTTAACAAAGGGAAATTTAATGTAAAGTGTTAGGCTACCAGTGTATCTCGAGTGTCCAAACACTTTTCAGGTCCACTGCACATATGACGGTATTTAAATCTGGATCTCGTGTCTCCAGGGGCTTGCTATTCTGCTTGGTGTCGATCCGTCATTCGATCTGCCGGGCATTTCGACAATGCGTTTCTCTTAAATTCAGTCAACTCCGCCTTCTGCTACCTGCGCGAGCCGCTCGGAATTACAGTGCTGCTGAGTCTGAGCGTGAGCTGAAACAAGCGGCGCTGTCCTCATAATTCGCTAAAACAGTGGGCTGACAGTAGGCACTGAATGTAACTATTTAAAAGCTGGCTTTGGAAGTTAGATGGAGAAGTAGAATATCATCTAATATACTTTAGTTTAAACACAAGAGACGCTAACACAAAAGTCAATTTATTCGCGCGTATATCAAGTTCTTTTCTTTTCTTTTGGCATCGTGAGTAGTTGGCAAACGCTAAAAGCTCAGGCAAAAACGAGTATGTGCAATTTCGTACTGAGGGGAAAAGGATGCTAAACAGTAGGAAGTTGTGGATATAAACGGAACAGAGGAACCTGGTACACCTCTCATTCATAATATCATATGGCTTGAAGGTGAGTTTCATGTTTTATATATACGAATTAATTTTATTATGAATTTACTCTCGAGACTCACAGAGTTATTATTATTATTATTATTATTATTATTATTATAAGGAATGCTGCTTGATTACTTCTCTTTTTCTACAAACATCAGAACTTATAAGTAGCATAACTTTTGGCTACGATACATTAAAATGACATCATCTTCATTTCTGTTTTCTATAGGCTGACTAAATAGTGCGTGGGCTCTAAATATGTTAAGGTTGCACACAATGCGCAGAATAGGATGACTTGGATTTTGAATGAATGTGTTGGAGTAAAGCCTATTGTTTAATCCCTGAGAGAGAAAAAAGAGACAATGCAACGTTAGACATTCAACTGGGTGGTTTTCCAGAAGAAAATTCCTGACTTTGAAGTCTGCAGTGCATTTGATTTATGACATAATCATATCTTCTTCATACTCATCCCTTTAAAGATTAGCCACAAAAAGTCATTTTTAGTTTATACAAATTTTGGAAGCTCAATCAGACCACAACAGAAACAAATCTGACTGAAAACAAACACTTTGTGCTTCTCAAATAATTGAATAAGATGCTGACATCAAAAGCATCAAAAGCTCTGTTTGAAGACAGCAAAGTATCTTGCCTAATCTTAAATCTGGCAAAGTGAGCTCATTGGCACACAAGGAGATAATCTGTTCTGAATCAGTAACATTCAGTCACTGGAGAGACAGCCCTTCAGATGTTCATGAAGTTCATGTTGCTTCTTTAAGAAGCAACTTTGCAAGAGTGGAATGTGTGAAATTGACATGGTTTGACGTCAGGAACTAAAAGATGGTGATAAAATGGTCTGTTGTCATTACTAAAAATCAGATTCTGTGGTAAATCAAAAACCTATTTAAGAATTCAAAGAATGCCTTTTGATTCTATAAACTATGAGATATTGCCTACTTACATTTGTAAAAGTCAAAGCGACTGAAAATGAGTTACTGTCGGTGGAAGACTTTCTCCCCCGGGGCTATTTGTATGAAGAGGCGTGGCCCTGAGAGCATTTTCCTGACATTTTCTTGGGGGAAGAGGCAGACACCTCAGGCTGCCCTTTTGTTATTTTACAGAAACCGTTTTTAAGGTTTTGCAGAACAGGGGGCAGTGCTTCTCAGCAGCTTTTATCAAGAGCATCTTATGAAACAATTGCAATCAAGAGAAACACAGTTAATGAACAATATGTTTCAGGGTAATCACTTGACCATGACGTCACTGTAGCGACTTTTTGCCTGCATCATCAAAACGTCATTTTCATATTGTTCTCACCTTAGTTTGGACGATTCCATCACAGGCTCAGCAATCTTCTGATTTACTGTGTGTTTAACCGCAATATTTTGTAATATACTCATAGGCGTCATTATAGGGTGGTACATGTCCCTGCCACGTTTTGCCTTTGCCAATTTTGTACCCAACAATTTTTGAAATAGCTTTCATCAGGTTAGTGTCTAATTCAGAAGAAACATCTCCAGTTCTAGAGCTAGAGTTTCTATTTCATTTGTGTGTGTTTTAATGAGTGGCAATCCATTACTGGATTTTCATTTTTAATGCTATGATAAGTGCTCATTGTGGCTGTTATTAGTGGCATTGAGTGATAGCGGGCGGTGATGTTGTTTCGTGCATCAAAACCTAGCTCTGCTTGTTTCCCTGTTGCGCAGTTCTTGCTCCTTTCCAGTGAAATTGCATAGCAAAATGCAAACAAATGTGTTCCGGCTCATAATATACATCAACTGATGTACATATGCAATCTTCTAAATGAACTGACTAACAGCTCAGCTGGTGGAATAGGCATTAGTAGTGCCAAACACAAGGTGTGTGCAATCTTATGAACTCCTAGTCATTCTGGATAAGATTTCACTGATCCTTGTATTTATACACTGACTAACAACATCCCAGTACTGACAGTATTAGATGTACACATCAAGTTATCAAATTAAGTGTGTGAAATAGTTATTGGAGCACTTGAATTGGACATCAACAATGACTGTTTATCAAAATGGTAAAAGATTATTTGACATTATCTGCACATAACTTAAATAATATTAGTGAGTTTCGTGACGTCAACCCCATCCACCCCCCAAACTGTACCCAGCACTTTTTAAAAGTGGCACCCATGGATACATATAAGTTCAGTTACATTATACTATCATATCGATATTTTAGATCACGGAACCCAACCTCATTCCTAAAGCTAACCACTTACCACTTGTAACAGGTAAGTTAATGTAGACACAATAATAATATTTACATCACACTATAATATACATATTTTTGAACACCTAACCCTACCCCTACGCCTAAACCAAACCAATAATAAAACAACAATATAAAAACAACATAACAATCAGATACAAGAACAGTCACAATAATTTATAAAAAAATAAAAAAAATAAATAAATAAAAATGACAAAAAAGCACTATAAAAGTATTCCAAATGACTCAAAAATGCTGTATTTAAAGTCTTCTGAAACCATACAATAGCTTCGCGTGAGGAACAGTGTGAAACTGAAGGCTTTAATCGCTAAAACAATTTCTCTCTGTGAAGGTAGTCACATCTCTTTTAAAAAAATATACATCTAAACATTAGATTGTCGATAACGGTAACATGACGCAAGAGCCAATGCCATTTGACATCAATGTCACAAACAGCTGTCAGAACACTTGTTGAGGTGGTAATTTTGAATGTTTAAATGAGCGGAGATCGGGATCTGACTGTTACTGTGGATGGGAACAGAGGTGACATTTAATATATGGACAAAGGGTGACTTTTTCTGGCATAGACAAAAAGTCCACCCAGCGACATTTGGTCATGAGAGTGTGTTGTATTTTTGTGCAAAATCTACCTGTCATTGATGCCACTTTGAGCTAGAATTACTGAAATGGCAACATACAGCAGAGCAGTGACCTGCACAGTGACCTCATTCTTTGAATGAGTATTATATATTTATAAATACTTAATTAATTTCTTTGCTTTTTGAGTATTTAACCATTTTCTTATTTATATATATATACTGTACATTTTTTTTTTTTTTTTTAAATAATAGCCTATTCTGTTATATTTCTCACAAAAAGCACCAGGGTAATACACTTGTTTATTTATTTATTTTGAGGCATGTGCCATGTATCACAAAAAAAGCTGAACAAATTCTGGATTCCATGATTGATTTTAGTTTGACAAAACTCACCAAATCCAATCAGGCTTCGTTAGGGTTAAGTGGTATCAAGACGCTTGTTACCAACTTTCTATTCGGAGTTTGATCCTGAGTTTATGATTAGTTCACGTGCGCATTCACATGAATGACGCGAACAGCCTACAGTAGACTAATTGAATTTAAATCACTGAAAGCAACACGACTGCTCCCATTATAATTTATAAATCTGTTTACAGTAGTCGTACGCGATGTCGGAAATGCAGTAGCAATCGAGTATTATTCTTTTGATGAACTTGCAGCACAATAAATGGAGTGGACTTTTTATCTGACCTGTTACTCGTCTGAGGTAACAGCACTTTGATGCTCCGGGGCGAATTCAAAACTGCATTTTTTTGCTTTCTTGAAGGGCACTCCTGTGGAGGGGACGCCACTCAAAAGCTCGTTCAAAACAAAAGTGAGAAAGTGAATCTTTTCTCAGAGGGCCCTTCCACAAGACAGTTAGCGAAGGGTACGTTCATAATGCCATGTTTCCTTCAGAGTACCTCCTTCAAGGGCTCTGCAGTTCAGAGTGAGTATAGGGCATAGGGAGCATCACATTCGATTGGAATCTGTCCCCAATCTGTGCACTATTAAAGGCTCCTCCGCTTAATTATCTTTAATATGCCCGCAATTTACAAAAAATCTCATAACACATAATTACTGTTAGTGTGAGATTATGATTTAAATTTTGTTTTATTTAACTATCTTAATTTAATTATTAAAATTTCTCCCCTTTTTTTGGAAGACCAAAAGGGCACCTTTAGATTTGTGAACGAAAGGGACAGGGACTTATGCACCTGTTGCCTCCGTTCTTTGCACTTCAGTGCAGCCGAGGCAGCCAGTCATGTTTTATATCCCTATGCCAGATGCTGAGTTCTGACAGCAGCATTTAGTATGCATTTTTTTGTGGATAGATTGAAAATACACCCATGAATTTCTTTCAAGCAAAAACAAGTCTGTCACATCATTTGCTTTCATTGAAGGCACTGAACACAGACCACCTACCATAAAATAGGGCACATTTTAATTCAGCATTTTATGGTCTGAATTAACACACAATTAACACACAAGGTGTGAAAGTGGTGTTTAAGTGCTGTCTCTGAAATGTCACAATATAGGTTGTCACAATGCAGTACAATATAGGTTAGATACAGTATGTAAGCACTATAATGAATGTCTAACGAGGTTCTTAGTTTTAGGCGAGATTACAATCATTTGCCTCCATGTATTCCAGGACATGACATCTAGCTTATAGGAAGACCAAATTTAATGTATTCATTTGACCCATACACAAAATCTGTATGACATTTTAGCTTACCTTGCTGCTTACTACATGATTCTGTTTTATTTTATGGAAAGAGCAGAGGCAAAAGGGGCTTTAGACCATGACTAATGTTATGGATCATAACCATGGGCAAACTTAAATAAATACTGCCTCTAAAATGTGCATGCTTCAGCAAGTGCAGGACCAGCTGGACAGCAGTTCAGACATAGTCCAACCATTTCAAACTCAAAACTGATATGCATATTTTTGGATAGTTCAGATCTATAATGTAAAGCTCTCATGGGTGTTGTTCAGTAAAAAATATATTCAATTTCAAGTTTTAAGTGTGTTAAAAAATTTTTTTAAAAAAAAATTAAAATTAAGAAAAGAAAAGCTGAATAGGATTTAATAGCTAAACTGTAAACAATGTTTTATTAGGTAACCTAAAAATAGCTTCATGTGGGAACAACTAAATTAACTGGTTTTATTCAAGTATGAAATATTATTTAATTTGATTGAATCAACCTTACAACATTAGGTACGTGAAGGAGGTCTCTAGCTGGAATGAGCACTCCTTTAAAGGTGCACTCAGTAACTTTTTATTTGTGTAATCTCAGACTTACAGTGACACCTAGTGGTGTGGATTCAGGATCATTCAAAATCAATAGTTTTCAGTTACAGAAGACATTGTAGAAATACTCTATACACAATCAGCCATAATTAATTTAATCCAAGAGTGAAAGTGTCCAATAACAAGATGGTTATTGAGATTGAGTAGTATTCAGCTGGTCATGTGATTCTAAAATGGCAGCCCCCATGAGGGCACCCCTGCCCCATGTAGACTAAAATAGCTTTTATAAGGTAACTGTCCTCATCTCATGTGAGTGGTCATGATTTTATACTTATGTTTAAAAATTACAATTAATATATTTAGGAGTAAAGCTTCTTTAATGGGGAAAAAATTACTGAGTGCATCTTTAACATTCCCATTCAACTTAATAAAAGTTGCTCGGCTAGTGCATGGCTCCCTGGATCTTTTCTCTTTGACACTAAGTACCAGAGACAGACTTTTTTGAGCCAATCAGCTGAGCCGTAAATGTTATGTGAGTAAATTACTCGGGAGCCACTGGAAAATGACATCCTAACAACACTAATTGGATGATGGCAACACAAGAATGCGCTAGGGCAGTCAATAGGGCTGAGAAACTAAATTTGAATTTTGCACTTAAACATTACCGAAATTTGAATTAAATTCTAAAAAGTTTCAAGACAGACAGTAAGTGATTACTGGATTTTTTAATCGACGTTGTCTCATAAGTCCACAAGAGGGCCCAACGAATAAATATAAAGCAAAAAGCACTGTGTTATATTGTTAATTGCAAAGAACATACCTGGTTGTCAAAAAAAGTGAATTCTATTCTAAACTAAGATGCATTAAATTATAAAAATCAAAAGATTTAGCCAGTTCATATTCTCAAATCTTAAGTAAAAAAGTAAAATGAGAAAAGAAACCCTTCAATAGAATGCTATGTGTTAACTTAGTGTTGTGTGGTATACTGGAGCCATGGTACAGTATTCAAGCTTCAAAATACTGGCGGTACCAGAGTATTTTTGTATGTTGGTAGTAAAATTCCTGGCATTTGTGGCTCAGGCTCTGCCTTGCCGTGGTAATGGTGTGTATCTGATCCCAGTGCTGCAACAAGGGCTGTTCAAACAGGACGCTAGATGGAACACAAGAGAATAGAACAGAACACAGGGATCTCGAGATGAACTTTTGAAACTCCTTCCCTGATGCAGCGTTTTAAAAACCATCGGTTGTGCTGCCAGATGCTAATAAGAGAGCACCATGCAACAGTAAACAGGGAAAAATATAAGTACATTTCATGCTTTTAAGAGCCTTCAAAAATTCATGCCTACTTTTAAATGGCCAAGGCGAAAGATGCTTTTTGCCTGCAGAATGGTATACTCATGGCATCTAACAGCAGCTGCTAAATGGGCCATCCTAACAAGCCAAATCTTTACACATTGAAATAGCTCTTTGAGCTAAGAACTGCACGTTCATGTTTTACAGTGTAATTGGGATTCATCTGTGTCAAGTGGGTGCAAATAAAAATAATTAGCTTGGCCTGCTGGTTAGGGAAGTCATTAGGGAAAGCACTGATTACACCTGACTATGACCTTTAACTAACACATTTGACACACAGAAGAAAAATGATTCATAAATATGTGTCCACTTAAGACTTTGAATAATTACCATAGGACACATTGATCTCTAAAATGCTGTATTTTGTTGTTTTTGTTTTTGTTGTTGTTGTTGTTTTATCCATTCCTTAAAAGGAAAATGTAACCCCCAAGAATGTACTCAACCTCATGTTATTTAAACCCTTTATTTTATTTTTTACTTCCATGAAACACAAAAGGAGATCTTGAGCTTGCACTTCTCATTTACACTTGTATTATAAAATAAAATAAATAAATAAAAAAACGGCAGAGGGGAAGATTATCAGTGAAAGATGCCTTAAATTTCTGTGACTTGGTAGGATAAATTGCCATCCACTTTTGTTGTATGGAAAACAGAAGCTTGCATATTTTGAAATCTCATTTTGTGTTTCACGGAAGAACATGACAGGGGCTGAGTAAAATATGACACAAGCTTAATGTTTAAGTGGACTGTTTCTTTAAATAGATACTTTTATTCCTGTGTCATTTTGAAACCCCAGCAAATTGTTCCAATAAATTTGAAAATGTCACAAAAATTGATCAAGAAGTAGTCAGGGGCATTCCATCCCAACATCATCATTTGTTTCATGCTGCTTCAACTATTCCTGTGGCAGGAGAGGTCCTGCTCGAGTAGTGACCCTTGAGGGTTGGAGAGATACCCTCCTGTATGAAGCAGGCAGAGGCTGCTCAAGACATGGTTGTTAGGACACAGCATTGGCACATAGTCCTAATGAGCTCATCTGAGGCTTGTTATAGTGCTTCTCCGCTGCTGCTCTCCAAGAAGCAGACGTTCTGCAATTTCCCTAATGGTTCCTTCAGAATGAGTGAGTGCTGGAACAGACAGAACTAGAACACTGGAATAATGTAGGTTTGACACACAGCAATAGCTATATCGATGTTAGCTAGCACATGAAGTCGATGTGTTTTTTTGTTTTATTAGATTATGTAGAGACACGCCTCCTTTGTTCCATTAAACCTTTGATTACCTGAGAATATATAGCAGACACTCAAACTGTGGCCTTTGGGGTAAACTGATTTTGTTTCATTATTGAAATGCCAGAGTAGTAATTCCAGACCAAAGCATGAAAATGAAATCAAATATCCTTTCAATGAATTTGCAATAAGCATGTCCAAATATAATAACTTGCAAAAGTGCTGAATATCATTATCTGTGAATTATTATTTATTTATTTTTTACTTTAAAGTGCAACTGCATTTTGTAACTAATTCTTCCTCAAAGATTAATTTCTGGAATTTATGTTTTATTTTTGTTTTTCTGTGAAAGTCTGTTTTTTTTTTTTTTTTCTTCAGGCAAAAACCCCAATCTCAACAACAACATTTTCAAGTGCACATGAAGAGCATAATGATTTATGCCAATTGTACAGTTTAAGAAATAAAATGTGAGAAAAAAATATCTGACTATGCTGTGGGGTTAACTGTTTAAGAGATTGAACATTGAAACATTTAGTTTTAAATTTCCTCTAAAGCAGCCTTTTTTCTTTAAAGATCATCTCATGACAAGACATTAGATTGAAATCTGTGTTTTTTAAAGTATTATCAATGATGATGGTGTCCCACTGATGTATTTTTAAATAATGCATGATAATATCACTGCATAATGGCCATGGTCATAATCTCACACTTCCAACAGCTTGTTCAATGAAAAAGCCTTTAATACAGTATCAACCTCCGTATTGAGGTTGCTGGAGTGAATCTGGTAAAGCACTGGAATTTCTCAACCATTTAAAAAAATAAAATAAACCTTCACCCCAGGATCACATGAGCGCAGTGGAGACGAGAGTCATTATGTCTCAGTGTAACGTGCAGGGTCACGAGTTGACGTCTCTTATATTGAATCAAACTGACTGCTTGTGGTTAAATGTTAAGAGATGTTCACCTTTTTACACAGGTCACAGTGCTTCATTCATAGGTTAAAATTCAGCTCCTTGTTCAACTGAAACAGCGAAAGCCAATATTCAATATTTTGTCCATCTGATGAAATCTATAATTTAGCTATCCAGTAGTATAAATGTAGCCATTTTTCTGTGTTTTTAACAAATGCCCGTATGATCTGTGGCCAAAAGGTGTAGGCTGTTGTTTGAACTTCGAATCTAATTTCAATATCAATAGGTTGAAAGGAGCAATTTTCACTATCCATTTCTTGCGTACTGTGAGTCATAATACTGTATATCAGTAGAGGTAAGGGTGTATTCAATTTTCTCTTTTGTAGAACTGTAGGACTAACAAATGTTTTTCAGTGAATTTTTGAAGTCTTCATGCCTCTATATTGATAATTGGTGCTACACTGCATACATATGTATGTAGGTACACCTCCCCCCCCCCCCCAACCTCTGTCATCTTTAAAGGTTTAGCACCTGCACAATTATTCTTTCCTTGGATCTCGACACGGTGAATTTTGCAAAGCACTGTCATTTTAACAGGAAGGACTGTCACTCAGGAAGCCTTAAATATTAAATGGACCGGTAACTTAATCCACCTAGGACAAAGGCTACAGGGGGAAAATGGTGTTGTCAGTGTTTTCAGAAACACTCTGCTTTCCTATACGGTATTTATGCACTGTATGTACTATATATACTGTATATATAAGGATTAGGGGTGGGCGATATGACCAAAATGTATATCATGGTATGAATAATTTTTTTATATCACTGTAACAGTATAAATCACAATTGATTTTTTTTTTTTTAAATTCTGGAAAACCAGCAAAAATAGTTTATACATTAAATAACCATGTAGGGATGAGCGATATAAGCAAAAAAAATGTATAGTGATTTTCTTGAAATTTTAAGAAATGCATACAAAAATTTAAAACGATGTCCAATGTAGACTAATGATACTGTATGTCAATTGCGATTAAAAAAAGGTTAAAAATTTTTTTTTTTAAATAATTAAATAATTACTTGTTTTATATATTCTGCATCCTTTTTCAATTCAAGCAAAAAATTTGGCTTCTTTCTAGTTCATTATAAGCATTTGATTTGATTCTGAAGCAATCCCCTCCATCACGTATTTGTTTGTAGTTGGGGAACGTACTTTTAAAAGTGTACTTACGATGTAGATTTTTCTGGCTTAGAGTGGCACAGCACTCTGGCAATCTCTCTCGCACACACACATACAGCACACGCAGAGAGAGAGAGAGAGAGAGAGAGAGAGAGAGAGAGAGAGAGAGAGAGTGGGTGAGCAAGAGAGAGAGAGAGAGAGTGAAAAAAGTACTTTGAAAGAGTGCACGCTTTGCTGCTCTCAGCCAAAATTATTACATAAAACTGATGCGCAGTATCAAATACACCAAATGTATGATAGTACTAACTGTATAAAGCACATCAATATGAAGACAAAGCCAAATCCTGGACATTTTTAGCCAATTTTGAAATCCCGGCCAGACGCTATTTTCAGGTTCGAAAAAGAGGACATATCCAGGAAAAAGAGGACGTATGGTCACCCTAACTAACAGAAAGTTGGTCCAAGATAGACCACTTGTATTAAAATTAATGGGAGAAATTGGATCATCCATTAGGTTGGGTGCAGAAAAGGAAGTCCCGCCTTACAGGTAAAAGACCCAATCACTTTTAGATACAGACATCATCTGCCAGCCTGACCTGAGATGAAGAAACACAATTTATGATTCCATTGTTTTCAGATTTAACTGCTGATTTGACATGTATTTGGAGATTTCATTCTTTCCCAATTCAAGTAGATAGTAGCTGTACTTTAATGCCGCTTATCCAAGGGGTGCTGTTATGATCTTTGGGCCCCCTGAAAACTTTATACTCTGGGCCCCCTATCTTATCGCAACCTGTAACTTTTGTTTTCACATACATTATCATTATTTATAAACATAAACATAGGCGTTATTGCACATTAAATAAGAGACACTAAAAACAAATTTAAGTTAATAACTTAAGTGATGCATTTAATAAAAATAGCTTATAAATGAATATCTACATATTAGAATGCATGATCAAGTCAGTTTAGCAAGTTGGAACTTCTGATGGAAATGCTGGATTTTATGTTTTAAATGTTGGTGTCAGGTGTATTTTGTTGATTCATGTCTTTTATTTTGAAAAGTTTAGTTCCTGTTCCCTAGTCATGTGATGTCTTGTTTTCCCTTCATGTTCATGTGTCATGTTTTCATTGGTTTATTGTTTAATTATCTTGTTAACAGTTCTGTTTGTTCATTGGTTTATGTTCTCTCATGTTTTGTATTTAAGCCCTTATGTTTTCATTGTCTGGTGGTCAAGTATTGAATGTGATGGTATGTGTTTGGTATGTTGTTCCTGGCAAGCGAACTTTATGATTGTTCATGTTTGTAGTTAGGGTGTTTCACGTTTATTAATAAACTGCACTTGGGTTCTTCATCTTCACGTCTTCGTCATTGCCAGCAGCCAGCATATGTTACAGTTGGTTTAAGTGACCTCTTGGAATATCTGTAAAAAAAAAAAAGATTTTGCCCCTACAATCAGAGAGCATTAGAACAGAACATATTTTATTTCAAGAGGAAAACTGACAGCTTGGTCTATAATTTATGGAGATCCAAGCTTTAAAGTCCATGTTTTTTTTGTTTTTTTTACTTTTTTGATTAGTAGAAATTACCACAGATTACACCTTGGATGGCTGATCATTAAGTAGGTAAATGTAACTATTATATAAAACAAACTTTAGCATTTTGTTTAAAAAAAAGAAAAAAAAAAGTTTTAATATTAATCTGAAACATTTCTATCAATTTACCAGTAGTTGGTGTTGCTAATGTAATGTGGCACACATTCAGGGGTTATGCTGGGCCCCCTGTCTATCCAGGGCTCTTAGAATTGTCCTAAATACTAATGAGATTGCATTGGACTTTGCTAATTTAATCTGTTTGGGACTATAAGGTAGATACAGTTTAGCATAATTGAAGGCAGTCTCAGTGTGTATTACTAGATAGCAGTGATATTACTGTACGGAACATGACAATGTCAACAGGGATATAATTTAAAGCACTATGATATGTACAGAGCCAAGGTTAATCTGTTCTGTGACCCTCTATTTGGGGACAGCTTCTTGTTGAGTTAAAGGTTTGTGTGTCATGCAAGGTGATACACTACAAACTACAGATTGCAATGTATACTACAGGAGGGTTGTTCAACTTAAAGGTCAGAGGCCACAAAGCAGGATCGCTTTAGCGTCAAGGGCCAAACTCCTCATTTTTATACTAATTATTTAAAAAGGTGAGAAGACTATGCAACACACTACAGTGACATGACCAAAATCTTGATGTATGTACGGCATGAGCAGTATTATATCAACCTGTAACAGTATATGTCATGATATTAGTTATTTTTGCTGGAAATTCAACCCAAAAATGTTTTTGGTATATTATATAACACCTTATATAATAAATATTGGAGTTAAAATCAGAAGAATTTAAACAGTTAAACATTATAAATCTGACTGGATGAGCCATGTTCACATTTGTTGTAAAAAAGACAATGTACGCACACCTGTGGCCACACATCAGTTGAATACTATATCAATGTGGAAAACTGCAACATTGCTTGGCATCTGTAAACAGCCTACATTTACACTATTTTTACACTGGACACAAGCGGTGTCACAGTACGTTAAAATTAAATTGCTCCAATTATAATCCACAAAGCTGTCCCTGGAAGCCCTTGTCTGTGATACAGTATGCAGAATAGTTTGCTGCTTGCTGCAGATTTTGTAAATCACACTGCGGATATATGTGGTATAAAAAATACAGCCGAATCTATGTCTGATTGCAGTTGTGGTTGCCATGATTATGACAGCATCATGGAGGCCACAAAAAATTGCTCAAGGGGAGTCCGGACCAATTTCTGCATAGGCACATACAGTACTGTGCCCTAAAGTCCCTAAAAAAAACCCAGATTAACACTACCTCCATTATTGCCCAGGAAAAACAAAAATAAAATAAAACTTTATTAAACACACATTGACTTTTTGTGGCAACTTGCCCCGTTATATGGAACCTGCCATTAAACATCCCATTATAGGCTTGTTGACAAAATTTAAAGAGTTCTGCAGTGCATCTCGAGATCCCTCCATTCTGTTATGCTCGGTTCAGCTTTCTTTGAAAGCTGTGCTGCCTGCTCACTGGTTTGACGAGGCGTGTTGCCTGTATAGCTGGAGTGCTGACTGCCCCTTTCTGCATCAAGTGTTACATCAAGCTTGAATTACTTAGATGGTAGGAACATTCCTCCTTATGGAATTTTCGTACATGTCAGGGCCAGGGGCTTGATTAATTGCATTATTTTTTTATTTTTTTGCATGCTATTTTTCTCACTATATTGAATGCATTAAATTGACAGCTCTTGTAGTAAATATTATTTGAATTTGTTTAGTTTTGTTTATTTAAGAGGATAAACTCCACAAAAAAATATAGTAATTTGAAAGGGTATTTGAAACCACCATACAAAACCACTGCTAGAAAAAAACACACATTTGTGTAGTTGGATTTTTGACTTAAAACCTTTTAGATACTAATATAGCCTGTGTGACAACTATAGCCCCAGTCTCCCCTATAGCTATTAAGCTGTGTATTATATTCCAAATAATTGTGAATTTGTATTCTATTCACAGTGAAAAATAAGTGGTGATCTGCAATGCACTGTTAAACTTGAGGTTAAAGCCCCTGCATACTTCATACGAAATCGAAGAACGAGGTGTGACATCATTTAGAACAAAGTCTGGGCAAAACAAAGGTGTTTTTGCATTCGTTTCAGTGGTTTGTAACAGCTCGCTAGGGCGAACTTTCAGGAAATCTTCTTACCGACTGCTAAATGCCTTTTTACTGTCATTGGTACACGTCATCAGTAGGTGTGACCTGGAGCACCACCTACTTTAGGGTCAACAGCTAATTACTGTTCAGTCAATTAAGATTAGTCAACATGAACATCTCGATTACATACGTAACCTTGGTTCCCAGAGTGGGAACGAGATGCTGCATAATGTCACAATTGGGGACATGTCAGTGGTCACATGGTCTGAAGCCCTTATACAATCACAGCAATTTAATGGCTGATGGCGTTTAAGCGACACCCCCAAGGAGCTACGTCATGGGCTCCTTAAGAGTGCTCGCCTGTGCCATCACCCCAGATTTTCAGCAAGAGGCACGAGCCTATGCATCAAGTGAGTATGGCCAGCTACGCAGCGTCTCGTTTCCACTCATGGAACCAAGGTTACATATGTAACCAAGACGTTCCCTTTCATAGGAACTTCTACGCGCGTACCCTCACGCCATGCGAACAGTAGCTGCCAACTGTCTAAGCCCATGTGGCAAGCATACAGTGGCGCACAAGCGAGCTTAAGCATATAAAAACTATGAATTCACTTCTGTTCCAACAGAGAGAACTTGAGAAGCAGGAGTCAAACCCTCATCCAGATGATAAAATCTAACAAAAGTATGCGGAGACGACCAACCTGCCACCCTACAAATGTCTTCCAAGGATGCACCTCTAGCCAAAGCCCACGAGGATTCCATGCTCCTCATAGAATTAGCCTGAATACCCAGAGGCGAAGGCAAACCGTGCGCCTCATAAGCACTTGAAATTGCATCAACAAGCAAATAAAACTCTGTTTGGAAACCAAAACACTTCTGTTGCAGCCACTAAAGCACACAAACACCTGCTCTGACTTACGCCACTGGCTGGTACGGTCAACATAAACCCACAGAGCCTTAACTGGGCAATACATATGCAACTTTTCATGCTCCTCCTACTCAAATGGGGCAGGAGAGAAAGACTGCAAATTATTAGTCTGCGAGCGAAAGGACGTGGAGATAACCTTCAACAAATATCCCTAACAAGATCTTAATATGACCTTTGCTAACCCTGGCGAAAAAAAACATACACAAATGTTTGATCGATAGGGCATGCAAATCACCAACCCTCTTAAACAATGCCAATGCCAATAGCATGGCAATTTTAAGAGTCAAAAACGTATCAGCAACAGATGTTAAGGGCTTGAACGGGGCAGCTGAGAGCACCTCTTACACCACAGATAAAGGGGCAAAAATGTTTAAGCCCGCATACTCTGCGCATAAACCGAGAGACAAGAGAATGTCTACCAATAGAAACCCCATTCACAAGCGAGTACACAGCCGCTATAGTGGAGACATAGACTTTAAGCGTTGCTGGGGCAACCCCGGCCCCCGAAACGCTCCTGTAAAAATTTCAGCACTGAACCGACAGGGCAGTGAACTGGATCTTCACTTCGCGATAAACACCAGAAGGTGAAAATACGTCACTTAAACATATATAGCCTTCTCATTGATGGAGCTCTAGCATTTAGAATGATATTAACCACAGCGGGGGATAAACCATCATTCAAAAAAGCACCCCGTTGAGGGGCCAAACCCATAACTTCCATAAGTCTAGCCGGGGATGCCTAATGCTGCCCCACGCCTAAGACAACATGTCCATTCTGACTGGAATCTCCCAAAGCATCTCCTCCAGGAGAGAGACCGGAGTCAAAAATCATACTTGAGATGGCAAATATGACACCACAAATAGGAGCAGAACTCGATTCCTGAACTCCCGAACACTCTGCAGAACTGGGTCCAGTAGGCTGATCGGGTCTGTTTCCATGGTAACAGACCTTGGTAACACCCATGTGTCACGAAGCGTATGCCTTAGTGGTTGTAAAGAATAAAGTTCCTTTATGGATTTCATCCAGCACTGAAAAAGACTTGCATGCAACATGCCCAGGGGAATGGAAGCGGATGGCGTGTTGATAAGCCCCAACAGCCTATGAAATGTTCTTGCAGAGAGAACAAACCCCCACTCTGAACATTGCTAGACACTGGCTTAATGACTGACTGCGAGCTGGAGACATGCAAGCCCACATTGCCAGCGAGACTGGCTGCACACCTAGAAACAGAGTCTGTTGCCTTGGCAACAGGACACTCTTGTCTAGGTTGACTTGCAGCCCCAGATTGTTAAAATGCCTGAGAATGACATTTCGATGTTGGGCATCCATACTCTCTGAGTGAACTAACAATCATCGAGATTATTCAAAATGCAGATGCCTTGAAGCGTCAATGGTGTCAGAGCTGCATCTATGCATTTTGTGAACGTGCGTGGTGCCAAAGCAAGACCGAGCTGAAGGACGTGAAACTGGTATGCTTTGCCCCCAAAGATGAATCTGAAAAATTGCTTGTGCTTCAGCGCAATCTGAATGTAGAAATGAGCGTCCTTCAAATCTATTGCCACAAACTAGTCCCCCAGGCCATAATTGTGACATTATTTGTTTTTGCGTCAGCATTCTGAATCATAATTTCTTTAGAGTTAAATTTAAACATCTCAAATCCAGAATGGGATGTAAGCCGCCACCTTTCTTTGGGACCAGGAAATAACAGTACTAAAACCGCATTTTCTCTGAGAAAGGGGAATCTCTTCTATTGCCCTTTTCTGCAAGAGAGAGTTTTCCTGAATCAAGAACGGGGCTTCCTGAACAGAAACCACTGTCGGAATCACCCCGTTAGACACTGGCGTGCCTGCCTGAACTAAATGACATAATCATGCTTGATCGTTCGAATTACCCAATTGCATGATTCTCAGTAGCGCAACATGTAACCGCTAGATGGCGCTCTTGGCTTATTGTTGGAGGCTGTCCTGCAATCAGCGTTCCAGCATAGGGGAAGCTTTGGGCCTCTGATATTGCAGCTGATTGAATAGGAGTTTTGCCTTTATTACATCCAGGCATGAATAAAGGTCAACTTGAAATGTACCAACAGCAGGGACACTCACTGATAAAACCTCTTCCTTTGCATTTTGAACAGGAAAGAATGTGTGAACATTGGGGGAATTGGGAACAAATGGCGAACTTGTCCCGATACTGTCCGAAGGGCAAATAGGGGAGAAATGGATGCGTTTGTATGGTCCAGTTTCATCCGCTGAATGAGGGCTCACCCTCCGTTTCACAGCGAGCATGTCAGGCTCGCTTCTGTTTGAATGGTGCCGAACCAACCTCCAAGCGCCTGTGTGGCCATGCCCATGGTGGCGGGAATGTATGAGGAGGCATCTGCTGGAATTCGGCAGTCTGCTGTTTCACAGCACGGAACATCTCAACTACCAACTGGATGGCATCACCGAACAGTCCAGACTATGACACAGGGGCATTCATTAAAAAGGCCTTGTCCTTGTCACGAATGTCCTTGAGTGTAAGCCACAAATGGCGCTCCTCTGCCAAAGCCAGGTAGGCCTTGTTCAACGAAGTCGAAGTTAACCTGCAAGGCTTCGAGGGAAGAGTAGGCCTCGATTTCCATGTAGCCACCAAAGAAGAAGAGAGATGGGCTGCCAGCGTCTCCTCCATCGCTGGGACCTAATTTTATCCATGCTCAGCAGCTTGACACACGTTAGCAAATTCCAAGCCAGACTGATTTGTGATTGTGGCCAAATATGGTTGATCCCAGGACTTATAAATCTCCCAGTGGAGGTCTGGGGAAAAAGGGAGTGATCTACGAGGTGTCATCATGTGTTGGCCTGCTAAAAACATCCAGGACATCCGACTTAGTCTCATCTGGCCAATCCAAGTGCAGCTTCTCCACTGCATGTGAAACAACCTCAAGCAACTCCTTGTAAGTTACAGAGGACCTGGAAACTCAACCACCGGGAGGCAAGGCCTCAGCCTGGCCGCTGGAAAAATCCTTGGAATCCGACGTCACGTCCTCATCCTCAGAACTGAAGGAAACCACTGTGCAGGCCTCAGTGCTGGAACACAAATGCCCTCGTGCAAATGCCACAGATGAATGCTGATCCAAATCCTGTAAAAGTGACAGAGAGAACCGAAGGTCAGCCTGCTGTTCACCTCCTATCTCTTTGGCCTCCACGCCAGTCTCCCACATGTCAAGCGGCCGCTTGGCACTGGCAGAGAGACGCAGCCAGAACGAACAAATGGCTTAACTGAATTCCTGAAGGACGCGAGCCTCGTGTGAAGCATTTGGACATTCATTAGATCACACTGCCGGTAATCTGATCCCTCCAACGTGGACTCCGCATAGCAAAAACCCAGAAAACTCACTCACGTCGTGAGTATCTTCGCCGACGATGAACCGCGTACTCGGAGGTAAGCACTTCCTAAAAGACATGCTCGCGTTGCCACTCAAAAAGGGAGAAAATAATCCTCTCTTCGACGTGAGTCACTAGGAAACAACACGTGCTTAGAAAAAATTTGTGCAATGAAAAAATAAAATGCCGTGGGCGAGTGCTTTTAAGGAGCCCATGACGTACTGTAGCTCCTTGGGGGCATCGCTTAAGCGCTATCAGCCAATAAACTGGCTTGATTGTATAAGGGCTTCAGACCACGTGACCACTGAGGGGTCCCCAATTGTGTCATTACGCAGTATAGAAGTTCCTATGAAAGGGAACACAGCGGCGTGTAGAGTTATTAGTGAGCTGGTGCAAACTCCTACATCTGTAAGATCATTATGATCAGTTTCATCATAAATTACAATAACAGTGTAATCCTTTTTTGGTCTTGTGTGAATTCTACACATTTTAATGTCATATCATATGATGTTTTACATTTAGTAAATTTGATGTTTTACATTTACATGTACATATAAATGCCTCCCCCAGCAGCATGGCCAGTGTCTGAATGTTTGCAGACAGTATGTCGTTGCTCAGTTGTTTCGAACTTATTTTTACCTCTGAACAACCAACAAACAAGAACTTCTTTGTAAGTGTGCTGGGGCCTTTAGCTTTCAGTTCTCACAGCATGTCAGAATATTACAGGCAGTTTCATTCAGACACATCGCTTGCTGAAAGCTCACCATGTTCTGTTAGTACTGAGTAACAGCCTGCCTGGCTATTAGAGAGAAAATTAGACTTCACCTGTAGAGATTGATGAATAGAATTGTTTTAATGTTGTTTCATGATCATGACTTCTAGCATGTCATTCTACAACCAATTTACTGTATTGTTGAAGATTACTTGTTTACGCAGCCATTGAGTATTTCTCATCTGGGTCTGGCAATTTAACGCTGAGAAAAATATAGAGTACCTCTGTAAAATGGGTGAATTGTCAGTGAATTGCCTGTCTGAATTTTCCTGTTTGTGCTAAATTACCTACCTAGCCATTGTGGGGAAATTTGCCTCTGGTTGAACATACCAAGCTTGATGCTTGATATTGCCATTCATGTTGATATAAGATTAGCTTGGCCATCAAAATAAAGCATTACAAAAGTGACTAGATTTTGACATTTTCTGAAGAAGATGTGAGTGGTGCTTGTTCATGAAAAAGGCTCCTTCGATGCTAGGGTATTGAGGGTGGTTGCCAGGGAATTGCTTTGCAGTTGCTAGGGTGCTGTTGGTAGGAGGTTGCTTATTGGCCCAAGTCAAAATCCCACCCCAAAGTCTATATGATATTCTGTTCCTAAGATGTGGCTTGGGTAACCCTTTAATGTAAGTCTAAAAATGTAAGTTCTATCACTTAAAAAAGTAAAAGCACACCTCTTCTCAACATGTTACATTTTGAGGTATAGTTCATGTCTATACCTTAACCAGTGCGGAATGGGTTTCGCGCCAAAGTTAAATATTTAGGCTTAGGGAGTTTTAAAAACAATAAACCTTTGAATGAGCCATAGTGATGATTGCCATTGCATTAACCACTAATTAAACAGTCCTCCTGAGATTGTGTCAAACTGGCCACGTAAAAGAGCATCTTAGGGAAAGAAAGTGGGGTTGAGTAGTCAAGCATAAGTCCAGGATAAGAGGACAAGAAATCCCCACATGTGTGCCAACAAAAGCAGCTCTACTCTCCTCTCCTCTCTTTGTCTCTCCTCTCCTCTGAGGACCCTGTATAAACTTCCTGTAGAGAAGTGAGCAGTTGTTCTACAGTAAATAATTTTTCATGAGGCCATAGCTACAGACAGACATGTGGTGCACCTGCAGCAGTGAAAGTGAAATTATTATTTTGAGAAGAAAGAAGAATTAGAGCATTTTGTTTTTGATTAAAATGACTTTTTAAACTTCATAGTTGGTAAGGATGATTTGATGAGGAGTTCTCAGATGGAGTATTTATTGGGGGTCTGAAGTATACATTTTTAATCAGGAGGAAAATGTGTTTGTTAAATTATTTTAAAGAAATGGCTATCGGTGTGGACACAAAGAAGAATAAAGGTGTGCAATTGGCAACTGTAAGGCTAGAGTTACAGCAATTCACATAAAAACTGTAGGTTTTTGTAAAAAATAAAAAATAAAAAAAGTCTGCTAATGAGGTTTTATGGGCAATTTATGATGATCATATGGTTTTAAACTTTACTTTGTTCTCATTCTCTGCTGTGTGTTTTAGCAAAAGAAGCCCATGTCCAGTTATATTGCCACTCGCTGTGTGCATCCTCGATGGTGTTCTGTCGTTAAATTAAAAGGATAAATTAATCGAGTTCGGTGCTAGACATAACATTTTTTTTTTTTTTTTAAATGGGGCGATAAAGCCCTTAAAAAGCCCAATTATATGTAAGCCCCTGAATGCTTGCAGTGTACACAGCTCCATTAATTATAATAGAAGCACTGCTTGATTATTGGCATGATATCTCGTGGTCTGGATGGAACTTATTCAGGGTCTGGTCTAGCAGGATGGGCCAAGATGGTTCCCCTATAGAGCTGGGCCTGGTCACATAGCCATAAATGTTGTGTCACAACGTGTTTTTAATAATTGTGCAATTATTTCCTTAGAGTAACTGAAATTGCAAATGTGTGAAGCTTACATAATCTTTGTCTTTTTCTGACTAATACCAAGTTACCATAGTTACCATAGCCATTGAATTATCCACGCCCCCTCATTCCAAAACCCCGCTCTCCAAAGATATATTTGAGACCAAAACTGAGTAAAAGAGCAGCATTGTTAATTCCTGTGGCTGTCAAACTCACCAGTGGCACAATAGCGCCCTCAACTGACAAACATTCTAAATTATAGCCTCCGCTTTAAATACAACTCTATGAGAACAAGCAAAATGATTGACAGGTGAAAAGCATCAATGTTCGTGGACACTTTTTTGCTCACTCACCTACTACCCCTCCTGGAGTATAAGCCAACAACCAGGACTCTCCAGCCATCTCTGTCTTGGGCTTTTCTTTCAATCTGGCTCCAGGTGTAGCCCATCCTCTTGCAGTCAGACTCGAGGTCTCTGCGGCAGGTGTTTCTTGGCCTTCCTCTTTTCCTTTTCCCTTGAGGATTTCAGGTCAGGGCTTGCCTGATGATGTTTGATGCAGGCTTGCGGAGTGTGCGACTTATCCAGCCCCAGCGTCTTTTCATGATTTCTTCATGGGCAAGGAGTTGGGATGTTTGCTGCCATAGGTCCCTATTGCTGATGGTGTTTGGCCAGTGGATTTGGAGGATTTTTCTCAGACAGGTGTTAATGAAAGTCTGGACTTTGTTGGTGGTAGTCACTGTTGTCCTCCAAGATTCTGCTCCATACAGAAGGACCGATTTTACATTAGTGTTAAAAAGTCTGATCTTAGTTTGCAGCGTTAGGTCCTTGGAGCTCCAGATCTTTTTTAGTTGGTTGAAGGCAGTCCTTGCTTTGCCGATTCTTGCTTTGACATCAGTGTCTGTACCACCCTGCTTGTCTATGACACTGCCCATGTGGGTGAAGGCCTCCACCTCTTCCAATGCATCACCTGCAAGAGTGACTGGAGATGTGCTGGCTGTATTCACCTTCAGAATTTTGGTTTTTCCCCTGTGGATGTTGAGGCCAAGTTGTACTGAAATGGCTACCACATTGTTGGTCTTCTCTTGCATCTGCTGATGGGTATGGGAGAGTAGGGCCAGGTCGTCTGCAAAGTCCAGGTCATTGAGCTGCATCCAGTGTGTCCACTGGATTCCATTTATTCTCCCTGCTGTGGATATCTTCATGATCCAGACTATGGCCAGCAGGAACAGAAAAGGTGAGAGCGAACAACCCTGGCAGACTCCGGTCCTCACTGAAAAGGCTTCTGTGAGATGTCTTCCATGGACTATCTTGCAGGTCATTACCTCATAAGAGTTTCTGATGATTCTTACAAGTTTATCTAGCTCACTGTAGTGGGGAAGGAGTTTCCAAATGGCTATCTGTCCACGCCGTCAAATGCCTTCTCATAGTCTATGAATTTAACATAGAGGGGAGAGTTCCATTCCATCGACTGCTCAAAGATGATGCACAGTGTTGCAACCTGGTCTGTGCAGAATCTATCCTTGCTGAAGCCAGCTTGTTGATCTCAGAACTGAGCATCACTTGATTGGGACTGATAGAAGAGTTATCCGTCCGTAGTTTGCGCAGTTACTCAGGTCACCTTTCTTGAAGATCTTGATGAGATATCCCTCTTTCCAGTCAGATTCCAGATCTTTCCAAGCATATTTACTGATGTTTCAATGTCTGCCTTTAGTGCCTCCGCTGGGATGTTGTCTGGTCCTGCTGCTTTTCCATTTTTCTGTTGTTTGATGGATTGCCATATTTCTCCCTTGGATGGTCTGCCACAGTCGATTGGCAAGTCCCTGTCGACTGACTGTATGTCTGGTGGAATGTGACACGGGCTGGTTAAGCAGTTCTTCAAAGTGCTCCATCCATCTTCTTTGTTGGCCTTAGTTGCCCATGATTGTCTTCCCAGCTTTGTCTTTAACCAGTCTTTCTGGCTTGCTGTACCTGCCAGAGAGTTTCCTTGTTATGTCATAGAGTTCTTTCAGGTTTCCATGACTTTCTGCTTCCTGGGCTTTTGCCTGGACCTAGACTTTGTAAATAGCAAACAAAAATGTGTTTACAGAAGCAGGAAACACATTTTTGTTTGCTGTTTACAAAGTCTACAGCTGTCACAGAGACCAGTGAGATATATCAGGACACTTATTTCATTAATATCTTTAAGAGAGTAGGACATTTTCTTGCATACTTTTCCATTAAAAAATCAAACAAACCTGGGTTCGGACAAAGCAATCAAGCCGACCATCTGTGAGAATGAGTAGACTTTAGCAGTGGTTACATTGGTGAATAACCGGTATCCTACTTTATTTTCAACAGAAATCCACTGATATAAGATTTACTTAATATATCATTATTATTACAATGTTATTGTATTGAAGTAATTAGATATTTGGGTAATGGCAATGTAAGTTTGTGAAATTTACAAAAAAAGTTCTCATTCTCTTCTCTTCTCTTTCCTTCTCTCCCTCGTTCCTTCTTTTTGTCTGCACCCCAGTTCACTAATGAGATCAGACAGAGCAGGGGTGTTTGTCGGGCAAAGCTAGAGCTCCAGTGGCCTGAGGCACAGGCATATTCAAACATACTGCATGGGGAGAGAGGAGGAGAAAGACACAGAGAGCGATTTTATGAGCAGACTCCATGATGTGACCCTGTACACAAGACGGGCACACACGAGATAGACGAGTGCATTTTCTTGTTTGGATGCAGGTTGTCTGCCATGAAATCTCAAATTCTCAAAGACAGTATGCTCAAATATTGTATTTTTGGCTTAGTCTAATGCCCAGTGCACACTGTGATTTTTTTCTGTCCTTTACTTTGTTGTCAGATTGTACAATATGACCCCGGTGAGATTTCACATAAAAGCCCAGGCAGACTGTGCCAAAAACTACATATTTCATGTCAGACTCTGCAATATAATACATTGTAACCAAGACGTCGCTCACTTGGTTTTATGTCACCAGTCTGCATCTGTTCATTTTGAAAAAATACAGCTCAAACCCAATCAAGCCCTTGAACTTATCCTGGCAATGTTTTGCCTGAAAAAAACAAAACAAGTAGTCAGTTGTTTTACAGTAGCAGTTACACTAAAGGACTGCCAACCAAGACTACAGATTTTTCCCTACAACGAAATAAACTGTTTACGACTCCTGAGATTTGTCTCAAATGGCAACATTGTGGCTAGAATCGTATAGTGTACACTCAGCTTTATATTAATAATATAATAACATAATATTGTAACATAATTAACCAAGAATGTAACCAAATTCAAGGTTGGGGGCACAAAATGTAAAAGTTTTAAGAATCTTAGATTTAAAACCCATGCTGACCACTATTCTTCATATTGGGGAAACGCGTCCCCTTCAATGACCATGGTGGTCACAGCCATGCAGACTACATTACATAATGTAAGTACATTCTGTTGCACTGCATTATAAAGATCATGTAATTAGAGGGGATCACTTCCATTAAAACACTTAGTAAGTCTGGGAAAGTTTTCATATATAGTAATAAATATGTTTAATTTTAATGTGGTGCTTTAGAGATGGTTCACGCAAAAATGAAAATTCTGTCATCATTTACTCACCCTCATATCATTCCAAATCCTTTCATCCATGGAACACAAGAGGAGAAATTTTGAAGAAAGATTTTTATTATTTATTTTTATTTTATTCATTAGACAGTTGAGTGGAGAGCAAAACAGGAACTGTCTGGGGAGAAGAGGGCTATCAGGATCATGATTGTTTCCATCAAGATCTTTACACAGCAACCGTTGAAATCTGTCTGGAATAAAAAGATAGTGTTACAGAAAAAAACTGTCCATTCTCTTTTTAATTTAATATTAATATTTCAAATATTAAATGTATATTTATATTATATTTTAACCTTTACTATTTATTTAGTAACACTAGATTTTTTTTAAATAAGTATTAAATCGTGGACAAACCAACAATTAGGCTTGTAAAACAGCTTCTGTGGTTATAATACACTGCATAGTAGAATCATTGTCAAATTTAGGTACAACTGATCCTTCGATAAGCCCCGCCTTAAAAGCATTTCTGACCAATCCTGTCTTAGCAACTGTTGACCTGTCGCCATTAATTTGACAAGCGTTTTCCTTTTTACAATGAGAGCCTATGGTAGTGGTGTGTGTTTGAATAGATTTAGGTGGGATTTTATTGAAATGATCCAAAACAAATTAAAAACTTTGTTGCTGGGTCACTTGTAATAATGGCATGAGGTACTAGAGAGGATACACACAGTGTTTTTTCTTTCTTTCTTTATATATATATATATATATATATATATATATATATATATATATATATATAAAATCTTTAAATAAATATTAAGAAGAGCATGCTGTGGATTAAAGTGTGTCATTTCTCATTCCCAAATGAATGTATATAACATCAGCGAGAACACCTACATTTTCTCCAAGGTTAATTAAATCTAACAACTGAACATTAATTAATTTACGTATTGATTCAGGTCTTAATAAAGGTAATAGTAAATAAGGAGTTTACAGCATCAAAATGGTGTGTTATAAGATGTTATAAGCAGTTTTTCTTTTTCACTTACACTAATGTTATGAGGTTGTAATCACTATCAAGTGACGCTGTTCTATTTTTATGTTACTGTGATGATCATTTGTCTCAATTCTGATTCATATTCTGCACACAACTATTTCTTTTACACAAAATGGCAGATAAATATTACAATGTCACTCTTTATTCCAGCCCACATAAAAATATTATCCATTCCGTTTATGGGAACATTTTACCAAAAACCACTTAGATCATGGCAATCTCCCTTTCATTCCAATGGGGAGTCCTGCAGAGCTTGTCAGAGTGAGCAACTGTAAGCAAGGGGTGGAGCTTAGCGAAGGGTCAATTATATGTGCCGTCTTTTCTGTTATATGATAGGAATTTGAATAAACCCCTAATCCTAAGTATTAAACTCATGCCGCACTGTTTGTGTTATGGACATGAATAATACCTCAAATGATGTGGCTTGTTGAGGAGAGGTGTTAAGATGAAAAAAACAGGTCTTACATTGAAGTGTTCCAAGCCATATGTTCCTCAGCCAGGCAGAAAACATCCAGAGCATCTTAGCAACTACACAACAACACCCTCGCAACCAACCTCCACACCCTAGCATTTGGTGGTGAGTTTTGCACGGGCAAATACCACTGGTGGTGAGTTTTGCACGGGCAAATACCACTCACATTTTCCTCAGAAAATGTTAAAAATCAGATTTCTTTTACCCCGCTCTTCCACACATGCATTGCTTAACCAAGCAATAATACTTGCAGATCACTGCAACTGTTTTTGTAATAGGGGTGTTACTTTTTAAGACATACTAGTAATGTTACTGTTTTGCTCAGCACATCACATCTCCTGTGATATGGTCACTATGATCTGAGGAACTGGTATTTTTGACTGACACACTGTAATCAATGCAAACACACTCTGAGAAGCAGTCAGCCATTCTTCAAGTATTACAGCTGAAGAGTAATATCTGTGCCTGTGCATGTGGATGATTGTTTATGAATTTCTGTGTCAGGCAGATGGGATGCTCAAACAAACAGGAATGTTTTGATAATGCATAGAACCAGTATTTACAGTTTTCAAGGAAATCAACCTATAAATGACTTACTTATAGTTGTCTCTGCATAGTAAGCTGGAATACTAGAGAAAAAAATCCTTGAAAAAAATTACACACATCAGCTTTCCTTCCCTGTGTTGACCTTAACTGTTCTGAGAGAAACATGAAAACTGCTCTCCACTGCGAATTCTGCAAAGATCTTCATATAATTTTGGCAAGCATCGAGACCCAAGTTAAGCAAAAGTCACAGCATCATTATTCAGATTTGCCCTTTAAAAAGCAAGTACAGCACTTACAGAAATGTGCTTTGAGCTTGGTTTACCATTTTAGAAATTAATTGTAATAACTTTTGCATACCTTTTATACAATGACTAATTATGCTTTTCCTGGACTCATGCCTCTGTCTACAGAGCGAGTCAGGTCTCGCTGGCCATGTTTACACTTGGAATTAAAGGGATTGTTCCACAAAAAAATTAAATATCCCTCTCCAGAAACCACCGGATAAGGACCGAGTGGGTCAACAGAAATAATTCCTACCCACCCCTTTCCTCTTCTACCTCACCTCATATCACAGTTGTTTCTATTCCTACATTCTCACTACTGTACACCCCACTTTTCATCCTTCCTTCTTAACCATAGCCAGAAGCTCCCTTTTTCTGCTTCTTCTGCCATTTCCTTCAGAGACTTCTTCAGTGCTGATCCAAAGATACCAATGTTTTTCAACAGGTGCTACATTAATGTTCCAATAAACCCTTGACACCCGATCTCCACAGGGTAAGTGGCAGCCCTGGCAACCCCTGCACTTGGCAGCCAGATCATCATATTTTAGCTTCATCCTCTCATAGGCTGCCTCCAGTCCCTCTTCCCATTAAATTCATTTATGACTTTCTTAGCTGCTGCCGACCATAACACTATGTCCAGCCTCAAGGAGGTAATGGCAATCTCAGAAGGAAATTCCCTTTTTTACAAACTCAGTGTACTTCCTCTAAGGAGCATGATGGCCTTTGTTGGCCTTTATATTTACATTTATGCATTTGGCAGACACTTTTTTATCCTAAGCGACTTACAGTGCCCTTATTACAGGGACAATTCCCCTGGAGGAACCTGGAGTTAAGTGCCTTGCTCAAGGACACAATGGTGGTGGCTGTGGGGATTGAACCAACAACCTTTTGCTTACCAGTTCAGTGCTTTAGTCCACTACGCCGAATATTTATTCTACACATCTGAAGGATCTCTGCCAACTTTTGCAGAACCTGATCATGCCACACCTATACCAGTTATTTTGAGTTTAAATGAGCTAGTAATCTACTTCCCTGACGAAAAAGGTGAGTAGAAAAAGAAATGTAGGCTACAATACTAGTTAAACCATCATAATAAAATCATGAAGATACACTAAACAAGTTGCCACATACTAAACCCACTGTACCAGCATGGTGGATCACTGTTGAGTACGGTTAGCTAACCATGCCGAGAATTCTGGGCCAAAAGCAGTTTATAATTGTGCCATGCTGAACCGTGCTTCAGTGGAAATGCTACTGTAACCGTTGATGGTGGAAAAGCAGCTTATTTAGACTCAACAAGTGCCTGAAAAAATACACATAAGATACACATAAGATACACATAAGTTACACATACATTACACACATACATAGCACTGGAAACATACAAAAAAGCATGAAAGTCTGTCTATTGTTTTTCTATGTGGTGGACTTAAAGTAGTTCACCCAAAAATGAAAATGTGTCATTTACTCACCCTCATGTTGCCCTAAACCTTTTGTTTATTTCTTGCATGGAACAAAAGGAGATGTTATGTAGCTTATTAGGGATTGACAGCCTCAGTCACCATTCACTTTCATTGCATCATTTGTTTATACAATAAAAAGTGAGTGGGGAATAAGACTGTCAGTCATTTAACATTCTGCCTAACATCTCGCTCTGTGTTCAGCCCCGGTCACATTACACTTCATGCTCTATTCACTCTCATTTAAACGATTCCGAATTTTTTTTCTTTGTTTTTTTTTTAAGAGAGTTGGTCGATTAATTTCAGAACCCAATATGTCCCCTTCTCTATCACTCTGGCAAGAAGATATCCTCCCTTGGAGACCAATGCTACTGACTGGACATATTGGTTGCTGAGAGACAGAGTTTAATGATGCTTTGCCTGCAGAAACTGCTATACAATCTGTCTCCCCCATCATATGTTCAAGTGCGTATCACGAAAAGACCACTTTTATTGTAGGTGTGGGCGGATATGAGGGAAATGACACTGAAATTGCTTTTCTGTCTCGACAGTTTCAACACTGTCCTTTTGCAGGATTTAGGTGCACTTCATATTTTTTGATATCATACCTTACTAGCTGCTGGGGGTCAGTGCAGTTATAATCCACGTGATCATTATTATGTACTGCTGGAACAACGAGATCTTGTGAGTATTTTTGCATAGACACTGAAATGTTCAATATCAATGTATTGACGGCATCTAAAAAGTAAACCCCTTTACGATTGAACAACTTTAGACATATATAAATGTTTGCGAATCTCCTCAAACAGACACAAATTTACATATAAACATTATGTACAAATATCTACAAATACTTTAACCATGACTTTTCTGATAGTTGGGTCAATAAATTGTAATTAACTAAATGTAATCATGATCATACTCTCTAGCTCTAAAGTCCTTGGAAACATGTCAAATACTGTACCCAACAAGACTGATATGTACTGGACAAGTAATCAGAGAACACAGATATATCAGATATCAGAGATCCTTTGTGCTGGACGAAAGCAGCCTTTATTAAATCAAATCAAGGTGTCACAAGCTATTGATCTGTCCAAGTTATTTGAGACTAATTGTAGCCTAGCAGAGGCTGAAATCACCTTTTTTCTCCCCAGCTATAATTTTAATTCAAAAGCTTAATCCATCTCTGCCCTAGCCAAGATTTCCCATGAGGCAGAATAAAGAGAGGCAGCATTCGTACCCTGATAATAGAACGTACATATGCAATAGACTTTGAGCCTCTTTGTGATGGGACTACCAGGTGTCGCTCGTTCATAGACCGCAGAGAGCAAGTTGGAGCATAGACCTGAAGAAGTGAATTGAAGTAAGAGGGTGTGGTTCCATTGGCTGTCCTGAAAGCCAGAGTCAAAGCCTTGAATTTGATGCGGGCAGCTACAGGTAGCCAGTGGAGTGAAATCAAGAGTGGGGTGACATGAGCCCTTTTTGGCTGATTGAAGACCAGACGCGCTGCTGCATTCTGGACCATCTGCAGTGGCTTAATTGTGTTAGGTGGAAGGCCAGCCAACAGAGCATTGCAGTAGTCCAGTCTTGAAATGACCAGAGCTTGGACCAGGAGCTGTGTAGCATATTCAGACAGGAAAGGTCTGATTTTCCTGATGTTGTAAAGCGTGAACCTGCAAGACCAGGCGGTTGATGAGATGTGTGCAGTGAAATTAAGAAATTAAGACCACTCCCAGGTAGTGTCAAAAGTACTGGTACTTTGGTACTAAATCGATACTACAATAAAAAAGATGTAACAGTGTTTCAGCAGTACCGGTAGTAGCGAGCACCGACTCTGTCTGGTACTAGCGCACAGTATGACTGACACACGACTGCTTTAAAATGCTCACAAACTTATTTTGAACGCATGCTCTGTTACTCCTTGTACAATGAAATGGACAGTTAATCAAATTAAAATCGTGACATGTCCTAGTGTGATTTATTAAACTGTTAAAATCTACAATCTTACTGTGGAAGAGCTGTGGACTTTAAATAAATCCAACCGCTCATCAACTAGAAACTTCACAGACATTGAGAATCATTCACGTTGTATGAGATGACATAGCAGAGCATTTATCCATTGTGAGACATGCAGCACATGTAAAATATATATTCAATTAAAATCACAGCATTTGCGCTTTAATCTCAGCTCAGCTTTATTTATATTGCATTTAAAACAACAGAGTTGACCAAAGTTCTTCACAGTAATACAATTTAAAACAGAACTCTTCAAAATTACCACATACACAAACACCAGTAGTCTAAAATACAAACACTCCAAAACTGTGTCCTACATTTCATTTGTCAAACTCAAAGGCCAGTGTAAACAGATGACATAAACAGACATGATTTAAAAGTCTTCAGTGATCACCCTGGGCCATGCTGCGAACTGTTTATCCAGAAAAGTGAAGCTTCTGGCAAAAAACACACGTCATAATAAAAGCACGATTCAAAATAAAATCTAGATGCCTGAAATTGAAGAAATTGAATAAAAATATATTGCAACTGTGTAGTAAAATGTAATATTTACTGTAATAATAATAATAATTAATCAAAATATCACAAGCAAGACAGCTGTTGAATAAAAGTTTGGCAAAAAAATGCAATGAGTTGAAAAGTTCTACGTTTTAATAATTTATTGATTAGACACCATTTTGATGATTAAATTAAATTAAACTTGTTAAAAATGTTAACAATTATTAAATTATAATTATTAAAATAATAATTAAATAATTAAAAATAAATAAACTGGTATATTCAATAGCACATTATAATATTAGCATATTTTTGCTGTGGAATCGAAATTGGTATCGAGAACTGTGAAATTTCACAGGTATCGGTACCGACTACTGAAATTTTGGAACCGTGACAACTACTCCCAGGTTCCGGGCTGTTCTGGTTGGTGTTAGTGTAGTTGAACCAAGATGAATAGTGAGGTCGTGGTCAACAGATTGGTTGACTGGGATCACTGAATGAGTTCTGTCTTGGCAAGGTTGAGCTGAAGGTGTCTTTCCTTCATCCAGGCCGAAATGTCCAAGAGGCAGGCAAAGATACGAGCTGAGACAGCAGGGTCATCAGGCTGGAATGACAAGTAGAGCTGCGTATCATCTGCATAGCAGTGGTAGGAAAAGCTATGTGCCTCAATGATCAGTCTGAGTGATGTTGTGTACATTGAAAAGAGGAGGGGTCCAAGCACTTATCCTTGAGGAACCCCAGTGGTCAGCTGGTGTGTCTTGGACACGTCTCCTCTCCAGGAGACCTTGAACCAGCTGCCAGTGAGATATGACTCAAACCATCCAAGCGCAGTTCCTGTGATGCCCAGGTAAGAGTGGGTGGACAGGAGGATCTTGTGGTTCACTGTCCCTGCTGCAATATGTTTTATTAGACTTATAAATACAGTAATTAACATTATACTATAATTTAGATATTTAAAATCCCCTAATCCAAACCCATCCCTAAACCTATAACCACTCATAAACTATTTAAAACATGTAACAGGGAGATCAATTTTAGTCATAATAATTTTAAGTACATACATTACTCTATTACAGTGTTCCTCAACTGGTGGGTCACGACCCAAAAGTGGGTTGCCCGTCTTTTCGGACTGGGTCGCAGTGAAAAGTTACATTTTGGACTGCCAAGGCAAATTTAATGATAATCTCACATTCAGTGCTTTATGTGCAAAAGGCTTTTCATCTGCAACACAATATTTTTGCGGTGCGATAAAGCTTGTTTTTCACGCGAGTGTAACGTAACAGCTCGAGTCAATAATTTGCTCTGCTCTTATCTGCTGTGTTTCTGGCGCTTGCGTGTGCATCAACACCCATTTGAATTCTAATGAGAATTTTTCTATAGTTTATAACGCTATGGAGGATGTCAAACCTATAACCCTTGCAAAACTTATTCACAGTTTTACAGTAGTAACAGTAACTGTGATACTTTGACTAAAATGTTATAGTTTCATATAGTATTAGGTAGAATCTATACTATTTTTCATAAACACTATAATTTATTATTATTATTATTATTATTATTATTATTATTATTATTATTAGACCTGTGCTTATATGTCATTGCACTGTAAATATAAAGGCTTAAAGTTCATAAAGGGCTTTAAATTCTGGACCTCCAAGACTTGTGGACAAATGTTGAAAATGTTTTCCTATGTAATATATGGTTTGTTTGAATGATGTTTGAAATTAGGAAATAAACTGAACAATACATCTAATGGGCTCATATAAATAAATAGCTCATCAACTTTTAAAAGTGGGGAGAGAAAACTTCCTGTATCTTTTGTTGTTGACATCAACAAAAATAATGTCCCCTTGATACATCCATTTATACTTGAAAACCATGAACAAATCTATGCAAGATAAAAGAAAATATAACCCAGGACACATTAAATACAGGTTATGTTTTTTTCTATGGTGGGTCGCCACTTGATGTCCAATGTAAAATCTGGCTCCTGAAGCAAAACCAGTTGACAACCACTGCATTATTATATAAATATATTTAGCAACTAACCACATCCCTATGCCTTAATCAGTTTAAAACATTAATTACTTTAATATGTTCATCTGTTTTCGTTTTGTGACAGCTGAAGGGTGTGCGCCCCCTAACGTGTCAGTGAACAAGGAGGAATTATGGACATTATTTTTAATTTGTTGAGTGCAAAATAAAACCTTTTCTGTGAAAGGTGTTTTAGTAAGTAAGAAAGTAATAAATAATATGATTATTTGTTCCCTTAAGTGATTAGTAATGTCAGCAATCTGATTTACTGATTTGAGTAGAAATTAGTAATTTGTAGTAAATTGCTTTTTAGTAACTTAACCAACACTGAATACAACCAACCAACAATATAAAAGACATAACAAGCAGACAAAAGTACAGGCAAAATAATTTATTCCAAGGAACAGAATGAAACGGAGGGTTTAAATTGCTGAAAAATCTTCCTATGCCTGAAGGCAGTCAAATATCATTCAAAAATACATCCAAATTTAGCTTGTCGCCATAGGTCACAAGACACATGAGAACCAATGGCTTTTTACATCACTGTTGTCAAAGCTGTTGTAACTCTTCTTGAAGTAGCACTTGTTATGTTTAAATTAGTAAAGGATTTAATGTTACTTCAGATGAGAACTGCAGTATGGAGAATTAACTTTAGATATGTTCCTCACCTAAAGCTTTCACACACAGCCTCGGAAGACCCCGATACAGTGCACAAATAAAAGATAACTTTTATAATTTTTTTTTTACATTTGTTTTTTATTTTTTATAAAACCACAGCTCTGACATTTTGAAAACTCCCTTTGTGTCCCACGGCAAACAAAATAAAATTAAATAACAACACAATGAGTAAATTATGACAGAATTTTCAATTAATTTAATTTTAAAATATAATGATAATTACCATGTAAAGGTTATGATAATGAAAAATAATGTCCAGATTATATCCTCATTGTTAGAATATGGATACACCCTTAAAAAACAGACTAAACTATTCAAGATGAGCAGTCCTGAGTAAAGGGAAGAGACTCAGTGGTTCAAAGCAATCAATTGATTCTAGTTGGTCATGGCAAAATGGATGGATGTCTCTGCTGTGTTTGACACAGACATCATTTTGTAAGGCTGTTTGCATCAATCAGCAGCTCTCACTTGCTCCATTGGATCCTTGGCTCCAGTCTCACACACATATTGAGCTATAGAGGTGATGTTGGGAAATGGTGGAGAACAATGAATATAGATTGTAGCCATAAAAGGACCAGGGAGATTGTTTCTTTAAAAGTCCATTTATTTTGTTTCTTGTTCTTTGTTTGTGTTTTGTTTAATTTTGTCTTAGAAGTGAAAAAGATGAAGCACTCTGTATTGATTTTTATTATTGGTCCCTTCACGTTTGAACATTTGTGTTTTTCTCAGCTCATTAGACTTTCTCTATTATCATTTGTGTGTAATAGTGCAACATATGGTTCATCAGTATGCCATTTTTTCATTTCAAGGAATCATTTAATTATTGATTGACATCAAAAATTGTGATGCTCAGCAGCAAGAAGAATTAGACTTAAGAGGGCAAAATGTTAGAACAACCTGCGAGAAAGAGTGGATAAGTGAGAGGAGGTGGTGACATGCTGGATTAGATAAACTGTCACTCATGAGTGCACAGCACTTGATTGAGGCTGAACACAGATTAGACTGAAATTCCACACCAGAATGCGTGTCTAATTCAGAGTATGTGGACATACTGGAGAATGGAAACAGTGCAGGTTTAGAAAACCTAAGCCACATTTTATATAGCAGAGTCTGGGACTGGTTGTCACACTTTGTACTCCAATATTTCTTAGGGTAGGTTTATTTGTAAAAGTCAATTTGCAAATAGTAACATACCTATTGAAAAAAAAAAAAAAAAAAATATATATATATATATATATATATATATATATATATATATATATATATATATATTGAACTATCCACCATTATTGTCCAAGCAAAAAGAAGGTTCATTAAACATATATTGTCCTGTTGTGATGACATGCCCCTATAGTAAGTTATCGCAATGGAACCTTTCATTAAGTAGACTATAAGTATGCTTTTCAGCAAAATTTCAAAAGTAAAATTTTTTGAAACAAAACAATTTATGAAAAAGAAATAAAACTGTAAAAGATAACATACAAAAATATGCTTTGGCCAACAGAAATTGAAATTACTATATAGTAAAAAAAATATAGAGTTAATTCTGAACTAAGACACCAGCCCCTGTCTCTCGGTCACTTATACAGTATATACTGTATATAAGAATTAGATTTTGTCCTACACAAATCTTATAATAACTACTATTTATTTTATTATTAATTTGATTCGAATTAGCATTGAGGGTATCATTATCAGTGTTGGGTAAGTTACTCAAAAAGTAATCATCTTCAAATCACGTTTTCTCTAAAAATTTTAATCAGATTACTTATTACTTAATTCAAAAGTAATCACATTACAAATTACTTTTAGTTACTTTCTAAAACACTTTTCTGCACAACAAATTCAAAGTAATGTCTATATTTTCTCCTTGTTCATCGTTCCACACAAGCAAGTGTGGAAAGTATACTGAAAAATCATACTCAAGTAAAAGTACTGTTACTTGAGTGTTGGGTTGTGAATGCGATGACCGCTTATAATAAATCTGTATGCTGCAATTTCAAAATGTAGCATACATACTGTAATTCACATTCCATTGTATGGCTGTTTGCCAGAAAGACTTAAAAATATAGGTATTTTATAGGTATTTGTGACTGCCAAATTTTAAAATACACCACTTATCTATGACAAACACTACATGTATCTGATTCCCAAAAAATAAAAGGAAGACATGATTACAGAGATGAAAAGATGAAAAAGTTATTTTCAATACACTGATCACCATTTTAAATTTTAATGTATGAAACAATTACATTAAAATCAGTTTATGTGTAGGGTCTAAATTGCCCTTAATGCCAACAAAGCAAGTTATTGTTGTGCATAAAACATTATGTTCAAAACAATGAAAAGTTTGAATCCCCACAGACTGCGCCTCATCCCCTCGTGAGACCTCTCGGTAGTTCTTCGGGGTCTACGGGGAGCTCCCTTCGAGCCCCTGGAGTCAGTTGAGCTAAAGGCACTCTCTTTGAAGACTGCCCTCCTGACTGCGCTCACTTCCATCAAGAGGGTAGGGGACCTGCAGGCGTTCTCTGTCAGCAAAACGTGCCTGGAGTTCGGTCTGGGATACTCTCACGTCATCCTGAGACCCCGACCGGGCTATGTGCCCAAGGTTTCCACGACCCCATTTAGGGATCAGGTGGTGAACCTGCAAGCACTGCCCCAGGAAGAGGCAGACCCAGCCTTGGCATTGCTGTGTCTGGTGCATGTTTTACGCATCTATTTGGATCGCACGCAGAGTTTTAGATGCTCCGAGCAGCTCTTTGTCTGCTTTGGTGGACAGCGGAAAGGGAGCTCTGTCTCCAAACAGAGGATCGCCCACTGGGTCATTGACGCCATCGTGATGGCATATCACGCTCAGGACGTGCCACCCCCCCGTGGGGCTACGAGTCCATTCTACTAGGAGTGTGGCGGCCTCCTGGGCCCTGAACAATGGCGCCTCTTTAGCAGACATCTGCAGAGCAGCGGGCTGGGCAACACCCAACACCTTTGCGAGGTTCTACAATCTCCGGGTTGAGCCAGTCTCGTCCTGTGTATTGTCAGGTATGAGCAGGTAAGTTCCTGGACAGCTGGCCGGGTGTACCACTTGCGCATAGTGCCTTTCCCCTCCCCTGAGGTGAAGACGTGCGCTTTGACTCCCAGTCGTGTTCACAAAGTTGTGATCCCTGGATGACTTTCCTCCTTAGCCCTGTGGCAGACGAGTTTGCGGAGAAACTCGCTGCTGGCCCAGGTCATGTGCTAACTAAACCCTGTACTGGGGTAGGTGCTCCACATGCGCTGGTTCCCCATAGGTGACCCTATGTGATATATCTTCCGCTAAATCGTTTCCCTGTCGGTAAACTGTGTCTTCCTTGACCTGGGCGGGGTGTGGTCTCCGCGGTGCCTTCCCCTTGGGAGTGACACCCCCCCGACATAGACACTTATGGCCCCCAGTCGGTAAACAAATTCCACTCTTTATTGATGTTGTTACTAAGTTACTAAAGTTGTTAACAAATTAACAATGTTCTGCAGTAATTTTTATTACATTGTTTAGGAGAAAACATATTCAGGAAATTGTATTTTTAATTCTATAGAAACATTCAAATGCACAAATTGCTTATGTAAGATAATTGTCTTTAAGCCCTGGCAGCCTGTATCCTACATTCTGTCACACTGAGCTGTTAATTTTAGAGCAGGAATAGATCTTGCTGTGTAAATTCCAAATCAATACAAGACAGCTATTATGCCACTATTCACGCAGAAAAATCAATCTTGGTTCAGCAGCTGTCCAATGTTATGGGGCATAGAAGAAAAATTGGAGGAAGGATGGGAGGTATATTTCTACAATGTTGGTGTATTATACAGAGCAAATGAAGACGGGTGTGATTCTGGCAGTGTCAGCAGTGAATGCAGTGATTGTGCCAGCTGTTCACTCACAATACTCGATGTCACCCACATTGTGTGAGTGTGCTTGTGATTCCCCCTTCTCATTAATTTTCAGAGTCTAGCTGCTTTTATAACTATATCCAATTGAATCTGTCCTTGTACAGTCACAAAACAGTACATTTTGTATGAATATAAATCAAATCAAATGACTGTTTAAACTTTTAATTCTGTTTAGTTGTGTACCCTTTCCACAGACTTTGTAAAAGTTCATAGGAAGAAAAAAAAAAAATCACAAATCAGATGATTATCTGATGATTATTTCTTAATTATTTCTCCTAGACAGAAATGGGATAAAATGGGAAACAAATGGACACTCTGTCTTGAGGATTGAGAGGAGAATTCACTAAGAATGAATTGCAGCCAGTAAAAGTGGCATTTATTTTTCACGCGCTGTCTGCGTTGATTTAGCGCTTGATTCACTAAAGGAATCATGCAGATCAGGCAACGGCGCAAACACGGCCACAAAATCTGTGCTGAACACAATTTGCATGCTGCAAATCCAATCTTGCGGGCCGGTTCTGAGCGCTATATAACTGAGGATGCAGCAGACCACTGCGATCTGAAACACTGACGGGACTGTACAGCATCACTCCACTACCAGACACCTGAATTATCTCTTAACATGCTGAAATTACACTTGACTGCACTGCACGTCTGGATATATTCCAGGTTATAATGCTCTTCTGCATCATTTGATCATTAATTGATGAATTACAGCTGCCATAATTGATAGAAAATATACACAAACATCTGCTTCCATCTGCTTTATTCAATTTTTTAAATAAAATGTAATCCACATTGAGTCTAAGGCTGCATCCGAAACCAGGAAAATGCTGCCTTTGGAGGCTGTATATGGAGGTAGGAAGGGATCAAGGCATGTCCTGAATGATTTTTGAATAGATGTATTCTTCTTTGCCTATGAAATCCCACAATCCTGTGTGCGCGGTACCACAACGGTTGAGATGCAGAAAGAAAACGGCAGTAGAAGAGCCGGTTGATAGCCAATTTATGTTTAAATGTATTTTTTTTTTTTACTTTTTCCATCTTTTGATTCCATTTCTAGTGAGAATTAGTATTGTAATTATGAAACTAGTGGCACCAAGCGGAATTGTAAAAATAATGACTGTTTTCAAATAGGTTCCCAGAACACTCCTCCACTGTCTTCAATTTGTTGGCAAAATAGATGGTTTGGAAAACACGACTGTAAATTAGATTTAAGAGCTACTGCAATGGAAAAGTTTGTCAGTGAAGAACAACATAATTTAAATCCATTCCTCACACAAAGCTACACTGTAAAAAGTAGCAACCTTCATTTGTCACCTTAAAAGGGTCATGGCCATACCTGCCAACAGTCCTGATTTTACTGGGTTTCTCCCGTTTTTCCACCCCTCCTCCCACTGTACTCCCTATTTTAAAAAATTTTCTGCATCCACTCTTTGCTAATGAGAATATATTAGACCTCCAAGTAGGGTTTCCACTCATCTCGTAAAATATGTCACTGTCCCGTATTTAAATATGAAATTATGCGTCCCGTATCGAATTAATACGGGATGCGATTTGTCCCGTAAGCTGGTCAGATGGCGTCACGGCAAAATCATTCAAGATCGTTAATTTAACATTGATATAAGTTGGAAATTTTTCACGGTGGGTAAGGGGTCGTCTGAGAAGTCCAAACATTGTGCTGAAACGTGCTAATACTGTGGAGGGTGTGGTAAGGGACCGTCCGAAAAGTCCACATATTGTGCTGAAACTGGGAATTTTTTTGATGTACAAAATTACTGAGCCACAAAGACAAGAAGTACAGGTGAAAGAAAAATATAATAATTAAAATGAAATAATATTTAATATTTAAAATAAGAAAGGATATACACTTTTTATTATTATTAAAGCATTTATTGCTAGAACTGTGAAAGATATGGTAAGAAACCATCTGAATACATTTCTTGGTATCATTCATCTACAATGTAGTATTACTGAATGGTACCGCCGCTCCCTATATGCATATTACACAGTCTGCGTAGTGCACCTACTCCCTCCGGGTGCACCATTTTAACCTATGGGGGCACCAGACTCCACCGGCTACCGTTCCTTGCACATATAAACTCCCTATTTTCTTCAATCCGATGTTTGCAGGTATGGTCATGGCATGAGGAATCACATTTTCCTTGATCTTTTGACATATCAGGAGTAATTGTACTATAAAAACATACTGTAAGTTTCAGAACTCAAAACTTCCTTGTCACTGCAAAAAGAGCAGTTGTTCAAACCAAGCTGCCAAATGACTCATTCTATACTTCCACATTGCGATGTCACACTCTCTGTGTCTCGTTTCAAAGGCTGCGTGGTAGCTAGGATGCGTCCTTTGAAGGCAGCGGTATACCGAGCGTCCTCCTTTAAACAAACCTCGTTTAAACGAGAAGGCCTTCGTAGGACAAACAGAAACAGAACTTATCATGGTTGCTATGACAGAACGGCACTCTTTAACAAGTGTGAGTGCTTTGAGTGTGATGGGAACAAAGTCCCTTTGGAAGGGACTGGATGAGGTAAAATTTTAGGAGAGTTATAATGATGTAGAGAGAAAAGAAAATAGATTTTACAGGTGTACTTTTACTTTATTTTAATTATATATTACTATAATTATACTGCACCCGTCTACTGAGGTACTTCAACTTGGGAATTAACATTACTTGCATTTGAACATCATATTTCGAGCAAATTGGCGTCATTTTTGTCAGACAAGAATTGTGGGTTGTGAGTGCCCACAAAGGATACACCTCATGCATCTTCTGAATTCCCGTGAAAGAAGGTTGCATTCAAAGGTTGCATTCAGAGTGTCCTATTCACTTTTCTGAAATGAGACAGCCTCAAATACATATGCGGAAGACAAATACAACCTCAGGAGTATGCAGCCTTTGAAATGAGACACGGCTACTGTGGTAAACATTTACATCTGACCGCCTCCACAACAACACATCAATGCCTACTTTACCTTATCATTTCCGCAGCCCCACCCAGTAGTGGTGAGCAGTGAGATGGCAAAGAGAGAGCAGGTCAGTCAAGAGCAGAGAGCCAATCATAACAGTGGGTGTTTACTGTCAAGTCTTAAAAGAGAGACAGCACCAAAACAGAGCGTTTCTGACAGAGGGTCAAAATGAGGGTGGAAAAATATACTGTTTTGACCTAATGTGACCCTTACAAAAAAAATTGTTGGTGTAACCTTATGTATTCAGGATGATTCGGTGAAGTCAAATAATTTAACATTCTCCCAGAGAACTCCTTTTTATGTTTCATAGAAAAAAAGAAAATATTAAGAGGTTGGAACCACATGGGGGTGAATAAATTGTCCCAATTTTGTTTTCTTTTTTTTTTCTCTTGAGCTTTGAAGAGCAGCCTTTGGAGCAATAAAATTTTTTGGTCCTTTTGGTTGGAGGACTGCACCTTGCTTTCATGCGATTCAATGTTTTCAGCTTCACTGACAGTGAATTATGTTTCTCAGTTTCAGGCTTCCTCCCTGGCCACAGCTCATGGATTTCCTCACGGAGTATCCCTACAATGTCACTTATTATGACAACAGGACCGGGGCCCTCAACGGCACAGTCTGTGAGGCCAAGCACCAGTATAACTACTATGCCATGCTCCTGACTCTGCTCATCTTTGTCATTGTCTTTGGAAATGTGTTGGTGTGTATGGCAGTCTCCCGAGAGAAAGCACTGCAGACCACCACTAATTACCTCATTGTCAGCCTGGCGGTAGCAGATCTTCTAGTGGCCACATTAGTTATGCCCTGGGTCGTATATCTCGAGGTAAGGGACATTAATTGTGTCATATGGCGCCACATTTCAGGCTTGCTGGAAGTTTAAAATAACCTCAGACTGTGTGTCACAAAACATGACTTTATATCTCAACATTGACTTTTAAACACTTTCAGCATATGATGATTTATAGGGTCTTATCAATGTTTAAATATGTGTTGTTGAATTAGTTTAATTGGAAAATCACCTTACAAGCTAACAGCACCTCAGGGACATGTCTCAGGGCTGGCACCTTACAGCTTTTGGTTTATAATGCACACGGCGCTTAGTGGCTTTTGTGCTGGTTGTGTGATTGCCAACGCCCATATAGGCAATTGATTTGAAGCCCCAAGAAGGTTCCACTGCAACTAGAAGGTTAAATGAGCTGCAGCAATGCATCAAGTTGTAACTGAGAGCCACTTAACTTTTTCTGTGTACCTTCTTATCTGTTACATTCTCTCTGAGGCCACGAAAAGAACCCTGCAAGTTCTAGACGTGTTTTAATTAGGGCTGTAAATCGATTACAAGTTTTATCAAATGAATTGCACCAATTAATTGCATATATTAATATTTGTAGAGAAAAGTGCACCTAGATGAAGATAATAAATGGATAAAAAAATAAATAATTTAAAAAATGGCTTTAGCAAATAAGTATTTATTTTTTTTATTTCCATATCTTTGAAAATAAACCTATCACTGACCGACATTCCACAGCAATCAATTTTGCAATCGAATTTCACATAAGTTGTATTTGCACAGAACATGATATTTTTAAATCGTTGAACTTTCATGCAGATTGATGTCTTTGGCCATTGCATCATGCCCAAATGTTTTTCAGTGTCTAACGCCATGAGCACAAAGTTTTAAAAATAGAAGTTGAAAAGTTACATTTAAAGCTTTGTTAAGACCCGTTTTGTTCTATTGCTGCTGTTTGAATGGTTTGGCCTGCTCTCAGTAAACGTGGTTTCAAAATATGCGTTGTCTTTAGTAGCAGCTGGGGCTGCGCTGACTGCAGAACTCATGAAAATATGCTTTTTGTATTTTATTTTTCTCAGATATTATGAATGCATAAATTTTTATCAATTTTTTTTTTTTGTCCTCGTTTATTAAACGTAATAAAATTAACTTGTTAAATTAACAGCCCTATTTGTAAGCTTAAAAAATAAATATAAAATACAGTAATTTCAGCACGTCTCAAGACAATTTAAAATAATTTGTACAATGTGGCGAAAAAGTAAAATTTCGTATGACAGAAATGTACGACTTTTATTCAGATAACCAACAACCAATCAACAAGCACAATTTCAAATCAATGCAATATTATTAATAATTTTTTTGTTAAACTCTACACTATGTATGAGTTTGGGTTGGTCATTTTATTATTGTGTATTAACCTCTATCCATATACAGTATGATGCAACATCTCATTGATATTCATAGGTATTTGTATGTAAAGTGTAGTTCTAGCTCACTTACATTTTGGTACATTTGGATAGACACTAAAATGTACAATATCAATATCTATGTATTGTGTATTGTTTAATTTTAATAAATTAGATTCCTTAAATATGTTTAACGCCATCATATATAACACACTGAATGGATTTACCTATTTAAACAATTTTACAGTGTCCTTCTGTTCTTTGTGATGTCTAAAGACTAGTTAAGACATAGTCTTTAGAACAATTGTGACAGTATACACACACACACACACACACACACACACACACACACACATGTTTGTGCGGCTATCCTTATGAGGACTCTCCATAGGCATAATGATTTTTATACTGTACAAACTATAGATTCTATCCCCTAAACTTAACCCTCACAAAAAAACTTTCTGCATTTTTACATTTTCAAAAAACATAGTTTAGAATGTTTTTTAAGCGATTTAAATTATGGGGCCACTAGAAATGTCCTCATAAACCACATTTATAGCATAATACCCTTGTAATTACCAGTTTGTAACCTAAAAGACCCGCCCACACACACATGCACACACACACACACACACACACACACACACACAGTAAAACACATTGCAACATTTACAGTGTTTTGCTTATTTTTCATACTTTTTAGCTTTAATGCTAATTAAATTCAACAATTCAAAGAGTTCCCTACCCTTGCAAAGGATCCGCTAATTTTTTTTCTGACCAGTCTACAAATAATTTATTAAATTTGTACAAAAAAACACAAAAATGTACTGTACGTGTACAATACCTACAATTCTTAATGTGATTACCCTGCTCCGGTACCACAAAAATAACCCTACAGGTGCTAGTCAGGTGTTGTAATCTCCAGAAAATCACCCAGGTCATTTGATATTTGTGTATTAACCACCATCCATAGATTTTTGTAAGTAACTATTTGACATCCAATGACAATATGGAATTACAGCAAATTGACTAATCTGTTGTCATTATGTTGTTGTGTGAGCACCACAACCATGTCATTTAATTGAATTAGGTCTTCAGAGAGAAAGCTGTCAGCTCTTGACGTTTGTTTCAGAACTACATCATAGCCGAGGCCAGATGCATGAAATCATTCACATTCTGTTTGCGCTCAAGGCAGTATTATCTCAGCAGCTTACAACTGAACTGCTAAAATGCATCAAGCATTCTCTATTAAACTGCTCTGCTTTGGTGGAACCATTAACCAGAAATAAGTAAGAAATCTGTTTTGTAGAACAAGCAGATAATTAAATTAACAGTCTTTAAAGGAGCAATATGTAACATTGACATCAAGATTTTAAAATGGTTACTGCAGTCCATATTCAAAATATTGGAGAGAGTTGTCTCCCCCGCCCCCTCCTCCCCAGACTCGACGCTCACGCGGGTTGCCAGGTTGAGGACACGCAACAGAATGAGCAAACTGACAATGGCAAGCGACGAGCCTTACTCTGTAAGTTGATCAGCTAATGTATACATTTGCAATTTTTTTGCAAATTATAAACCAGCTCATGTGGATTTTTTATAACTGTCAATGTTAGCTAGATGTCTTGCTGGCTTCCATGGCTGCAGCATGCTGTGTTTGCCTGCTAACTTGTTACAAATCTGGCAACCCATGGTGTCCAAATACTATTGGGAAATGGGCAGTGGGCGTGATCACACAGGCCAAAACACAAACAGAAATTCCGGCCCGGACATTTCAAAGTAGAATATACTGGCTGTAGCAAAACATAAATTTTACATCCATAAAAGGGTTTACATTGTAGATGTTGTCAATACATTGATATTGTACTTCTCAAAAGTCTATTCAAACAGAAAAACCTGTATGTGTGGTAGAACCACACTTTTTTATGTAAGAATCCCGACGAATACTAATAATACTGTTTAAGCACTTTAAGTTAGAAGTAGTGTAGCTTCATTGGAGGCAGACTTAGCATGTATTACTAGACATCAGTGGTATTACTGAACATGACAATGCCAACACTGATGTAATTTAAAGCACTATAAAATGTCCAGAGTCAAGGTTAATCTGTTTTGTGACCCTCTATATGGCGACAACTTCTTGTTGAGGTAATGGGTCAAGGGTCAGACTGGGTGATATGTTACATACTGTAATACAAATGCACATCTCTAAAGTTGTAAATACTTGATAAAAGAGTTAACAGTACATTATAGATGCTGTCTAATAAACAGTATGTGTGCTATGACCACACTGTAGTTAAAAATATCTATGAATACTTCTGAGATCACATTGGCATTCAAGACCATGTGCCAGCATACCTCAGACCCTACAAACTCTCCTCTAAATGTTCATGTGGCCTTGAAATTTAATCCACATCAGGTTTCAGTGTGTAGCACAGCTTTATTAAAGTTACATGAGAAGCTTTATCGTGGTTTAAATCAAAATCTTTTCTGCTGACATTTTCATCTGCTGGTAATTTGTTCGAAATTCAATGGCTGGGCACAATTGACTTTCTATGTATAGCATGTAAAGATAAAAGGAGAGAGGCACAATACTGCTCAAGGAGAAATAAATAAATGTGCATCTACGCCCGCTTGGCATCATTGCCATGTCACTTACTGATGTTCGTCATTCCTCATCAGTCTGTGAACTGCCCTTGGGCTGCACAGAGGTCAGTTCAGTTTTTCTTTCAACCTCTCTCAAAAAATTGCGACCACCATATTACTTGCAGTCAGGGGCGTCAGTAGACTTGAATGTCATCAGTGGCTCAGCCTAATAGTGCCATATCATACCTATAAGCAGGGGCGTCGCTAGGACAAAACATTCAGGGCTCAAGTGCAAAATGATTTAAGTCGAGCCCAAAATGTTTTTTGTTCAGAACTTCCCTCGATATCGCGGCGCATAACACAAAATGTATGCGATACGTCTGAATTCTACTGAGAATTTTCTACTGGCAGTTTAAAGCGTTAGAAGTCAAACCTCTCCAACAGCTAGACAGCCCAGACATCATTAATAGCACTGATGAGGAAAAGCAACAACACTGTTCCATAACAAATTCTACAATTAATTTTTTAGACAGACTATTTACATTGACCTAATCACAGTAATGAGGAGCCATTCATGATTGTACCTGTGCTTTATGCACGGTATATATAAAGGGAAGTACATAAATGGCTTTAAAGTCTGGACCTCCAAGGCTCATGGACAAATTATGAACAAATTTTTCCTGCTGTGTAATATATGTTCTTCTCTAATAATGTTTGTTAATAAATAAATATATAAACACATAAAACACTGGCCTTGTTTGCCTTTAGATATTTCTGTAACAGGGTTCAGGATGGGCAAGGAGGAGGCGGGAACCGGCAGAACAGTCAACATAACTTTAATGACATAAATCAACTTAAACATAAACATAAACACACAGATAAACACACACACACAGAGGCCGCGTGTGTGTCTCTCTCTCTAACTGGTGCCCCCCGCTCGTCTTTATCCCCCTCCCGGCTGATTAGGACAATTTAGCGCCGGGCGTGTGTCCTCACAGCCCAGCCACGCCCTCCTCCTCGTCACACTTTCTAAAGATTACTTAAAAAATTAACCTCTCCTTGGCCTAACGAGCAAGTCCCTGCATTGTCCTTAAGGGTCTAATTGACCCTTTTTATGTTACATTTCAAAAGTTTGTAATAAAGGCTCTCTGCTCTATCTCTCTACTTTTGGTCTTAAATCATTCACATCACTAGAAAAAATATTTTTTTCTCTGTCACCTTCTATTCCAATATGCAGACCTGAAAGGCGGGGGATGCCCCAACACAGCTTCAAAAATCTTGTTAAAAAAAGGTTCAAAAGTTTGTAATTAAGGTTTGTAATTATATCAAATGAAATATAATTTGTAATTATATCTCATTTGAGATGTTCAAATGAGATATAATAAATAAAACAAAAAAATCATGTTTTAAAAAAAGGAGAATAAATGAAAATTAAAGTTATTAGTTATTGGATTATTTTGTTCAAATAATCATCAAAAGAATTTCAAAGTGAGATTGTGAATAAAAAAATGGACAAATACAATTTTTATGTCTGCTTTGATCGCTGCTTCTGTAAACCCCAAATAGCCACAAACTCTACATCAGCTCTTACCTTAGGTTGTTTTCTACAAAATTAGTCTATTTTTACTTGTCTAAGCTTATCTGGGTAAATAATCCACTGTTATTTCTCAAATGTCCAGAAAAAAAAAGTCATATAAACAAATCATCGTTTTAATTTGTTCCTGAATACTGATGATACAATCATTGCAAACCTGAGGTTCTTAGCTTTCAGTTGACATCAAGATCACATTTGTAGTCAATTCAGAGGCAGAGATATTCCACAAAACATGGGGAAAGGGCATGGCTTCCCAAAAAAGACTGTCTATGGGCATCACCACCCACGTTGTGACACCCCCTGCTTTTCAGATCTGTATATTGTGATAGAAAAAAATATATATACATTTTAGTGTTTGTAGCCATCTAATGGAATGGTCTAAGACTCAAATTAGGGAGTTCAAGCAAACAGAGCATTTATTCCAAGCTTTTGAAGCTTTTTTTTAACAAGATTTTTGAAGCTGCATAGGGACTTGTATATTGGAATACAGTACGTGCGTGCGTGCATGCGTGCGTGCATGCATGCATGCGTACATACATGCATACATACATACATGCATACGTACATACATACAAAAATAAATACCAGCCAGTACATAAAAACAAATAAATAAATAAATAATCAAAAACAAAAACTGTTCAAAACTGCATTTTTTGCTCACCCTGAATAACTACACTGAAAGTTAAATCATTATTGTAGGCTTAGAGCTATCAGGTTCAATTTGATGAAAAATACTGTACTGTAACTTGCAATTTTAAGTTTCAACCACAGATGTCAATACAGAGTAGGGCTGTGATTAATCACAACCTTCATTTGAATAATCCCAATACTGATTCTTAAAATCACTCATTCATACAAAACAATATAGTCATTTAACTTTTGTAAGGCACTTTTAGCGTTAGAATATGTGTGGAGGCGTGGATGATCATGAATACTGATGTGATTCACACCTGAGGAGATAAAGACCCCTCCCCTGAGAGTGAATGAATGTGAGGAGACTTAACGATTGAATGTATTGTTTGTAACTTATTCACAAAATCAAGTTTAAGTTAAAAGAAGTAATCTGAATATACATTTTCTTTACATAAAGACTTAACTTAAAAACTTTAGAGCTACACTACCATTTAAAAGTTTTAGATCGGTAAGATTTTTTAATGTTTTAAAAGAAGTCTCTTCTGCTCACCAAGGCTGCATTTATTTGAGCCAAAATACAGCAAAAACAGTGATATTGTGAAATATTTTTACAATTTAAAATAACTGTTTTCTATTTGAATATATTGTAAAATGCAATTTATTCCTGTGATCAAAGCTGAATTTTCAGCATCATTACTGCAGTCTTCAGTGTCACATGATCCTTCAGAAATCATTCTGATATGCTGATTTTTTAATATGGGCATATTTACAGCACATTTTACACATTTACACCCGAACAGATATTTGCAAGCACAAGCTTCGTTGATGATAATGAGACAGCATAAACACTAGTTAAAATATAATCTAAACATTCATATTATTTTTATATCATATTACATATCATATTTATATCATACAGCATACAATTTAAATACCTGCTTTAGCCGAAACAACATTTAAATGTAACTAAAACTTGCCTATTAGGACATATTTCAAATTTCAATACCCTGAATACTGGCTGGCAAGTCTGGAAATAGTCCAGCTAGTAAAATATGACCATGTTTATATAAAATAGCATAATACTACTAATGCAAGTAAAGACTTACTCATCCGAAATTGTATCCTCGGCTGGATCAAGTCGCTCTTCAAAATGCAAACGTTCATCGTCGGATTTCTGCTCTTCTTCTGAGGAAAATGTGAACTCTTCGTCACTATCCAGGACCATCTGTAGAGCTTCCTCACCTGTGTAGCATGCCATCTTCCAAACGCGCAGGAAAGTGAATGAACTTTATGCTTTTTAAGGCACTGTTGGGGTGTTTACCATTTGCATTGATCACCTCAGTACATTACCGTATGAATAGCGCCCTCTGCGCTTGGGTGGGATCACATCAGCGATAATTAGCTGAGCCAGGAGAAACTGTACATCTCCTTAGTTTTTACAGATTACATTGCAGGAGAATATTTGTTTTAAATCTTAATTGTTTTATTTAAAAGTAGACATTTTAAGCTTTCTTTAGACATATGTTTCATGTTTTTCTGATAAGTATACGCTGAGTTTCAGTTCATTTTTGTGATGTGTTTCAGAAAGATGCTCGCGGAGACAGAGACGGCTGAAAGCGCACCGTTTATTTTCTTTATTTTACAAAAGTACAAGGTTTTGTTGTTATTGTGAGTGTACACAAATAAAAGTAGACCCTTTATGGTAATCGTGTCTTACACTTATCTGTGTGCCCATTTTAATGAGTATTTTAAGTTGTTTCAAGTGTTATGAGGAAAAAATCAGCCAGGAGTGCTAGACTGAGAGGAGAAGCGTTACACTCGCTATATGTGTGCAGTCCACTGATCATTTAAACTTTAACCTACCGATTTACTGAGATGTACTGGGGAGCTAACTCACTGTTTTCTTGATCCTCCATCTCCTGGTTGCAGACAAGTGTTGTAACATCGGGGAAGTTGTTATTATTGTATGCCAATTTTCTGTCACAAATTTTGTATTTTACTTGATTATTCAATCCAAAGTATAATACCAGCAGACTTTATCAATCTGGAAAGCAGCTGTCTAATGTGTTAAAGGGCTTGTGAAATTGCTTCTTACATATTAATTTACAAATGTAATGATAGCTGACTGACTTCCGCTGACTGTCGGGAAATTATGGTCGTTTAGCTGCAGTCATTATATAATCCTTTTGTAATTTGAAAAAGTGCAGTTAAGGCTTCTGGGATGTGTAATTGTTTATTGGTCAAGAAAAAAAAAAAAAAAAAAACGTGGAGTGGAATCGATTCCAAGCTTTGGAGTCGATTCTCGATTTCCAGTGCTTTGGAATCGAAGAATCAATTATTTTTGGAATCAATTCCCAGCCCTAGATTTCACTCGGCAGTGACTGAGTAGTATTGTGGCAAAAAAGTTCTGAGATCCTTTCACTGCTGCTATTCTTAAAGCGTCAGTACCGTTTTAGCACTTGTTCTAGGTTTCAATGTAAATACTTTTAAATAATACAAATTATGCATGTAAACAATAAACATGAAACATGAAAGATGAAAGTGATTGAAATATAAATTTACATATGAAAAAGCTATATTAATATTTGTATACAAAGTGTGGACTGTGAAAGAACATTTTTACTCTGTAACGCTCCAAATGCGTCCTTGTCCATTGTCGTTTACTTAGTGCCATAAGTGAGCCCATTTAATTATACAACCATTTAAAATGTCCACATATACTGCGCAACAAAAATTACTTAACTGGCAATCACTTTCCGTATGATCGTAGACTAGGAATAACCATGCCATTGTCTCTTGAAGTACTGTGTATGATAATGCCTGCTGTAAAAAGAGAATTTTTTTGGAGCTTAAAATATTTTAAATAATAAAACCTGACATCAACTTGATACACACTAACAAAAAATTACTAAAAACTAACACAGTAATACCATGTTTTAATTTTAAATATAGTATTATTATTTTTATCACTGTTAATAATAATATACAGTAGTTATATTCTACAAATAAAAAAAATGTTGTCATTTCTTAACTTTAAAACCTGCTGGCTTTTATTTTGGCTGAACACTCCAGGAAGGTCTTCGAGTTTTTGTGTGTAGGCCAGCTCACAGTTTAAATATGCTTCTCATCAGGTGAAATGCATCTCCGGTGCTGTTCTCAATGCATGTTTTAAGTACATTTACATTTATTCATTTGGCAGACGCTTTTATCCAAAGCGACTTACAAAAGAGGAAAACATAAGCGAATCATCTTAGGAGACAGTGGTATGAAAAGTGCTGTATTACAAAGTATCACTAGCATCATAATAGTATTCAAAACAGAATAAAGTGCAACAGGAAATTTTTATTTTTTATTTTTATTTTATTTTTAATGACTGGTTAAGTGCTCATGGAACAGATGTGTTTTTAGTCATTTTTTGAAGACAGAGAGTGAGTCAGCTTCACGGATGGAGTTGGGAAGGTTGTTCCACCAACGTGGTACAATGAAGCTGAAAGTCCGGGAAAGTGTTTTGGTGCCTCTTTGTGTTGGTACAACAAGGCAACATTCCTTAGCCGACCTCAGGCTTCTAGTGGGCGCATAGCTCTGCATAAATGATTTTAGGTATGCTGGAGCAGACCCAGTGACTGTTCTGTATGCCAGCATCAGAGCCTTGAATTTGATACGTGCATCAACCGGCAGCCAGTGGAGAGAGACAAGGAGTGGTGTAACATGTGCTCTCTTTGGCTCATTAAAGACCAGACGTGCTGCTGCATTCTGGATCATTTGCAGGGGTCTAATTGCACATGCCAGGAGGCCTGCAATAAGAGCGTTACAGTAGTCCAGTCTAGTTATGACAAGTGACTGGACAAGCAGTTGTGTGGCATGTTCAGAGAGGAAGGGTCTTATCTTCCTGATATTGTAGAGTGTAAATCTACATGATCTTGCGGTCTTTGAGATGTGGTCTGTGAAATTTAGTCTGTTGTTGATGGTTACCCCTAGATTTCTGACCGATTTGGAAGGCGTTATTGTAGTTGCACCTAGCTGCACGGTGATGTTGTGTTCAACAGCAGGGTTGGCTGGAAAGACAAGGAGTTCAGTTTTGGCTGGGTTGAGTTGCAGGTGGTGCTCCCTCATCCAGGCCGAGATGTCCGCCAGGCAGGCAGAAATTCGAGCAGTCACTGTAGTGTCGTTGGGCTGGAAAGACAAGTAGAGTTGCGTGTCATCAGCGTTGCAGTGGTAAGAGAAACCATGTCCCTGAATGATGGGTCCCAGTGATGTTGTGTATATAGAGAAGAGAAGTGGCCCAAGCACTGATCCCTGAGGTACCCCAGTAAGTAGCTGATGTGGCTTTGATACACTATATTGCCAAAAGTATTCACTCACCTGCCTTTAGACGCATATGAACTTAAGTGACATCCCATTCTTAATCCATAGGGTTTAATATGACGTCGGCCCACCCTTTGCAGCTATAACAGCTTCAACTATTATGGGAAGGCTTTCCACAAGGTTTAGGAGTGTGTTTATGGGAATTTTTGACCATTCTTCCAGAAGCGCATTTGTGAGGTCAGACACTGATGTTGGACGAGAAGGCCTGGCTCGCAGTCTTCGCTCAAATTTATCCCAAAGGTGCTCTATCGGGTTGAGGTCAGGACTCTGTGCAGGCCGGTCAAGTTCTTCCACACCAAACTCGCTCATCCATGTCTTTATGGACCTTGCTTTGTGCACTGGTGCGCAGTCATGTTGGAACAGGAAGGGGCCATCCCCAAACTGTTCCCACAAAGTTGGGAGCATGGAATTGTCCAAAATCTCTTGGTATGCTGAAGCATTCAGAGTTCCTTTCACTGGAACTAAGGGGCCAAGCCCAGCTCCTGAAAAACAACCCCACACCATAATCCCCCTCCACCAAACTTCACAGTTGGCACAATGCAGTCAGACAAGTACCGTTCTCCTGGCAACCACCAAACCCAGACTCGTCCATCAGATTGCGAGATGGAGAAGCGTGATTCGTCACTCCAGAGAACGCGTCTCCACTGCTCTAGAGTCCAGTGGCGGCGTGCTTTACACCACTGCATCTGACGCTTTGCATTGCACTTGGTGATGTATGGCTTGGATGCAGCTGCTAGGCCATGGAAACCCATTCCATGAAGCTCTCTACGCACTGTTCTTGAGCTAATCTGAAGGCCACATGAACTTTGGAGGTCTGTAGCGATTGACTCTGCAGAAAGTTGGCGACCTCTGCGCACTATGCGCCTCAGCATCCGCTGACCCCGCTCTGTCATTTTACGTGGCCTGAGTTGCTGTCATTCCCAATCGCTTCCACTTTGTTATAATACCACTGACAGTTGACTGTGGAATATTTAGTAGCGAGGAAATTTCACGACTGGACTTGTTGCACAGGTGGCATCCTATCACAGTACCACGCTGGAATTCACTGAGCTCCTGAGAGCGGCCCATTCTTTCACAAATGTTTGTAGAAGCAGTCTGCATGCCTAGGTGCTTCATTTTATACACCTGTGGCCATGGAAGTGATTGGAACACCTGAATTCAATTATTTGGATGGGTGAGTGAATACTTTTGGCAATATAGTGTACCTCACCTCTACCTGAGAGATAGGAATTAAACCAGTCAAGCACAGTTCCTGTGATGCCCAGCGAGGAGAGGGTAGAGAGTAAGATCAGATGGTTGACTGTGTCAAAGGCTGCAGAAAGGTCCAGCAGAATAAGGACTGATGATCTGGATTCAGCTTTCGCCCATCTCAGTGACTCAGTGACAGACAGCAGGGCAGTCTCGGTGGAGTGTCCAGAAGTAAACAGAAATATCAAGAATCTACATCTGAGATAGAGTTTTTTGTGAAGCATTTGTGTTTAAGCAAGCCACAGCACTAAAGACAGCAGAGCATCGTGAGCCTTGTGCATACTAAGATTGTGTCAACAACACAGCAGCGCTCATTCACTGATTCACACTGTCATATTGACTACTTTAATGGTGCTTTTATGCTTCTTTAATGTCATATTAGAGCTTGACAGTAGCAACCATGACACATAATAACACAGTTCCAGAGCACTGGGAAACACTCTTTATTAATGTGGTAATAACGTCATGGTTACTGGTGTAACCTCCGTTCCCTGATGGAGGGAACGAGACGTTGGTGTCGATGTAGTGACACTAGGGGTCACTCTTGGGAGCCCGAGACACCTCTGGTCTTTGATAAAAGGCCAATGAAAATTGGCGAGTGGTATTTGCATGCCACTCCCCCGAACATACGGGTATAAAAGGAGCTGGTATGCAACCACTCATTCAGGTTTTACGCTGAGGAGCCGATATAAGGTCCGGCCATTTCAGCGGGTAGTTCAGCGTTGTGGCAGGAGGGACCAACGTCTCGTTCCCTCCATCAGGGAACGGAGGTTACACCAGTAACCATGACGTTCCCTATCTGTCACTCACTCGACGTTGGTGTCGATGTAGTGACACTAGGGGTCCCTATACAAAACGCCACAAGGCTGAACTGTGTTACGTGAACTGGCGGTGTGTGGTGGGCAGACTTGCTGTGTGCCTCATAGCCAGCACACCAGGTCGACACGTAACCTCCCCCAACACAGTTATGAGTGTCGAACGGCCCTTTTTGGGGACAAGTCGACTACCCAGAGATAGAGACAGGCTTAACCAGTCATGGCCTCTTTCCCCTTCTCTTTTTCCACTCCCTAAAAAAGAAGGGGGATTATCTGACTGGGCCGCCAGGTCTAGTCGGGGGGTGTCCCTCCCAAGGGGAGGACACCGCGGAGACCACACCTCGCCCCAAGAGAGGGGGGGATATTTAAGTGGAAGAATACATCACATGGTCTTTCCAACCATGTGGAGAGCCTTCAAGGTAGATCCTACCCAATGGGGGAGGAGTTACTACAACATGGAGACTGAGGGGCTCTGCCCAAGGAAGACGCAGTTTGCCAGTAGGGAAACGAACTAGCGGAAGATATAGATCGCATGGGGTTAGCCTTACAGGGAACCGCCACATGCGGAGCACCTACCCCAGAACAGGGCTCTTAGTTAGCGCGTGTACTGGGCCGGCAGCGAGTCTCTCCGAAAACTCGACTGCCATAGGGCTCGGAGGAAGTCAACCAGGGAACAACCTTTGTGAACACTACTGGGAATTAACAGCGCACGTCTTCAGCTCAAAGGAGGTGGAAGGCGCTATGTGCAAGCGATACACCCAGCCGGCTATCCCGGGCTTATCCGCTTGTGTTGCGTGCCACTACCTGGGACGAAACCGGTTCCACCCGGAGGTTGTAGAACCTTGCAAAGGTGTTGGGTGTTGCCCAGCCCGCTGCTCTGCAATGTCTGTTAGAGAGGCACCTCTGGCCAGGGCCCAAGAAGCCGCTACACCACGAGTAGAATGGGCTCGTAGCCCTACCGGGGGCGGCATGTTTTGGGCGAGACATGCCATAGTTATGGCGTCAATGAGCCAGTGGGCGATCCTCTGCTTGGAGACAGCGCTTCCTTTCCGCTGTGCACCGAAGCAGACAAAGAGCTGCTCAGAGAGTCTAAAGCTCTGCGTGCGATCCAAATAGATGCGCAAAGCGCGCACCGGACACAGCAACGCCAGGGCTGGGTCTGCCTCGGCAGCGCTTGCAGGTTCACCACCTGGTCTCTAAAAGGAGTGGTGGGAACCTTGGGCACATAGCCCGGTCGGGGGTCTCAGGATCACATGAGAATAGCCCGGACCGAACTCCAGGCACGTTTTGCTGACAGAGAACGCTTGCAGGTCACCTACCCTCTTGATGGAAGTGAGCGCAGTCAGGAGGGCAGTCTTCAAGGAGAGTGCCTTAAGCCCGGCTGACTGCAAAACTCAAAGGGGGCTCTCTGTAGACCCTGAAAAACTACAGAGATCCGATGAGGGAACAAGGCGTGGCCTGGAGGGATTCAGCCTCCTGGCGCCTCTTAGGAACCTGATGATCAGATTATGCTTCCCTAAGGACTCACCGTCGACTGCGTCATGGTGTGCTGCTATGGCAGCAATGTACACCTTCAAGGTGGAAGGGGACAGCCTCCCTTCCAACCTCTCTTGCAGGAAGGAAAGCACTGATCTGACTGCGCACCTCTGGGGGTCTTCCTGATGGGAAGAACACCACTTAGCGAACAGACACCACTTAAAGGCATACAGGCGCCTCGTAGAGGGAGCCCTAGCCTGAGTGAATGTGTCTACCACCGCAGGTGGAAGACAGCTTAGGTCTTCCGCGTCCCGTCCAGGGGCCAGACATGGAGATTCCAGAGGTCTGGGCGCGGGTGCCGGATGGTGCCCCTTCCCTGAGAAAGAAGGGCCTTTCTCAGGGGAATTTGCCCGGGGGGAGCTGTCACGAGGAGCGTGAGGTCCGAGCACCACGTCTGGGCGGGCCAGTAGGGTGCTTACCAGGACGACCTTCTCCTCGTCCTCCCTGACCTTGCACAGGGTCTGTGCGAGCAGGCTCACTGGGGGGAAAACGCATATTTGCGAATGCCAGGGGACCAGCTGTGTGCCAGCGCGTCTATGCCGAGGAAGGCCTCGGTGAGGTTTGCGTACCAGAGCGGGCAGTGGGAGGATTCTTGGGAGGCGAACAGGTGCACCTGTGCCTGACTGAATCGACTCCAAATCAGCTGGACCACCTGAAGGTGGAGTCTCCACTCTCCCTTGAGGGTAACCTGTTGTTACGGCGCGTCCGCCGAAGTGTTGAGGTTGCCCGGGATGTGAGTGGCTTGCAGCGACTTGGTGCTGCTAACTCCGTTGGAGGAGACGGCGGGCGAGTTATGACATACAGCGGGAGCGCAGACCGCCTTGGCGGTTGACATATGCTACCGCTGCCGTGCTGTCTGTCCGAACTAGCACGTGCTTGCCCTGGATCAACGGCCGGAACCTCCGCAGGGCGACCCGTCTAGAGGCCGGCGGCTGCGTGCCCGTTGCCAACAGCGCTCCAGCCCATTTTGGAGGCGTCTGTCGTGACCACGACGCGCCTGGAGACCAGTTCTAGCGGAACACCTGCTCGTGGAAACGAGAGGTCGGTCCAAGGGCTGAAAAGACGGTGACAGACCGACGTAATGGCCACGCGGTGTGTCCCGTGGCGCCATGCCCGTCTCGGGACTCGAGTCTGGAGCCAGTGCTGAAGCGGCCTCATATGCATCAACCCGAGCGGGGTGGCCACCGCCGAGGACGCCATATGCCCCAGGAGCCTCTGAAAATATTTCAGTGGAACCGCTGTTTTCTGTTTGAACGCCTTCAAACAGGCCAGCACCGACTGGGCGCGCTCGTTCGTAAGGTGCGCCGTCAAGGAGACTGAGTCCAACTCCAAACCGAGAAAAGAGATGCTCTGAACCGGGAGGAGCTTGCTCTTCTCCCAGCTGACCCGAAGCCCTAGTCGGCTGAGGTGTGAGAGCACCAGGTCCCTGTGTGCGCATAACCCGTCTCGAGAGTGAGCTAGGATTAGCCAGTCGTCGAGATAGTTGAGAATGCGAATGCCCACCTCCCTTAACGGGGCAAGGGCAGCCTCTGCAATCTTCGTAAAGACGCGAGGAGACAGGGACAGGCCGAAAGGGAGGACTTGTACCGATACGCCTGACCCTCGAATGCAAACCGCAGGAAGGGTCTGTGTCGAGGAAGGATCGAGACGTGAAAGTACGCATCCTTCGGGTCTACCGCCGCGAACCAATCTTGATGCCGGACGCTCGCTAGAATGCGTCTTTGCGTCAGCATCCTGAATGGGAGTCTGTGTAAGGCCCGGTTCAGTACTCGCAGGTCCAAGATTGGCCGCAACCCACCGCCTTTTTTCGGTACAATGAAGTAGGGGCTGTAAAACCCCCTCTTCATCTCGGCTGGAGGGACAGGTTCTATCGCGTTCTTCCGTAGGAGGGTAGCGATCTCCGCGCAAGGTAGCAGCGTTTCCATCTTTCACCAAGGTGAAGTGGACACCGCTGGACCTGGGTGGATGCCCAGCGAAGTGAATCGTGCAGCCGAGTCAGACGGTCCGGACCAGCCCTCGCGACGGACTGGAAAGCGCAAGCCATGCACCCGAGTTCCGCGCAAGGGGGACCAAAGGGACAACGTCATCGGATGTACCGGCGGGTGGGGCCTCGCGGCGGGGCGGAGCTTGAGGTGCCACACCACATCGTGGCCGTGCTGAGTCCGAGGACATCGAAGCACTTACCTGGCTCCTTGTGACCACCCCCGGAACAGCCTGGGACGGGGGAGGAAGAGGCCTGTCCTCATGACCCGTGGAGACTGTCACATCGGGGGCGGATTTGTGCCACAGCTGGGCGCTCAGGGCGGGAGACCGCCGCTGGAGCGCCAACCTGCCAAATGGAGTGGTGGACGGTGGTCGTGATGCCAGCCGTACACACCGAATATGTGACCCAGGGAACAAGGAAACCACTCTTGCGGAGCTCTTGAGTACTGCAGCCACTTGGGCATGCAGCGCAATTAAATGCAAAAGGTAACAAAAAGAAGATCTGCTTACCAGCTCCAGAGCAGCGGGTTTCGTTGTCCCTGGGTCGCCCGTCTCAGGGGCGCTTCGAAGACCTCCGTGGGTTCTTCGGTGCCGGCTGTGAGACGGGTGGCGTCGGCTTCCTGCGGTGGGCTCCACGCCGGGGCCGGGCCGGAGGGGCGGGCTGCGGCGGAGCCGGTGCAGTCACCGCAGGGGGACGCCCTCGGCGATGAGTAGATGGGGGGATCTTGAGCCACGCCGGGGCAGGACAAGCCGGCTAACATCCATCTACTGCTCTACCATCGAGAACTGCTGGGCAAAGTCCTCGACAGTGTCGCCGAATAGGCCCGCCTGGAAAATGGGGGCAGCAAGGAATCGTGTCCTGTCGGCCTCACCCATCTCGACCAGGTTGAGCCAAAGGTGGCGCTCCTGGACCACTAGTGTGGCCATCGTCCGCCCGGGAGACCGCGCCGTGACCTCCGTCGCTCGGAGAGCGAGGTCGGTCGCCGAGCGCAGTTCCTGCATCAATCCCGGGGTGGAACTACCCTCGTGCAGTTCCTTTAGCGCCTTGGCGGACTTGCAGGAGAGCCATGGCGTGCAGGGCGGAGGCGGCTTGTCCAGCAGCGCCGTAGGCTTTGACCGTCAGAGACGACGTAAACCTACAGGCCTTGGACGGGGGCTTTGGGCACCCACGCCAGGTGGCGGCGCTCTGCGGGCATAGGTGCACCGCGAGCGCCTTTATCCACCGGGGGATTGCCGAATAACCCTTGGCCGCCCCACCATCGAGGGTAGTGAGAGCGGGGAAGCTGAAAAGATCGGGACCGGGCAGTAAAAGGTGCCTCCCGCGATCTTGTCAGCTCTTCATGCACTTCCGGGAAGAAAGGAACGGGGCGGGGCGTGGCTTTGAGCGGCGCCGCGAGCCCAGGAACCAATCACAGAGCCGCGAGGGTTCAGGGAAGAGCGGTGAAGTCCGCTCTAACCGACGCTCGCGGCTGTCCGGGAAAGCATGTCGTCATCTCCGCGTCAGCCTGTGACTGGGCGATCGACCCCGAAGGGAGGAGCCCAGCCGAGGCTTCCGACTGGACGAGCCCGCTCTCCGATGCTGCGCTCGAGAGCTCATCACTTTCGCGGGCTCCAAATAAGAGGTCGAACTCGCCGTGAGACGAGCCGGCGGACTCACCCGGAAGCCCGATCGGGGCAGACGAGCGTGCTGGGGAATGGGAGGTCCGCGGGGGGATACCCGGCGGAGGCGGTCCCATTGGGGTCCCCAAATCGCCCCCAGTGCTAGTCGCGCTGGCCTCAAACCCGTGGGTAAAAGGACCGAGGCGGGAGCCTCTGGGGTGGCTCGCTTCCTTACGAAGGCGAGCCGCGACCGCAACGTTGCCATGGACACATTCTCGCAATGAGAATGTGACCATCCACGAACGCTGTCTCCGCGTGAGCAGTGCCCAGACACGAAAGACAGTGATCGTGACCGTTAGAAGGCGAGAGATAACGAGCACAACCAGGAATAACACACAATCGGAAAAGCATCTTTAAAAAGACGCGTCTTTAAAAAGACGTTCCGTGTGTGCGCTCTTTTAGAGAAATATATACTCTTTTAGAGGGGAAAAATGCTCTTTCAGAAAATATACTCTCTAGTTTTTCTGCCGAAGCGCCCAGGGGCGTTCTCTGCAGTGCACCAGTGCAGAGGAGGGAGAAGCCGCTGAAATGCGCCGTCAGATCCAGCAGGTGAATGAACAGTAGTATTCAGCTCAATGAGCATGACCGTTCGGCTCCGAAGAGAAAATCTGAATGAGTGGTTGCATACCAGCTCCTTTTATACCCGTATGTTCGGGGGAGTGGCATGCAAATACCACTCGCCAATTTTCATTGGCCTTTTATCAAAGACCAGAGGTGTCTCGGGCTCCCAAGAGTGACCCCTAGTGTCACTACATCGACACCAACGTCGAGTGAGTGACAGATAGGGAACCAGGAGAGTGATCACTTTACTTCTGGGGATATGGACTTTAATGTGCATCATAAACAATGCTTTTTTCCCATGTGAGGTTTTCTGTTTCTGTTACAAATTTCAGGCCTTTTTTCTCTTTTGTCTGAAAACCGAAAACAGCATTTTCTGCCATTTGCACCTGAAAAGTTTCAGCAGCCGATATATCAGTGAATCCTGATTTTTTTATTATTGGATATTTTTTAAAATGATAATTTTTTAAAGAATAACCAGTGAAACAATTTTTGTTTTAAGAATAGTTATAAAATATTTGTCCACCGTATACAGTATATGTATATGTATATATCTATATATATATATATATATATATATATATATATATATATATATATATATATATATATATATATATATATATATATATATATATATATATATATATATAGATATAGATATATATATAGAGAGAGAGAGAGAGAGATATTAATAAACTGTATTTATATATATTAATAAAAAACATTTCTGGTCAAATTAAAAAACATATATATTTGAATACATTGAAGCATTTTATTTAATTTATGAAAGCAGAATGGACACAAAGATAACATTTCTATGAACGTGAAATGTTTTAAAGTAGATTTTAAAAATACTTCTCATTTGTATCATTCAAGACAACCTTATTTGTCCACAACACATATACTACTGTATATACAAATAATATTATAATAATGGTAAATAGTATAGTACTCAATTGCAATATGGTAGGAATTCGCACAGAGCACAGCATTAGTCTTACATCTTGTTAAATAAATTGTAACACTTGCTACAGTAGAAATAACAGTTTGTGTCCTCACTCTCTTTGTTTACCTATATAGAGCCTCACTGATTTTAATAATGAAATAGCTGCCCATAAAAGGATTAGGCACAGCGAACAGTGAATGCAATGAACATGTGGTTTTAAGAAAGTAAGTTCAATTACATGTCTTCAATTACTGTAGAGTTTGCTGACAGTGTTGCAGACACACTGTATTGAGCTGTTCATGCAGATGGAGAGGCTGGCCATGTAAAACAAAAAGTTCTGTCTTGTCACTGTTTACCTATAAATAATGAATGGCTTTACAAAGATGTGCTTTGGTACAGATGCACTCACGGTGATCTGTGCATTTAATGAAGGATAGCAAAAAGAACATGAGAGCTGATGAATTCTGTCAGTGCTTTATAATACTAAGCCAAGTTAATGGGATTTGTGTTGAGCAGAACCGAAGATTTAGTGACAAGAGTGATGGAACATTGAGCTAATTAATGTTAAGTTGTTCGACCGTTACAGCTGACAGGATGTGATTTAGGATTTGAAAGTAGAGTGATGATACTGTGCAAGGTGTCCATTGAAACTTGGACATGGGTATTCAGGAAAGGGGGTTTGGAAAGTTGTAGGCTGAGGCAGTGAGATAACAGCCGATCAATGACTTCTCCCAAATGTAAAGATACTTCATTTCCTTCTTATAGAAGGGACATCCATCATAAATATTTATCTAGAGAGTTTCTGTAGGTCTTGAAAAGAGTATATACTTTAAGTGTGGTATTTATGATATGGGAAAATATAAGAATTTTTATTGCAATGAAAAAAGTCAGATTTCCTCCAGCTACAGTATTAGATGATAAAGTGGCGAAGAATGAATTGCACTCGCTTGCTAGTGCTGTTTATTTGCTCATGCTTCCTGTGTTATTTTAGCATCAAATTCACTAAAAAGAATAGTGTGCCCTGATGAAATCTTTTTAGCTGAAGCACGTTTGCCAACAGCATATTTTAAGATGTTCTAACCCCAGTTGAATAAAAGCTTTTTTTTATCTTAACCACAAGAGTGCCTTGGATTTCTCTCTTTCTTTTTTTCATGAGTTGTGTTACCTCTTTTTTCAATGAGCACCAGTGATTACATATTTTGACACCTTTTAAGCACACCTAGTTCTTGTTTTTTTTACTCTTACTTAAAGTAATAGTTCACTCAAAAGTCTGTCATAATTTGGGCAACATCCACACTAGGGCTGGGCGATATATCGAATATTAATGATATAATCGAGATAATTTAGCTGACGATGTAAAATTTACTAGTATCATGAATATCGCGATGATTTTAATGTGCTTTCATTTGGCCATTAAGTTTCATAAAGAGTGCATCAGTAGACTAATTTCACAATCCTTCAGGGCTGCACAATTAATCAAAATAACATAAAAATGGCGAGTTGGTCATATGTGATTGTTACTCCACAAATGTCTGTGATTAAAAGACGGATAAACACAGGGTGAATCTCAATTCAAAGAATGCGGAGAACGGACTTGCGTTCTTATTAAGACTGGTCTTGCCAAGCATTCTTGGAAGAACTAACTCGGAAGGACAGGAGGAAGTAGAATGCATTGCGAGCATTGAGATATGCTGCGATCTTCCTGTTGTGCAATTAACCATCACAGCACATTCGAATCCAGTGGGAGAACTACTGGCATTATTACACTAGTGACATCATTAATATCATCACACCAGTGAGGTTTTGTAGGACTAGTGACACGTTAAAAGAATAAAATCTGTAAACACTCATTCTCTCCATGTTTATTACTGTATTAAAATGATGCCCCCCCAAAAAAATAAAAAAAATGTTGACAGAGAATAACGACTCTCATGAGCCGTCAGACTTTCACGATCTTACAGCGGGAAACTCTTGAGGAAAAACAAATGCTTCGTCTGCCACTGTAGTACAGAGTTCTTGCCCACAAGTCACCATCCGATGCATCCTCGATTGTAAGGACACATCCAGGTAATTTCCTGCATTCTCGGTACTTGCATTCTTGAGGATTGGAATCGAACTTCGGTAGTAGATGATGACGTAGAACGAGTCCACAAGAACATAAGAACACAAAAGAACGCACAATGAGATTCACCCACAGTCTGTGTGTGATTCAGAACAAACCGGTGACACGCTGATCTGTGTGCACGCGCATGACGGTGCTCTCAGATCAGTTCACGTACATTGTGAAATCAAAGTAATGCAGGTTTAAGCATTCGTGCAATTCCAAACATTAGTAACAGCTGCAAGATATTTTACAAATCTACAAACGTGGCACAGAATAACAGAAAAGAGGAGATTACAGCATTTCGGAAAATGCAGAACATTGTAAACTGTCAAATACACATCGCCTTTTCTGTGTCACAATAAAAGCTCCTTGTGAAGTTGAAGTAAATACGACAGCACTTTGGTGTCAAAATAAAAGCCCCTGGTGGAGGTGAAGTAAACAGGACAGAAATATATTACTTTTGTAAAACGCAAATCTAATAATCAGAATAATTATGATAATTAAGCATTATATTATAATAATAAAACCAAACGTTACCCACAGTAATAATTTAGTATTATGCAATGTTCAACTGGGGTTTAAAAAATAAGTCAGTGAAGTAGCTTTGCACACCTTGTTCATTCATAAATAATGCTTTTTATTAAACTACTATGCATCATTGTATATGCAATATAAATATAAAGTGCATATAAATGAAAATGATTGAATTTCATTCTCCCTTGTGTTTATTTAATGAAAAACATATTATTATATTTTAATTTAATGTCTTTAAAATATTGAATCTACTTGGCTGCAGTGGCTGTTTGGATGAAATGATGGTTCCTCTGATAAAAAACAAACAAACACTTTTGAGCCATTTTAGAGCAAATACATAATTATCAAGATATATATCGAATATCATCAATTTGCTGAAAAATATAGAGATATAATTTTTTAAGACATTTCACCCAGCCCTAATCCACACTAATATGCATTCGCTCAAAAATGGTCTTACTCACCCTCATGTCGCTCCAAAAATGTATGACTATTTCATCTACTGAGTACAAAAGGAGAATATTAATTAAAAAATCCTGGTCTGTCTTTTTAATACATTGAGAGTTGATAGTGACACACTTTAAAGCTAAATAAAGCACCCAAAATTATCATTAAAGCAGTAGTGTAGACAAAAACTTTCGGGTGGGTGGGCCAAAAGAAATTATCGATTTTAAACCAAGAAAAAAAAAAAGAAAAAAAAAAATATAATATTATTTAATAATATTTAGCTAATTGTTTCCAGTGGTGTATTTAGGAGATTAAGCTACTAAAGAAGGTTGTCTACTATAAAATATTCAAAGATCAATCAGCAATATTTCTGTTAGAGTAAATATATTTATATTTTTTACATGTGTAACAAATGGAACATTGGGAGGCATTGTGGATGAAAACATATATTAATTATTATCTGGGGATTTGGGGGATTTACTGTAGACATTTTTGAAAATTTATTATCAGAATGGACATTTTAACCTTAGAATGGACAAATTTTGGTAATCTTTTTCCCAACACAATTTGCTAGCGCATCTTTGGACGGATAAAAAATTATGGATAAAAATTTTGAGGTTCGAGGCCTGTAAGCTTTTGGCAGTTGGTTGTATAGGGGCATAAGATAATGACTGGGTGAGCCTGAATGCCCAATGGGTAGCACCAGTCCACCCAGGCTCACCCGTGGCTACGCTAATGCATAAAAGTAGTCCATGCCACTTGTGCTTCATATTCCAAGACTTCCGAAGATATACGTTAGGTTTTGGTGGTACATATCTTCACATCTGTTGCATTTTCGTGAGTGCATGAGAAAAGCTCGTTCATGGTGGTACACTTGTTCACACCAGAATTAGTTTTCTTTTTAGCACTAAATACAAGTTCTCCTGCGAACGTGAGCCATCTTGATCTAATCTCATAGCACTCATGAACGCGCAACGATTGTTTGCACTGAAAAGAACTACTGTCTGGTTAGGTAGATTGTGGTTGATTAGAGAAAGATGAAATACCACATGTAAAAATGGTGCAACTGCTCTGAGGTTGCCCTAAAGTGTTCTGCATGAGTGACAATGCTCTTGCCATGTCACTAGTAGTACAGAAGTTGGTGGACATTGGGAACATTAGGATGAGAATAAAGTCAACTTCTTGGACAGTTGATTTCCAGTTCAAAAGATATCCTTAAATTCTGAAATATGTTGATGTCAGTGATAGGTATATCAGATTTGACTGGTTAATGATTAGAGGTGGAGAATTATTATGTATGTCTCCTGAGATAAATAAGAAAGCAAGCTTCTTAGAGAACTCTGTCCAGGCTGAAGGAGAATGTCTTGCTTATTTATAAAGCTGTTTTGGAAAGACTTGCTTTTCCTTTTGGCACACTCATTTTTCTGCCCTCCAGCATCCCTTCCCCCTTCCCATGGTACCAGTTACTGCTGGTTAATAGGTGCCAGGTGAGTAACTAACAAGTGCTCAATTGATGAGGGCACATAACCCTAATATAGACACACATAATATAACAAAAATTCTATGCAAATGCTATATTGCTTCCATTTTCAGAATAATAAAGTGCTGCAGTGTCACCCATTTGCACAATTCCAAACATTTAAAGCCACTTAAAGTTATTATAGAAATATAAAAGTGCTACACAGTATAACAGAAATAGAGCGGGTGACTGCGTTTGACCAGATATTTGTAAAGTGGAACTTGGTAAACTGTCAAATACATACTGACACTGCAGTGTACTTTCAGTGTTCCGCCAAAATAAAAGCTCCAGGTGAAGGTGAAGTAAATGCAACAGAACTGACAGTATATTACTATTATATGAAACAAATCCTCAAAATAATAATAATAATTATAATAATAACAATGACAGTACAATGATGAATAATATATATAATAATTTAACTGGGTTCCAGTGAAGTGAGTGAAGCTGTAGTTCTTACACACACTGTTCATTCACACACACAACGTTTTGTAAAAATAGATTTGTTGCTTTTTTTAATACTGTATTGTTGTATTTGTGCATAGAAATCTTTTTATTATATTATAAATCAAACACCATTCTTCCTTATGTTAATTTAGTGAAAAACTATGGAAGACATGCCTTCATAATCTTAGACTAGATTTTTATTTCATTAAACATTTTAAATCTGCTTGGCCACAATGTTTGCTTGGATGAATAAAGCATTATCAATATATAAATTGAATATTGTCAACAGGCTGAAAAATATAGAGATATTATTTTTGGAGCCATTTCGACCCACCCTAGTCAGATGGTGGAATGCAACAGGGTTGGATGATTGCTTTGGGTCTCAGAAACCGTTACCATGCCCTTGAATTTCAGGGGATCAATTTCTTTAACAGAATTTCATTGGAAGTTTTATAGGTCATAATTTGTCCTTACAAAAGATCCACTATCTTAAACACTAAAGTTCTTTATGATATAGTGTATGATATGTAAATCTGTAATAAATTGATTAAAAATGACATTATTTATGTTTTAATGATTTAATGATCCTATCACAAATTGCTCGAGCAGCCTACTGTTGAGTCAAAGTTCTGTTTTTCAACTGTATCCAACAATAAAAATCATACAAAAGTGTCATATTTTTTACATCCTGATACAGTATCTATCTGTAAACTTCATTGCATAAAAAAGTTATTTTTAATTATTATCTGAATTTAATAGACAAAAAAGTAATAATTAGCTGCAGCCCACATTTTGCGCACAACCTTGTTACCACACGATGTCCCACACATTGCAATGTCAATTTTTAGGCCCTAATTTGTACCCTTTTCTTAGAAAATTCTTGACTTGGGGCTAACAACATTACAACATTTGCCTGAATTACAACACCTGCAGTAACCGATTACTCGACTGTAGACCCATCAGTCTTTGCTTAAGTTAACCTAAACTGGATGCTTGTGGAAAGCTCCCTCCCTCACACAAAGACAGCATGAAGGCATTTAAGTGTATTCATGACCTACAGCTCCTAAACAGACCTACATAGGAGGCCAACAATTAATACAGAAATAAAAAATATATATATAAAATGGGATCAAAACTACACATAATGTTTTATGCAATACTTAGCATACTATACTTCAAACACAGTTCTCCTTATAAATTAAGTACCTCTTTACTTATTCATACTAAGAGCATAAGAGCTCCACTAACAGCTTTTTGAATACACACAAGTGGAAAGGTGATGGCCTTTTAAAGTTAAATTAAGAGATACAGTTTAAGTCAGAAGTTTACATTTATTCACAATTCCTGACATTTAATCATAGAAAACATTCCCTGTCTTAGGTCAGTTAGGATCACTACTTTATTTTAAGAATGTGAAATATCAGAATAATAGTAGAGAGAATGATTTATTTCAGCTTTTATTTTTTTCATCACATTCCCAGTGGACCAGAAGTTTACATGCACTATGTTATTATTTGGTTGTCTTGCCTTGAAATTGTTTAACTTGGGTCAAAAGTTTTGGGTAGCCTTCCACAAGCTTCTCGGAATAAGAATTTTGGCCCATTCTTCCAGATAGAACTGGTGTAACTGAGTCAGGATTGTAGGCCTCCTTGCTCGCACACGCTTTTTCAGTTCTGCCCACAAATTTTCTATCAGATTGAAGTCAGGGGTTTGTGATGGCCACTCAAATACCTTGACAACTTTGGAGGTATTCTTGGGGTCATTGTCCATTTGGAAGACCCATTTGAGACCGAGCTTTAACTTCCTGGCTGATGTCTTGAGATGTTGCTTCAATATATCCACATAATTTGCCTTCCTCATGATGCCATCTATTTTGTGAAGTGCACCAGTCCCTCCTGCAGCAAAGCACCCCCACAACATGATGCTGCCACCCCCATGCTTCACGGTTGGGATGGTGTTCTTCGGCTTGCAAGCCTCACCCTTTTTCCTCCAAACATAACGATGGTCATTATGGCCAATTTATATTTCATTAGACCAGAGGACATTTCTCCAGAAAGTAAGATCTTTGTCCCCATGTGCACTTGCAAACTGTAGTCTGGCTTTTTTATGGCAGTTTTGGAGCAGTGGCTTCTTCATTGCTGAGCAGCCTTTCAGGTTATGTCGATATAGGACTTGTTTTACTGTGGATATAGATACTTGTCTACCTGTTCCTCCAGCATCTTCACAAGGTCCTTTGCTGTTGTTCTATCAGGAAGACTCGCAGACATGATTGAAATTTAAGATGACATTTATTTGATGAATATAAAACAGAAATGTAATGTCTCTCTTTGGCGTAAGCCCCGTCTGGAGGTCCGAAGAAGTTGTACTCGGAACCGTCATATCCTGCTGGAGATAGGAGGCAGGGGCGAGGAGCCTACCCCAAAAGAGAGAAAGTAGAATACTACCCCAAAAAGAGAAGATCCAGTCAGGTACAAAACCAGGTCTTGTGTTAGGCGTTCATTCTGGAGAAGAGGGGGAAAAAGAGATGTGAACACCTAGATTTGACATGAAATATGCAATATCTCTGGCATGGTTGTGCAATACCTTTGCAATAGGAAAAGCTGTGCTTTTTTTCCCCCCCTTTGAGTTTGGTTTTGTCCTTGTGTGATTTTTTTTTTTTTTTTAGATTAATTTTATCCTTGTCCTTGAGTGCGATTTTGGGCCCTCCATCGAGGAGCCCCTGGTTGTGCAAAATCTTTGCCAAAGACCAACAACGTGGTGTGAGGCCCTACGTTAGGCCAGTGTTGTTGTGCAGTATCTTTGTTGAAAGAAACAACATTTGATTATGAAAACCCACCGACGAGGTTTGATGGTTATCTATGCTGAAAGATGAACAACATGCATAAAGCCATACGATAATGGCGATGTTGTCGTGCAATACCCTGTTGAAAGATATCCCATGATAGTGTGAGCTTTCCGGCGAGGGCAAGCTGGCTTGTGCAATACCTATGCAAAAGATTATGGAAGACCTGGCGAGGAGGGTAGACATAGTTATGCGTTATCCTTGCGAAACGATGGATGTGCTTGGATTGAATCATTGTGTAGGGAAAGATGTGATGAAATCTTATGGCTGATGGAGAGTTGAGCTTGTTTGATGATTTGGGTTAGGTCGACTATATTTCAGGTAGGAAGACCAGCGGCCGAGCATCTTGACAGTGGACTCCGTTATACCTCGAAGAGCGGCAGTAGTAGCTGCTCCGATGCGAAAAGAGTGCCCCGAGAAGACATGAGGGGAGAGATCACAATGTTTTAGGGTAGCAGTGAGGTGGTTTCTGAACCAGTAGCATGACTTGGGGGCTAGGGATGGAGTGATGAATTGGGGAGGAAATTTGAGATGTCTAGTGTGAAAGTAAAAGGAAATGAACATGCACACTGGAAGATCAGAACGGAAAATAGAAGAGTACTGTGTGATTGGCCGAAGGAGGAATAGTGGGCTAAGGCGGAGTTGTAGGAAGTGAGTGTGGACCGGGCAAGTCCTTCTGCATGAGAATTGGAGTGGAATTTAAATGGGGTTGTAAGGAGAGGCTTAATCCAGCAGGAGGTCTGAGAGGGGTAGGCAGGGAATTTTTTTATTTTTTATTTTATTTTTTTGCTGGCGGGGGGGCATAGTCTGTGGAACTCCTGGAAGCTAAACAAGAGAGGGAGTCGGCAATTACGTTGAAAAACCCAGTAATGTGTCTGACTGAGATAATGAAGTTGCAGGAAATGCTCTGCCATGTCAGACATCTAATAAGGGACATGAGGCTAGAGGAGGACCAGCCTTTATTGATTATAGTGATGACTGCAGAATTGTCGCAAACCTATGACGCGTTTGCATGTCCAAAGGGAACCCCATATAATGCTGGCAATGATGATGGGATAAATTTCAAAGAGAGCGGATAAGGGAGCGAAGGAAGCTATTGAAAAATGAATCTGGCCATTTCCCTGTGAACCATGATCATGTCATCCGGATATTTATTTATTGTGAAAGGAAATGTTATTCCAGTGATTTAATAGCTGTGACTAGAAGAGGAGGTCCGAGCGGCAACGGTCATAGATTGATATGATGTGGGATAGGTTGTCTAGTGTGGTTGTCTATGGGCGCGCGGGCGAGAGAGTTAAAAAAAGTACTTTGAAAGAGTGCGCTCTGCTGCTCTCAGCCAGAAAATGGGCTAGTGTGAGGGGCAGGAAACGAAGGAGCGGCCTTGAGGAATGATGCGCATGCAAATTGATGTGGCCTGATAGGGACAGGAGATCATGTTTTGAGACCCAAACTGACAGGAGAATGACGTGCAAATAGACCTGATCCTGTCGAGTTTATCTTTAGGCAGGGAAGCTTGCATGTTTAGAGAATCGAGCATGATGGCGAGAAATTCGAGAGCTGTGGTTTTCACTTGAGAGGGGAATACCCAATTTGTGAAAAAGCTCGATAGAACGTCCAACAATAGGGGTGTGGGCAGCGGGGTGATCGATGAGCAGGAAATCGTCAAGCAGGTGTAGTACGGAGGGGAGCTTAAAGTGACTGAGAAGAATCCAGCATAGGCCTTCCAATAGAGAATTAAAATATGAGGGCTACTTCTGCACCCAAAAGTGAGTCAGACAGCAAAGTAAAATTTGACTGCCATGTGACACTGGAGAGGGGCCAGTCGGCGGGGTGAATGGGCATGATGTTGAAAGCATCTTTGATCTGCCTTCTATTTTTTTTTTTTTTTAATAAATATATACATACATTGAGTGGAGCAAAAATGAAAATATTGATAACTTTAAAATCAATAAGGCATTTGGCAACATAGTTGAAGAAATAACAAGAGCATTAGGAGGGAGGAACAGAAATTAACAGTAGCAAGATGAAATTAATGAGCTCGATTCGGTGCAGGTTTTATCCAGTGATTGCCAAACCTACTTACCTGCTACTAAATGTAGCGTCCCCGACCACGCACATTAAACGTGAATGGCATCATACTGAAATGTGTTGATACTTAAATTAAAAGTAATGTAGTTTGGCTGACAGGACTGTTAAACTCATGAGCTTTGAAATTGGAACACTGATAAAGCCCCAGTGCTTGAAGATCCCCATAGATTGATACATGGTCCGAACAAAGGTGAAAGTGAATGATTTATGAAGACATATGATGAGAATTTCTGCACTTTAATGATGCCTGAACGAGTAATAAAACTTAAATATGCTGTGAAATAGGAATTACCCCCTGTATGACCTGATCATATAATGATATATATTACGCTGGTAATTAAATTATATGATGAATAAGAGAATGCAGTGCGGAGCCTACCGCTAGGTGTTAGAGGCGTGCTGCAACAGTGGTGCTTATGATGAGAACATGGAAGTATGTATAGAGTAAGAAAACACTGCATTTTCCGAAGCAACATTAATGTGCCCTTGAAGGCGCTCGGGTAGGGAACACCGCTCGAAATGTTGAACCGAACGAAATAAGTTAATTATTTCACTAAGGACCCTTTCACAAGACCTTAGTGAAGGCTACATTTAAATGTGATCTCATGCTCCCTTAAGAGTGCCCACATCATGAGCTCTGCCCGCTATGTGATTTAGAGCGAAGACGACCAACAAAACAGGGATATCTTACTGAATGGAGTGATGGGACCCCATACAATGAGCACTATACATCATGAAATGCCTGAATAATGATCGTAATTCCCAGATGGGGAACATTTGGGCATGCAACATGGTGAATGACATGCGAGTGAACCTTGACCGAGTTACCCTCATGTGATCATGCTGTGAACGCGTGGTTACATGCCATTACTATGAGAGCGAATGCGCTGTTGACATGAAAGCTTTTGACATTTTTGCTTTTTGATATTGATGCAGATGTGTTATGATGAACAGACAGCATAGCAACAGAAGGCCTAGACCCATGACTAAATCTGAATGCATTTGATGGATATGATAAAACTTAACTTATTTCTGATGGAGATCAGCTGCTGCCTGAGCCAATGATCTTGACAGACTTGGCGAGGAGCGCGCTCCTTCCGCGCCAGGTCGTGCATTCCGATTGAGGATGCAGTGGCTCGATTGAGGTAGATTTCCTAAGTGAATGAGATATGGATGAAAATCCGGGTTTGCTGATTGTTTACTCCCCATGGGTTTGATGCGGGCAGAAGTTGAGATGAAGAGACGGCATTGTTGGGAAGGGAAGGTGGGCTTCCAGAGGTGTTCTGTGCACTGGTTCTCTTGTGGCCTGGAGAGGTCGGAACATGTCTATTATGATTCCGAGAGGGCGCGATCCCACTAAGAATCCGGAAATTTGCAGACGTGTGTTTGTGCGAGGACTGTTGATTCTGGATAAGGTAAGGAGCAGTGAATAAGTCTGTGTCCATAGCTGGATGTTAGCTAGTCGGAGAGCGACTTGGACTCGACGTCAGACAGTGCTATAGAATGATGTTGCCGTGTTAGCACAACTGAAACATCAATGTGATAGATTGTGAGCAGACTTATAAAGCAATAGCTTACATGTGATTGGCTAGGAGTTACCTAGCTAATGGTGCGATGATGTAAAGCTGCTAGTCTTCCCACTAGAACTACGCTGCGCTTACATTTCTGGGATTGATTTGCATTTTTTGCACCAAACTACGTTCATCTCTAGGAGACAGAATGTGTCTCCTTCCTGAGCGGTATGATGGCTGTGTAGTCCCATGGCGTTTATACTAGTGTTGGGTTCGAGTCCACCTTAGTCGAGTCCGAGTCAAGTCAGAGGCTGTGTCTCATTTGGAAGGCTGCATCCTGCGGAGGTCACATTTGTTGGCCGCATACGTCATTGAGGCTGTCTCGTTTCATAAAAGCAAGTAGGACACTTCTAATGCGACCTTCTTTCACGGGAATTCAGAGGATGCATGAGGTGTATCCTTCGTGGGCACTCACAACCCACAATTATTTGCTTCAACGGAAATGTCTAAAATAATAACGCCAATTTGCCCATAAATATGATATTCAAACGCAAGTAATGTTAATTCCCAAGTTGAAGTACCTCAGTAGATGGGTGCAGAGTATATAATATGTATTATTATATTAATATATAATTAAAATAAAGTATTAGACTAAAAGTACACCTGTAAAATCAATTTTCTTTTCTCTTTACATCTTTATAACTCTCCTAAAATGTACCTCGTATTCCCTCCTAAAGGGACTTTGATCCCTTCTCACTCAAAGCGATCGCGCTTGTTAAAGAGTGGCGTGCTGTCATAGCAACCATGTGTAGGGCTTTACTGGTTGTTTAGATCAGTGTTACTATCAGAAATAATTAATAATTATTTCTGTAGTTATTAATTAATATTTGAATTAATCAATTGAATCTAACTCATTAAAACCTCATATGGGGCTCCAGTAAATGTAGTGCGCTACGTTTAGGAGCAAGTTTGGTTATTAGCAATAATTAATAATTATCAAAGATAATTATTAATTATTAAAATCAATAGAACATTGATGAGAATCAATGTTAGCTTTTTTAAATCCTTTAAATCAACAATTATCAAAGATAATCGTTAATTGTTAACATCGATGAAACATTAATTAAAATTAACACTAGCTTATTGATCATTCAAATTCAATCATCAAAGATAATTATCAATTATCAAAAATCAATAGAATATTAATAAGGATTAACACTGACGGGGCACCACCCTGAAATCAGGGACTAATAACCAAATAGTAAAACAGTCTCAATATTAGATTGTTTCCATAGGAAAATCGACATCCGAAGAATATCGATTTTCCGGAAAAAAAACAATGAATGAAGGTTTGAATCCGAGCACTGACATCCCGTCAGCATGACACAGGCGTATGCAAAAAAAACAAAACACTTCTCTTTGTAATATAAACAAAGTTTATTTATGCAGTAATATCAATTAATAATTAATACAATGCAGTCAATAAACTTCCGACTTACAACTACAAACTAAACAGTTATATGATTAGATATGGAAATAAAAATAATCCTATAACACATAAGGTGTGTGTGTGACAGTGTGTGTGTGTGTGTAAGGAGGGACGTGCACAAAATGGCGGACGTGACACTCGTGGAGAGTATGTCATGCGAGACTTCCGGCCAGGGAATATGACCATGAATGGGGGCGGAAAGAAACCAGTCAATGGCGACTGGCGTCTACCAGTTACCGCGTGTATCCGCTTGTATGATAGTTTAGGGACAAAGCTGGGCTTTAGCATTTAAGCTATCTACGAGCCAAAATGTGTGCCAGAATGTTTGTGAGGGGTCGCGTGCCTGCTCGCGTGTGTGTGTGTGGTTAGTACGAGAGAGAGAGAGAAGTGACAGCCCTAAAGCTGATTTCGCGATCGTGGGAGAGAAAGCAGCTGTTAGTTCATCACTCAGAGACGCGGTGGACGGCTCGTAAACAGTCCCGCGTACATTGACTATTTAATGGATGAACTCAGTTTACCTGTCTCACCCGTGATTGCGAAATTGCACAAAAGTCCAATTTGGTTGGACCACAATACAGCAAAACAAAATCGTGATAATAATACCCTGAGTATAAATAATGAGCGGACATGGTGGTCCGTAAACTGTACAAGCAAAAACCTTGAAACACAAGAATAGCACACTATAATATTCTATCTCTGCCCAGACGTAAACCTCTTACTTGAATCGCATGAGGACACAGGTAGAATGTGTTCCCTATCTGTCACTCACTCGACGTTGGTGTCGATGTAGTGACACTAGGGGTCACCCTTGGGAGCCCGAGACACCTCTGGTCTTTGATAAAAGGCCAATGAAAACTGGCGAGTGGTATTTGCATGCCACTCCCCCGGACAGAGGAGCTGGTATGCAACCACTCATTCAGATTTTCTCTTCGGAGCCGAACGGTCATGCTCATTGAGCTGAATAGCACTGTTCATTCACCTCTGCTGGATCTGACGGTGCATTTCAGCGGCTTCACCCTCCTCTGCACTGGTGCACTGCAAAGAACGCCCCTGAGCGCTTCGGCAGAAAAACTAGAGAGTATATCTTCTGAAAGAGCGTTTTTCCCCTCTAAAAGAGTATATTTCTCGAAAAGAGCGCACACACAGAATGTCTTTTTAAAGACGCGTCTTTCTAAAGATGCCTTTCCAATCGTGTGTTATTCCTGGTTGCGGTCGTTTTCTCTCAACTTCGGATGGTCATGATCGCTGTCTTTCGTGTCTGGGCACGACCCACACGGAGGCAGCGTTTATGAATGGTTCATGTTCTCATTGAGAGAACATGACCATGGCAAAGTTGCGGTCCCGGGTATCCCCCCGTGGACCTCCCATTCCCCAGCACGCTCGTCTGCCCCAATCGGGCTTCCGGATGAGTTCGCCGGCTCGTTGCACAGCGAGTCTGGCTTCTTGTTCGGGGCCCGCGAAGATGATGAGCTCTCGAGCGCAGCATCAGAGAGCGGGCTTGTCCAGTCGGATGCAGAAGCCTCAGCTGGGCTTCCCCCTTCGGGGACGGTCGCCCAGTTACAGGCCGATGCCGAAATGACGGACATGCTTTCTAGCATGTCGGGCTAGAGTGGAACCCTCCGCTCTCCCCTGAACCCTCGCGGCTTGATGATTGGTTTCTGGGCTCGCAGTGCCGCTCAAAACAGCCGCGCCCCGCTCCAGTGCCATTCTTCCCGGAGGTGCATGAGGAGCTGACGAAGTCGTGGGAGGCCCCTTTTACTGCCCGACCCCGACTCCGCAATTCCCCCGCTCTCACTACCCTCGATGGCACTTATGCCCGCAGAGCGCCGCCACCTGGCGTGGATGCCCTAAGCTCCCGTCCAAGCCCTGTAGGCTCACGTCATCCCTGACGGCTAAGGACTACAGCGCTGCTGGACAAGCCGCCTCTGCCCTGCACGCCATGGCTCTCCTGCAGGTCCACCAAGCCAAGGCGCTGAAAGAACTGCACGAGGGTAGTTCCGACCCAGATTTGATGCAGGAACTGCGCTCGGCGACCGACCTTGCCCTCCGGGCGACAAAGGTCACGGCGCGGTCTCTCGGGCAGACGATGGCCACACTAGTGGTCCAGCAGTGCCACCTGTGGCTCAACCTGGTCGAGATGGGCGAGGCCGACAAGACACGGTTCCTTGCTGCCCCCATTTCCCAGGCGGGCCTATTTGGCGACACCGTTGAGGACTTTGCCCAGCAGTTCTCGATGGTAAAGCAGCAGATGGAAGCAATCTGGCACATCCTGCCCCGGCACGGCTCAAGATCCGCACCCCGTCTGCTCGTCGCCAAGGGCATCCCCCTGCAGTGACTGCACCGGCTCCACTGCAGCCTGCCCCTCTGGCCCGGCCCCGGCGTGGAGCCCACAGCAGGAAGCCGACACCACCCGTCTAACAGCCGGCGCTGAAGAACCCACGGAGGTCCTCGAAGTGCCCCTGAGACGGGCAACCCAGGGTCGAGGGAACCCACTCACGAGGAGCTGGTAGAAAGACCACTCCATCCCCCGGTGGAGGGCCGGGTGGAAAATCTTTTGTTGCCTTTTTGTTTGATTTCGCCGCACACCCAAGTGGCTGCAGTACAAAACAGTTCAGCAAAAGAGCGGCTTCCTTCCTCCCTGGGTCACATGCCCGGTGTGTACGGTCGTCACCACAACTACCGGCCACGGGCTTTTTCTTGCAGGATTGGCGCTCCAGCGGTGTCCTTTCCGCCCCTGAGCGCCCAGCTGTGGCACACAGCCGCCCCCGATGTGGCAGCCTCCACGGGTTACGAGGACAGGCCTCTTCCTCCCCCGTCTCAGGCTGTTCCAGGGGTGGTCACAAGGAGCCAGGTAAGTGCTTCGATGTCCCTAGACTCAGCATGGCCACAATGTGCTATGGCACCTCGCACTCCGCCCCGCCGCGAGGCCCCACTTGCCAGTACGTCCGACGACGTTGTCCCCTTGGTCCCCCTCGCGCTTCCCAATCCATTGCGGTGGCTGGTCCGGACCGTCCGACTCGGCTACGCGATTCAGTTCGCCAGGCGCCCGCCCAGGTTCAGCGGTATTCACTTCACCTTGGTCAAGGGCGAAAACGCTGTCACCCTGTGCACGGAGATCGCTACCCTCCTACGGAAGGGCGCGATAGAACCTGTCCCTCCAGCCGAGATGAAGAAAGGCTTTTACAGCCCCTACTTCTGTGTAAAGCTCGGTTCAGTACTCGCAGGTCCAAGATTGGCCGCAACCCACCGCCTTTTTTCGGCGGTGGGTTGCGGCCAATCTTGGACCTGTGAGTACTGAACCAAGTTTACACGGACTCCCATTCAAGATGCTGATGCAAAGATGCATTCTAGCGAGCGTCCTGCATCAAGATTGGTTCGCGGCGGTAGACCTGAAGGATGCGTACTTTCACGTCTCGATCCTTCCTCGACACAGACCCTTCCTGCGGTTCGCGTTCGAGGGTCAGGCGTATCAGTACAAAGTCCTCCCTTTCGGCCTGTCCCTGTCTCCTCGCGTCTTTACGAAGATCGCAGAGGCTGCCCTTGCCCCGTTAAGGGAGGTGGGCATTCGCATTCTCAACTATCTCGACAACTGGCTAATCTTAGCTCACTCTCGAGACGGGTTATGCGCACACAGGGACCTGGTGCTCTCACACCTCAGCCGACTAGGGCTTCGGGTCAACTGGGAAAAGAGCAAGCTCCTCCTGGTTCAGAGCATCTCTTTTCTCATTTTGGAGTTGGACTCAGTCTCCTTGACGGCGCGCCTTACGAACGAGCGCGCCCAGTTGGTGCTGGAATGTTTGAAGGCATTCAAACAGAAAACAGCAGTTCCACTGAAAAATTTTCTGAGGCTCCTGGGGCATACGGCATCCTCGGCGGTGGCCACCCCGCTCGGGTTGATGCATATGAGGCCGCTTCAGCACTGGCTCCAGACTCGAGTCCCGAGACGGGCATGGCGCCACGGGACACACCGCGTGGCCATTACGTCAGTCTGTCACCGTCTTTTCGGCCCTTGGACCGACCTCTCATTTCTACGAGCAGGTGTTCCCCTAGAACTGGTCTCCAGGCGCGTTGTGGTCATGACAGACGCCTCCAAAACGGGCTGGGGCGCTGTTTGCAATGGCATGCAGCCACCGGCTTCTGGATGGGTCCGCGACTGCATTGGCACATCAACTGCCTCGAGTTACTGGCAATTCTGCTCGCCCTGCGGAGGTTCCGGTCATTGATCCAGGGCAAGCACGTGCTAGTTCGGACGGACAGCACGGCAGTGGTAGCATATGTTAACCGCCAAGGCGGTCTGCGCTCTCGCTGTATGTCACAACTCGCCCGCCGTCTCCTCCTCCGGAGTCGGCAGCACCTCAAGTCGCTGCAAGCCACTCACATCCCGGGCAACCTCAACACTACAGCGGACCCGCTGTCACGGCAGGTTTCCCTCAGAAGAGAGTGGAGACTCCACCCTCAGGTTGTCCAGCTGATTTGGAGTCGATTCGGTCGGGCACAGGTGGACCTGTTCACCTCCCAAGAATCCTCCCACTGCCCGCTCTGGTACGCCCTCACCGAGGCTCCCCTTGGCATAGACGCGCTGGCACACAGCTGGCCCCCTGGCATTCGCAAATATGCGTTTCCCCCAGTGAGCCTGCTTGCACAGACCCTGTGCAAGGTCAGGGAGGATGAGGAGCAGGTCGTCCTGGTAGCACCCTACTGGCCCACCCAGATGTGGTTCTCAGACCTCACGCTCCTCGTGACAGCTTCCCCCTGGCAAATTCCCCTGAGGAAGGACCTTCTTTCTCAGGGACGGGGCACCCTCTGGCACGCGCGCCCAGACCTCTGGAATCTCCATGTCTGGTCCCTGGACAGGACGCGGAAGACCTAAGTGGCCTACCACCCGCGGTGGTAGACATGATCACTCTACGAGGCGCCTGTATGCCTTTAAGTGGCGTCTATTCGCTAATTGGTGTTCTTCTCGACACGAAGACCCCCAGAGATGTGCAGTCGGATCAGTGCTTTCCTTCCTGCAGGAGAGGCTGGAAGGGAGGCTGTCCCCTTCCACCTTGAAGGTGTACGTTGCTGCCATAGCAGCACACCACAACGCAGTTGACGGTAAGTCCTTAGGGAAGCACGACCTGATCATCAGGTTCCTAATAGGTGCCAGGAGGCTGAATCCCTCCAGACCGCCCCTCGTTCCCTCATGGGATCTCTCTGTAGTTCTTCAGGGTCTACAGAGAGCCCCCTTTGAGCCTTTGCAGTCAGCCGAGCTTAAGGCACTCTCTTTGAAGACTGCCCTCCTGACTGTGCTCACTTCCATCAAGAGGGTAGGTGACCTGCAAGCGTTCTCTGTCAGCGAAACATGCCTGGAGTTCAGTCCGGGCTATTCTCACTTGATCCTGAGACCCCGACCAGGCTATGTGCCCAAGGTTCCCACCACTCCTTTTAGGAACCAGGTGGTGAACCTGCAAGCGCTGCCCCAGGAGGAGGCAGACCCAGCCCTGTCGTTGCTGTGTCCGGTGCATGCTTTACGCATCTATTTGGATCGCACGCAGAGCTTTAGAGTCTCTGAGCAGCTCTTTGTCTGCTTTGGTGCACAGCAGAAAGGAAGCGCTGTCTCCAAGCAGAGGATCGCCCACTGGCTCGTTGATGCCATAACCATGGCATATCTCGCCCAAAACATGCCACCCCCGGTAGGGCTACGAGCCCATTCTACCCGTGGTGTAGCGGCTTCTTGGGCCCTGGCCAGAGGTGCCTCTCTAACAGACATTTGCAGAGCAGCGGGCTGGGCAACACCCAACACCTTTGCAAGGTTCTACAACCTCCGGGTGGAACCGGTTTCGTCCCAGGTAGTGGCACGCAACACAAGCGGATAAGCCTGGGATAGCCAGCCAGGTGTATCGCTTGCACATAGCACCTTCCACCTCCTTTTGAGCTGAAGACGTGCTCCGTTAATTCCCAGTAGTGTTCAAAAAATTTGTTCCCTGGTTGACTTCCTCCGAGCCCTGTGGCAGTCAAGTTTTCGGAGAGACTCACTGCCGGCCCAGTACACGTGCTAATTAAGAGCCCTGTTCTGGGGTAGGTGCTCCGCATGTGGTGGTTCCCTGTAAGGCTAAACCCCATGCGATATACATCTTCCGCTAGTTCGTTTCCCTGCTGGCAAACTGCGTCTTCCTTTGGCAGAGCCCCTCTGCCCCAGTCTCCATGTTTGTAGTAACTCCTCCCCCATTGGGCAGGATCTACCTTGAAGGCTCTCCACATGGTTGGAAAGACCATGTGATGTATTTTTCCACTTAAAAATATCTCCCCCTCTCTTGGGGCGAGGTGTGGTCTCTGCGGTGTCCTCCCCTTGGGAGGGACACCCCCCGACTAGACCTGGCGGCCCAGTCGGATAATCCCCCTTCTTTTTTAGGGAGTGGAAAAAGAGAAGGGGAAAAGAGGCCATGACTGGGTTAAGCCTGTCTCTATCTTTGGGTAGTCGACTTGTCCCCAAAAAGGGCCGTTCGACACTCATAACTGTGTTGGGGGAGGTTACGTGTCAACCTGGTGTGCTGGCTATGAGGCACACAGCAAGTCTGCCCACCACACACCACCAGTTCACGTAACACCGTTCAGCCTTGTGGCGTTTTGTATAGGGACCCCTAGTGTCACTACATCGACACCAACGTCGAGTGAGTGACAGATAGGGAACATCATGGTTACTGGTGTAACCTCCATTCCCTGATGGAGGGAACAAGACGTTGGTCCCTCCTGCCACAACGCTGAACTACCCGCTGAAATGGCTGGACCTTATATCGGCTCCTCAGCGTAAAACCTGAATGAGTGGTTGCATACCAGCTCCTTTTATACCTGTATGTCCGGGGGAGTGGCATGCAAATACCACTCGCCAATTTTCTTTGGCCTTTTATCAAAGACCAGAGGTGTCTCGGGCTCCCAAGAGTGACCCCTAGTGTCACTACATCGACACCAACGTCTCGTTCCCTCCATCAGGGAACGGAGGTTACACCAGTAACCATGACGTTTTCCTCCGTCCTTTAACTCTGACCCTTGAGGCTCGGGTGATGACGGGAGGCTGTTTCCTCGCTCTGTCGGCAGGTGGTACGGCTGTTGATTCTCGGCGGGCTGGCGGAGATCTCAGAAATGTCGACTTGATTGAAGATGGAAGAGAAATCTTTAATCTCTTCACTTCTGTAGGCAAACGGATGAAGATGCGACTTGCTCGGAGGTCTCCTTCAGATCCGTTAGAGTGTTCGGTTGAACACAGAGTAATCTCAACTCATCCAGCGAGATGGAGATTGTATGGCCACAGTTTCAAGTCGGACGTTACTTCCTTGTGCCACAAGGTTGCACCTGAGAGCAGCAAAGAACTGCATCCACACACTGCAAGCAAAGTTGCTGGAAGCAAATCCCGAAAGCATTTCAGAGGTATTTCAACTCCTGATGATGTCATGTTTGAGGGACGTTCTGTTGTGTGCCTCATCCAATAGGAGTTGAGAGTTCGATCCTTTAGTGAGCAAGGCTTCATGGGATTTGTAGTCTGTTTTGGACTCCCTTTGTTTGATTTTGGCGCGATTTTTATCAGTATAATTTACGACTTGGAATGTGGGGGCTTGAGTTAGGTTTTTACGACTGTGTTAGGCCTGCCTTTGTCTTCTATCTGAATACATGAGGCCCAACACATGTTACAATCCGTTTCCGTTTGTACTACTAAGGCCGTCTCATTTAAATGAGACTTGTTTAAAGGAGGAAGCTCTGTATACTGCAGCCTTCAAAGGATGCATCCTACCAAGCATGCAGTCTTCAAAAGGAGACATAGCCAGAGTCATTAAACAATCGAGTCCATGTTGAGTCCGAGTCCAAAAAGGGCTGAGTCTGATTCAAGACTGAATCCATAACAGGCCAAATCCAAGTCGAGTCCAAGTCCAAATGAATCTGTTCATGAATCTGAATTCAAATTGTAATCATAAACTCAACATCAATATTTTAAGTTTATTTTAAGAAAAACAATTTGTCAATATCAATGCAAAAAACAAATGATTAGTATCCTGCTGAACAAATTTCAAAGTGGTTTCAGAATGAAAGCATATGCTTTAGGTGTAAGAAGACAAAAATATCCTTCAACACACTGTTGACATTTCAATTATTTGTTGCTTTTCCCCTCCACTCAAACATACACCAAAAAAAGTGAAAGCTGCATTCGTCATTACAACCAGAGTTATTATTATTTCGAATTATAATTTAGTTTTTATTTCTACTTCATTTTCAATTCGTCCATTCAGTTTATTTTAGTTTAATCTAAAATTATGGGTGAAATACATTTAATGTAATTAATTAAATGCATTTAATGTGTTTATTACATTTAATAAATGGTAATATTAAAACATTTAATAATGCCCATAAAATTAAATACAACAATAAAACAGAAAAGATCAGATACCATTAAAAAATATTTATATACTACATACTACACTTCACAGTTTTCAGTACTCCTGCTGTGTCGAGGTGTAGCCTACATCCCTAAATCAAGATCAAACTCACCTTGGGCTGACATTTCATTCTTTTCACATTATATTTAGTATGGATAATAGGTGAATAGAGACTTCTCCCCTCACTTGTGTTCTTCGTTGTATTTTTTTACTTTTTTGCCATTGAAATGCAAGTGCCAGCTAGATAACACCCAGAGGTTGCGCTACAAATATGTGACAGATTGAGTTGTAAAATTTCCATCATGGTCTATTTCATCCATCATATTTGTTTAAATGTCCCTGATACATAGTAAATTAGATTTTGTCTTGATATAGTCAACATTTTCAGTTAGAAATGACTTTGCGTAATAAGCGTGAGTCTGATAAAACGTGTTCCATTTAATCATTTGCAGAGTTGGGAAACATACTTTTTAAAGTGTACTTTATTGATATTTCTGGATAAGAACAGCAGAGCACGTCTGGCGAATGGCGATCTCTTTCCCGCACACAAATACAGCACGGGCGCACGGGCGCGCGGGCAAGAGAGTTAAAAAAAGTACTTTGAAAGAGTGCGCGAGGTCGGTCGCCGAGCGCAGCTCCTGCATCAATCCCGGGGCAGAACTACCCTCGTGCAGTTTCTTTAGTGCCTTGGCGGACTTGCAGGAGAGCCATGGCGTGCAGGGTGGAGGCGGCTTGTCCAGCGGAACCGTAGGCACTGGCCGTCAGAGACGATGTAAACCTACAGGCCTTGGACGGGGGCTTTGGGCACCCGCGCCAGGTGGCAGCGCTCTGCAGGCATAGGTGCACCGTGAGCGCCTTTATCCACTGGGGGATTGCCGAATAGCCCTTGGCCGCCCCACCGTCGAGGGTAGTGAGGGCGGGGAAGCTGAATAGATAGGGACCGGGCAGTAAAAAAGTGCCTCCCACGACCTTGTCAGCACTTCATGCACTTCCGGGAAGAAAGGAACGGGGGCGGGGTGTGGCTTTCAGCCGCGAGCCCAGGATCCAATCATCAAGCCACGAGGGTTCAGGGAAGAGCGGAGGGTTCCACTCTAGCCGACGTTCGCGGCTGCCCGGGAAAGCATGTCATCATCTCCGCGTCAGCCTGTGACTGGGCAATCGTCCCCGAAGGGAGGAGCCCAGCTGAGGCTTCCGCGTCCGACTGGACGAGCCCACTCTCCGATGCTGCACTCGAGAGCTCATCACTTTCGCGGGCTCCGAATAAGAGGTCGAACTCGCCATGAGACGAGCCGGCAGACTCATCCGGAAGCCCGATCGGGGCAGACGAGCATGCTGGAGAATGGGAGATCCGTGGGGGGATACCCAGCGGAGGCAGACCCATTGGGGTCCCCAAATCGCCCCCAGTGCTAGCTGCGCTGGCCTCATACCCGTGGGTAAAAGGACCGAGGCGGGGAGCCTCTGGGGTGGCTTGCTTTCTTACGAAGGTGAGCCGTGACCACATCGTTGCCATGGACATGTCCTCGCAATGAGAACATGACCATCCACAAATGCTGTCTCCGCGTGAGCAGTTCCCAGACACAAAAGACAGTGATCGTGACCGTCAGAAGGCGAGAAATAACGAGCGCAACCAGGAATAACACACAATCGGAAAGGCATCTTTAAAAACACGTTCCGTGTGTGACGCTCTTTTAGAGAAATATACTCTTTTATTTCTGCCGAAGCGCCCAGGGGCATTCTCTGCAGTGCACCAGTGCAGAGGGGGGAGAAGCTGCTGAAATGCGCTGTCAGATCCAGCAGAGGTGAATGAACAGTCGTGGGAATTAAGCTCAATGAGCATGACCGTTCGGCTACGAAGAGAAAATCTGAATGAGTGGTTGCATACCAGTTCCTTTTATACCCATATGTCCGGGGGAGTGGCATGCAAATACCACTTGCCAATTTTCATTGGCCTTTTATCAAAGACCAGAAGTGTCTCGGACTCCCAAGAGTGACCCCTAGTGTCACTACATCGACACAACGTTGAGTGAGTGACAGATAGGGAACGTAGCTCTAAGGGGGTTTAGAGGAAAGGAGGAGGCGAGAACCGGCTTGACAACTTAAATAATAATTTATTAAACAAAACCCCAACCAAAAACACACAACTAAAAACACAGCACAGCTGTTTGTAATTCTCTCTCTCTCTCGAACTGTCGTCCCCGTCCGCCTTTATCCCTCGCGCGCCCCATCAGGCTGATTGGGGACCGGGTGTGTCTCATTCCAGCCCGGCCCCGCCCTCCCCAGCTCTACACTCCTCCCGGCGTTGCCTCAGGCCGGGGAGCCCCCGGCATGACGTACATCCCCCCCCACCCTTCCTCTCCGGGTGGGGGGGGCGTGCCTTATGCCCCGACTGCCTGCGGGTCCTCCCCGCCTTCCTCGACCTGGGAGGAGACAGGAGGGGAAAAAACAACACAAAATGGCGAGGGAAAGGCCAACACGGAGCGGCAGAGAGAGAGAGAGGAGAGAGAGAAAAAGAACCTCACCGGTTCTCTGATGCGCCGTCGCGTGGTCCTCGATCACTACTCCACCCTCTCAGGCGGGCTGCAGCCGCTCCTCCCCGGGCGGACCGGAGTCAGACCTCCGACCCCCAGCGGACAGAACGCCCCTCCGCGTTCCCGGCGTCCCGTGGGGACTCTCCTCCGCCCCTGGCAGCGGCCCTACCACTCCAGGCGGTCGGGGAGTCGCTTCCCTCCTCCCCCCCACGGACGGCGGTCTTCTTTCGACCCCTCCGCGTTCCCGGGGGACGGCAGGGCACTCCTCCGCCCCCGGCAGCGGCTCCCTCGCTCCAGGCGGTCGGGGAGTCCCGTCCCCACTCGCCTCGCGGACGGCGGCCGTTCCCCGCGTCCGGGTAGTCGGGCTACTCCGTCCCCCGTCGGACAGCAGCGGCGCTCCCCTGGGTGGACGGCAGTGTCGAGGACTCTGCGACGGGAATCCCTCCTCCTTCCCGGGTTTCGGCACCAGTGTAAGGGGGTTTAGAGGAAAGGAGGAGGCGAGAACCGGCTTGACAACTTAAATAATAATTTATTAAACAAAACCCCAACCAAAAACACACAACTAAAAACACAGCACAGCTGTCTGTAATTCTCTCTCTCTCTCGAACTGTCGTCCCCGGCCGCCTTTATCCCTCGCGCGCCCCATCAGGCTGATTGGGGACCGGGTGTGTCTCATTCCAGCCCGGCCCCGCCCTCCCCAGCTCTACAGTAGCCTATTGAAAACACTGTGATCGGTGAACACATGAGTGATGATCGATAAAGGTCGCACCTTTTGTATGAGCCAAGTTGTACAATATCTTGTGATTTTGCCATTTTGTTTGAATTATTACGAGTTCTTATGAGACTATGTTGCTCATCCTTATTTGCTGTATCATTTTGCCAAATCAGTGATAATGCTGACCCACATGGCAAGACTGCAACACATTGCAAGAGTGCTTATCAGGAAATATCATTTGTCCTGAGAAACATCTCTTTTCTATATCAGCAATAATAGCACTCTAAATTATACTGTACGTTACAGAAAATGAACATTAATTGACATAGTCAAGATTTAAAATGTCATTATCTGGTGAACAGGGTCACATCATTGTTGAAACAACTTTTTTTGTGCCATAAACTTATATACTCCATTTTCCAGAACAACACTTGTATTCATCAATGAGGTTTTTCCAATGCACTCTATATCCTTCATTATTAATTTACTGTATTTATATCGGCCAGGTTTTAAAGTTTTTTTGCATTCTTCTTGATGCTGTCAACAACAAATAACTGAACTTGCTATTTCAAAACTGTGTGTGTGCGTGCGTGCGTGCGTGCATGTGTGTGCGTGTGTATGTGTGTTTCTGTATATTGCAGGTGGTGGGAGAGTGGCGTTTCAGTAAAATCCACTGTGACATCTTTGTCACTCTGGACGTCATGATGTGCACAGCCAGCATTCTTAATCTGTGTGCTATTAGTATCGACAGGTAGGTTCTCCTATCAGTTAAAATAAATAGAGTAATGATTCTTCTAAATGACAGGAATGCCGCAGATCAATTACATTCCATCCAGCAGATGGTGAGGTTTTGAATTTTATAGATTTATTATATCTCTGCCAGTCTTAAGATGTTTTTAAACCAATCAATTGAGTTGAGTTGTTAAAAATCATGCTGGAAAAATGAGAGATGTTTCAAAAAGGAATTTACCACAATGTGTGTCATGCCTCCCTCGGGCTCTCCACCTTCCTCAGTGTTCCACTCCTCTTCACCCGATTTCTAATTCACCACACCTGCACTCAATCAGCTCACTCGTCAAGGATTGCTTAAATAGGCCACTTTCACCTCAGTTCACCATCAAGTCTCACACCTAGGACTACTGTTTGACCGCGCTGCTCCCATGCAGTGGTTTCCCGCTTTCCAAGTTTATTCGAGGCCAGAAGAGTTCCCTTATTGAACATTATATTGTTACCAGTTTCTCTGCCTGATTCTTCCTCCAAAGTACTGTGGACTACATTTATCTGGATACTCACCTTGATGTTCCATCGTCACCCTGAGAAGTCTACTTACCGTAACCTACCTGCTTACCTACCCGAGTATATCCTCCAGTGTATTGATTGCCTGTTTCATTTAATCTATGTCTTCATCTCACCATGTTTACCCTGTTTAACCTGTGATTTCTCATTAAACTGTCTTGCACCTGGTTTCACAACTAAACTTGTGTGGATTGAGTCCCTGACAGAAGACTTGACCTTCTATGGAACCAGCGAGACCCAACATGAACCCAGCAATATGACTCTTCCAGCTGTATCAGGAGGACCGCTCTCTGGAAGATTATGTGGCGGAGTTCTGAGAATTGGCCTATGAGGTGGACTTCAATGATGTGGCGTTGAAAGACTTCTTCTGGGTTGGGTTGACTGAGCCAGTGAGGTCCCTCATGCCTTATGGCAGAAGTCCCTGGACCCTGGTCCAATTCATTGATATGTCTTTGTTTAGTGGATCAGCCTTCACTGTAGGTGCGATGGAGGAGACCAACCCTCTTGCAGTGGATTCCACGGCTCCTTCCTCCACGGCTCCTTCCTCCTGGCCTGCAACAAGCCAATGCCTACTTGCCTGCCACAGGCAACAAGCCAATGCCCATGCCCACCACGGGCAATGAGCTAGTTCCTGAAGCCTCGTTCATCCCAGAGCCAGCTTTCATACCAGCTCTAACTCTAGAGGAAGTTTTTTTGGGGGGGCCACTATGGCTCCAGTGGTCTCTGAGCTCCCATCAACAGAGACCACTTTCTCCCCAGCCTCGGTGGTCCTGGAGACAGCCCTCTTTGAGCCTCCCATGGCTCTGCCCTTTGAGCCTCCAAGAGCACAGCTGTAGGCCATCCGGAAGAGAAGGGCTCCTACTCCCCTGTCACAGCCCGTGCTCATGACCACAGAGGTCGTTCCCCTATCACTCCCATGCTTGAGACCATGGAGGTAGTTGCCCAGTCGCTGCTGGGGCTCCTGACTACAATGACTCTGCCTCCCATGGCTCCGCCCTTCTGGTTCCTCCTCCAGAAACTCCTCCTCCAGTGGTTCCATCCACTCTGCCTCCGGATCCACGTCCTGAAACAAACCTCTGCTCCTCCTGCGGCTCTGCCCGCTCTGTCTCTGGATCCTCCTCCTGAAACATAAACCTCTGCTCCTCCTGCAGCTCTGCCCGCTCTACCTTCAGCTCCACCTCCTGAACCAAGTGTGGCTCTGTGGCCGCATCCTATCCCTGCCCTGTGGCCACCTCCCAGGCCTCCTGTCCCTGCCCTGTGGCCACCTCCCAGGCCTCCTGATTGTCCACTGGCTCCTCCCTGGCCTTCGGTGTTGTCCTCTTCATTTTGGGCTTCAGGAGCCGCCCCTTTTGGGGAGGGGGGTACTGTCACGCCTCCCTCGGGCTCTCCAACTCCCTCAGTGTTGCGTTCTTCTACACCCAATTTCTAATTCACCACACCTGCACTCAATCAGCTCACTCATTAAGGATTGCTTAAATAGGTCACTTTCACCTCAGTTCACCATCAAGTCTCTCACCTAGGACTACTGTTTGACCACGCTGCTCCCATGCAGTGTTTTCCCTCCTTACAAGTTTATTTGAGGCCTGAAGAGTTCCCTTATTGAACATTATATTGTTACCAGTTTCTCTGCCTGTTTCTTCCTCAAGTACTGTGGACTATATTTACCTGGAAACTCACCTTGACGTTCCATTGTCACCCTGAGAAGTCTACTTACCGTAACCTACCTGCTTACCTGAGTATTTCCTCCAGTGTATTTGTGTATTTCATCTATGTCTTCATCTCAACGTGTTTAACCTGTGATTTCACATTAAACTCTCTCGCACCTGGTTTCACAACTAAACTTGTGTGGATTGAGTCCCTGACAATGTGCTATACAGGCCACGTACACACACCACAATCTCTATTTATTGTTCTGCCTTAAATTTTTTAACAAGGATCGTAATATATGGGTGACTCCTAGACTAAGGGGCGGACTGGGACTAAAAAGTGGCCTTGATATTCTAGCCCAGAGCAGCCCACCAAACTCGGCCCACACTACACCATAACACACCGGCTCGTTTATTTAATTTTCCGGCTCAATTACAAATTTTTTTGCATTGGGGGGGGGGAAATACATTTCTATTGACTGCTAGTCATGACAACGGGCCCCACCAGTGCAAAAATTGTCATAACTTTTAAAACATATAAAACCACTGAAAATGTGAGTTATTTATTTTTTTGAGAAAGCACTAAAAATAAGCACTTTATAGTTCAGACAAATAACATGTCCGAAAGTTTTTCTCAACACACAGATGTTAGGTTAAAATGTACATGAAAGTACAAGGGGAAAGTGTGTATTTTAGGTGCTGTGACAAGTCAGCATAAAGATCTTAATCACCATTCAACTTTTTTCTAGAAGTGCAAATAAACTATTGTCTTAGTTAATATGAGGTTGTGGAAACAACAAGTATAATAATAATATATTATAAGTGTGTATATAGCTACATAAGATCATAAAATTATGTTTAAAATAGATGAAGAAATTAACCCACAGCAGGACACTAATGGCAATGCTTAATTTCATGCCATTTAAAAAAATAAAAATAAAAAGGAAAACAAAGTTGGCCAGAATATTTACATATATAAATATGTTAAATAAAATAAACATGCCTCTTAAAGTGAAAATATTTGCACATATTTTGCAGATTAATTGCTCATATTTTCACTCTATTTGAGTTTGTTGCATCTTTTATATCTGCAGTGTTTTAATTTCTTCCTCAGATTATTCTTGAGAAAAAGCCCTATACATTAACAAGTGCTGTTTCTGCTATCCTTTAAACAAAGTAAGTCTCAAAGACTCAAATAGCTACAAACTAATATTTTTCATGACTTATTTTCTGCATGTTCATTAGGCAGGAGCATTATTCATCAATCTCCCAAAAATGCTTTGCGGTATGAATGAATTATGCAAATGACTATGTACTGCTCATAGCTTTACTGTTTGCTGATATAATTTACGCTGCTGTTATTGTATTTGTTGTACAGTAACTTGCAGTTATTTGTCATTTAGTGATTATTCAGAGCTCATCTTATACTTAATGTTGTTTTTGGTTGACACCATTGTTGTGATTTTTATGTCAAATAATGAGGTGCACACGAGGTAAGAGTTGAAATGCTCATATGAATATGAGCTCCGATGTGTAAGCAATTTCAAAATAAAAGCCATTGTATTGGCTTGTCTTGCAGAGTTTATTAAATTTTTACTTGTTAAAAAGGTCGCTCGGGCATGTTGGAGCACAGGGTGGCCACCTATATTGCCTGTAGGACAGGCCGGTACTTGCGCAGCAACAGGCTGGCCCAAATTACCCAGCGGCCCTATGGCCAGTCCGCCCCTGCCTAGACCGCAGGGCTGGTGTCAAAAAATTAAATTGGAATTTTGTGATTTTCTAGCACCGCAACTAGACTAAATGTCAGTCAAATGTCCACCCACAAAATCACCCAACAAAGGAAAATTCATTCAAAATTTTCTCTGATTGTTTCTCATGAATTTCTTTTATCTGTGGAACACAAAAGGAGATGTTTTAATGAACAACCTGGTCCATCTTTTCAATACAATAACAGTTGATAGTGACTCACTTTAAAGCTCCAAAAAGCACCCAAAAGTCTAATAAAGGTATTTTGGGAACACTTTACAACAAGGTTATATTCGTTAACATTATTTAATGCATTAGGTATCATGAACAAATGTTAAACAATGGCTGAAAAATTATGTTTTACATAATTTGTTCATATTTGTTAATGTTAGTAAATAAAAATACAATTGTTTATTGTTAGTTCATGTTAGTTCATAGTGCATTAACTAATGTTAACTAATACAACTTTTTATTTTAAAATTGATTCATATATACGGTGAAATATATACTTAAAGGGATAGTTCACCCAAAAATGAAAATTCTCTCATTAATTACTCACCCTCATGATATACAGGTGTGTATGACTTTCTTTCTTCAGCAGAACACATTTGAAGAAAATTAGAATGATATCTTAGCTCAGTAGGTCCTTAAAATGCAAGTGGATTGTAATTTGACTTTTGAAGCTCCAAATAGAAAAGATAGTTAGCATAAATATCATCCATACGAGTCCAGCAGTTAAATTAATGTCTTCTAAAGGGACACGATCGCTTTTGGTTCAAAAAAGATAAATATTTAAGTACTCTGTTTGTCTAGACAGGATGTCATAGTTCTAATGAATGCCCAGTGGACGTCAAGTTTTTCACAAAAAAATTACATTTTAAGTTGTTTATCAGCAATACCTATCTTATACAGTGTGTCTTCAGTAGACTTAGAATATGATGCATGAGTTGCATGATGCTCTTTAAATTGATTCTATTATAATTGTATTATAAAGACGAGCTAAAAAAAATATTGATCTTTTGTGTTAAGAAGATAAGAAAGAAAGTCATATGATTTTGGAACAACCTGAGGGTGGGAACATTATAACAGAATGCTTTTAATGAATGGCTTTAATGAAAATCTAGTTGTTACTACCTGAATATTTCAGGAGTGAATTTGTGGTAGTCACTCCTGTAAAAATCCAAACTGGATTATGTGTGAACTGAACAGGATTCAGCACTCAGAAAAGGAGTGACAACCGTATTTAACAGTGTGTATGTGGTTAGGGAGTGTAAAAGCTTTTGGTGGAATAGGAAGATCCTGAAGCTATGGAAATGATAATGGTAATGGTGGTGATGATGTTTAGGTTTATTACAGTTACTAAAGCAAGGGAGATGATGGCACAATAATTACTTTGATGTTGCAAAACAGCTGGCCTGGTGTTGCTATCATTGTTACGTTCTCTGTTTGTCTGGCTGAATGCAAAACTTCCCTCAACCCACCCCACTCTCCATCCCTTCCCTCTGGGCTGCTCTCGCAGGTACACTGCTGTTGCCATGCCGATGTTGTACAACACACGCTACAGCTCCAAGAGACGAGTCACTGTAATGATCTCGGTGGTTTGGGTGCTTTCATTTACTATTTCCTGCCCCCTGCTGTTTGGGTTAAATAACACAGGTAATAAAATAATTTGTATTTTTCTCTCACCTGCCAGTGGATATAGTTCTTTCATTCTGTATGTATGACTTTCTTTCTTCTGTGGATCACAAATGGAGAAATTTCGCAGGTCTTCACTGGGTTTATTTACCTTATACACTAATGATGTGAATAGTGAAGAGTGACTCTGGGTCTGTCAAGCTCCAAAAAGGACAATATCATAAAACCATGGTAAAAGCAATTGATACAATCAATGCTTTTTATTTAGAAGTCTTCTGAAGCCATACTATCACTTTGTGTGATGAACAGAATGAAATTTAAGTAGTCATTCATTCTCAGTTCAAATCAAATCACTGAGAAGCTCTGTAAACAGCACTGAAATCAAATATGGCGGCTATGTCGATAACCTCAAACCTTATTGGTTCTGTGACATGACGTCATGAAGTTTAATCACAACACGCAATGAGAAGTTTGAGAAGATTTTGTATTTAGTGCATGAGTCATATGGACTACTATTATGGTGTTTTTGTATGGAAAAATGCTGCATGAACATTCTTCAAAATGCCTCCTTTTGTGTTCCATAGAAGAAAAAAATAATCGTGACACTTTCTATGAAGCCCATATTTAAAATGCATTGTACAGGCATTATAAATGCATTATAATGCATTTGTAATGTCTTATATGTAACCATGTATGTAACCACAGTTGTAAAGCATTATAATCCTTACCTATTTAAAGTTATACCTAATATAATGCATTATAACATGACTAACATCAAATTGTATCTGTAGAAGTTATACAGTATTATATCTATTTTTATTATATACAGTATGTGTATTAGGTATGCTTTAAGTTAAGTGACTAAATCAAAGTCTTTTTATTAACATCAACAAGATGTTTTTACGTGGTTATACGATATTATAAGACATAACATATGTTTTAACCTTGTAGCTTTACAAGTATATTTCTTTACTTACATTGTAAATGAATGTTCCTTTGTATTCTGTGCATTTTTCCATAAATTCCATTGTATAAGCTTGAATTGTAATGCATTTTGTTACAAGTTTATGTTATGGCAGATTATACTCTATATATTACATTAAAACTTCTGAGGATAAAATTTGTTTATGGATGTTTAATGTGTTATAATGCATCATTATTATGAATGCATTGCAATGCCTTTACAATGCATTATAAAAATGGGCTTCATAGAAAGTGTTACTAACAGATTCACCCAACACTGTTGTGATTATGTTATAAATTTTTCAGTATGTTTATTATCTAATTATAATCTTGTGCTAATTTGCAATTGTTATGGGAAATGTGCCATACAGATATTTGCCAGTGCCTCACTGAACTAATTAGATTGCAACTATTATTTATTGTGCACCATCTTTCTCAACCCTCAGCTACACGTGACGATGCTGTGTGTGAGATCGCCAACCCCGCATTTGTGGTCTACTCCTCCATCATGTCTTTCTACGTGCCCTTCATCATCACCCTCCTCGTCTACGTACAGATATATGTGGTTCTCCGGAAGCGGCGGAAACGGGTCAGCACTAAGCGAAGCTGCCAGAGGACAGATGCTGATGCTCTGCCCCCTCTCAAGGTGATACGTGCCACTGGAGGAGGTAGCCTCAGGGAAAATACCTTCTGGACTAGGAGGGAGGGAGTGTGGGGGGGGGTGTTTTGGGGTTGCTGAGTATATTGGAAAATATGGGGAGCAGCTGTTGATGTTAATTATAGAATTTCTGGGCATATAGGGCTCGAGTGTAGCTAACAATGACCCCCAAACCTTTGCTGGCCCCTGTATATTCAAGCCGTGGGTGCCTCTGGAATTTCCAAGCGGTTTTACAACAGCAGTTTTCTCACTATTTACTCACCCTCATGCCATTCTAAAAATGTATGACTTCCTTTCCTCTGCGGATTACAAAAGATGGTAGGCAGAATGTTGGCCATAAGCCTTATGTATACAGTAGAAGAAACTAAACTTTTTTCTCCTGAATGAATTAAAGCACCCTGGGTGAACGAACCTGTGTTTATACTTCGTATGGTATCGTTTTACAATTACCGTATTTTCTGGAAATAAAATCTCACCTAAATATAAGTCATACCTGGTCAAAATTGCATTGTTGAGAGAAAAACACAGATAAAGCCCCGTTCACACCACAAACAACATTTTTGCTTAGCGTCGCTAATCTCTGTAACAAGTCACTAGTGGGCATTCCTACTGATGTCGCGCTAACGTTATTGGTGGACTGCACGTCTGGCCACAGTAGCTTTTAAAATGCTAATTACAGATGATACTGCTGGTAAAACTAGATATCATTATAATTTGACAAGGGATCATTTCTCTTGCCTCTAAAAGTGAACATTTTGCAGGGGAGAGTGTTTTATTTAACCTGTAGCAGTGCTCATTGCATCATATCATTAACAAGATGAACGATCTATTAAAATGTGAATCAAACTCACTCAGAATGACCACAGTATCTGACACGGTTTTCCACATCATTGTTTTATTATATCCATGCATATGGTTACAGACAAATGATATAGAACAGTTAATTCACTCACTGCATTATAACTTCTCTGTCTTGCCTGCACTCCAATCCAGTCTCTCACAGGAGACGGGTGACATGAGCTCCACTGTCTTCACTCTCATTGATAGTCGCCTCCGAATGTTGATCGTCATTTGCATAAAGTTTAACTTTTCTCAACTTTGTTGTGTCACTTGCCACACCCACATATTGTCGCCAATGGTCACTGTCACTCGTGTCGCCAGAAGTCGCTGTGCTCTCATTGAAAATGAATTGCTCATTGTGGGTAGGCAGCTTTTAGTCTATGAGTAAAACAGTATGCCTGTTGTATTCTATTAATTCATTAACAAAAGCTACTGTCTATCTGTGCTATTTGTGATATTTGCAACCCCCTTTGCTATATGCACTAATTATCTGGTTCATTGACTAAATGTTTTTACTACGAGTGTGATGAAACATCATTTTGTGGGCATGTAAGGAGTTGCGTTTGACAGCCTATTTTTAGAACAATAATGTTATGATGGACAAAATATTTAAACTGGTTGCATAAAGTACTTTGTAAAGGCAAAATACTCTGAATATGGAATGACTGATGTTTTCATCTGTTTGTGTGTAAGCATATGTGGTTTGGTGTGCTTAAGTTTCACCGGCCGTTATTAATTCGGTATCAATTATGTAAATAAGTCCCTTCGGACCGTAAGTCAAAGGACAGTTCAGATGATGAGAAAAACGCTACTTATATTACGGAACAAATGGTAGTATGTTTAGAATAAAAGAGCATCTTGTCCAAACCACACCTAATGTACAAGTGAATTAAACCAATCATCAACTCTTTTCGACTAGCCTAGTTCTCTTTGGTCAAGAATTTCAGGGACGTGTGCAAACTGGAGAAATATCACCAAACAAACACCTTGCTAGTAGAACAAAGTGTCAGTGCATTTCACCAAAACTGTTAGGCAGCTAGAAGCCTGTTTGCCAAGTAAGTGTAAATTAGCCTTAAGTCACCATTTACCTTCATTGTTTTAATCAAAATTGCTCTGAAAGTGAATGGTGACTGAGGCTAATTAGAAGTGATTTTAGTTTGGAACAACATGAGGGTGATTAAATAATGACAGAATTTTCATTTTTGGATGAACTACCCCTTTATCGTTATTTAAAGTCAAGTCAACGTTTTGTTCCGCAACATAAATTACACATAGTCATACCTCAAACGTTAATTTTAAAACTTAAACTGCTAACAAGTTGCTGAACAAGGACTATAACAACCACAAGGATGTTTACTTGATGAATCGTACAGCTGTTGTAGTAATGAAGCAACTTGTTAGCAGCTTCTGTTTTTAAAAAAACAAACTGACTTGAAAGAGCAAAACGTGAAAGTCTCTTCAAGTAAAGTTAAACACTAAACTTATTTTACACATAAATGGAAATCGCTATTCTATAAACCTATTGAAGATACCAAAGGGAAACCAATGGCCAATAACCTTTCTGTATGTAAATTAAAAATGTAAAATAATAGCATTTACACAACAATGCAAAATACTCTAAATATGGAATATTAAAACGTTACTACTGTCTCTATGACTGATGTTTTCATCTATTTGTATGTAAGCATATGTGTTTTGGTGGACTGTAAGTCACATGGCAGTTCAGATGATGAGAAAAACGCTACTTATATTCCGGAAAGAACGGTAGTATGTTTAGAAAAAAAGAGCATCTTCTCCAAACCACAAACCTGTGACTGACTGGGCAGCTAGGCAGCTGCCTTAGATTTCACACAGAGCCAGGATATTGAATGGAGAATTTGATCATAGCTAATGATCTTTGTCTTGATAGGAATGCACATTATGTAAATTAATGGTTTTACCTTTGTCCTCTGTGTATCTGTTATTTGGTAGGGGACATTGCCTTAGCTTTTGCTGAATATGCATTACCCACTGGACTCACCCCACAGTTAAAATAAACCCATTAAAGCAAAAGAAACTGTCACCATACACATTCAGAGTGTCAGAGTGCACTCATCACACTCCAGAGCTACAAATTATTTATGACCTTTGTGCTCTTTCATCACCAGTTTCTTGCACCGGCTGTTTTTAATGGCCACTTTGGATCAGTTGGTTTAGCCAACTAGTTTTAAATGGTCCCAATGTCTTTTTGTTGTACATATAAATTACTGGAGCAATTTTCTTTTTCATTACCCTTTTAGTGCTAAAAAGCATAAGTGTTGTGGTTCAGTGAATTTATTTGTATTATGTTTCATCAAGCGGCACCAACTATACCTGCAAATGATTTTCAAGGCCACTTATTGTCTTTGGATTTAACGATAACTGCATGCTGAATCAAATTCTTCTTATCTGCTTCAGGAAAAGTGCACTCATCCTGAAGATGTGAAACTGTGCACAGTGATCATTAAACCCAATGGGGGTTTACCTGCCAAAAACAAGAAAGCAGTAAGTCTCTTATAGTGAAACATTTCGTATGCACTACATTAACACCATCAAATGTTATCTCACAGTGACCTTAGCCTCATGTACGGTGCAGTTATGAAATCAATGACCATAATCTGTAAAGAAGAATTAGCCAGTCATTTGGAAGGATAATTACCATATAATATTTGTTTACAAAGCTTTCAAACCTTGCCCGTTAAAAAGGACTATTGACAGTTTAAAATATTTGTTTTGAACTACAAAGATACAAAATCATATACTACAAAATATTATTTACACAGTTCTGCCAACGTGATCTCAAAAGAATTTGAGGTATTTGCACATAAATTGTAGTTATAGCACATGTACATTTTTTTTCTGATATTAATGCATGAACAACTTCTACAATATAAACCCTTGTGTGTACATACAGCTTTAAAAATGTTTGCTATGAGGCACTGTTCCATTTTAAAGTATGTATTCTGAAGTATGTCTCTAAACATATGTAAAATGGTTACATTTTAGATCTTGTCAAAATATTGATATTGCACATTTAAGTGTATACTTTACAACTAAATAGATAAGAACATGAATGAGATCACATTGGTTGTGAAACTGACACTGTTTTTTGCCACTAGATACGTCTGCTCTTATTGTCAATGAAAACCTTCAGAAATTCCAGTTAAAAAGTACATTCCACATTACATTAGGAAAATAATAAGGAATGTAAAGAAGAATCTTCAGTAGATAGTAAGGGCTAATTCAATGTGTATGAATTTTATTTTATTTTTTTAGGGAAAGGCAATCCTTAAGGATTTTTATTTATTTATTTTACTTATCGCAAAGTATATACAGATTAAAAGAATACATTTATTTATTTATGATATTGAATGAGAAAAATAATTTGTGTAAAAAGATGTAATGGAAGCTTGTTTTGATTAAAATGTATATATATAAAAAAAAAGTGGCAAACATTTTGAATGTGATCAAATTACCTAAAAATCAACATTTTGTGAGCCTGGGTAGCTCAGCGAGTATTGACGCTGACTACCACCCCTGGAGTCGCGAGTTCAAATCCAGGGTGTGCTGAGTAACTCCAGCCGGGTCTCCTAAGCAACCAAATTGGCCCGGTTGCTACGGAGGGTAGAGTCACATGGGGTAACCTCCTCGTGGATGCAATTAAGTGGTTCTCGCTCTCAATGGGGTGCGTGGTAAGTTGAGCGTGGATCACAGAGATTAGCATGAGTCTCCACATGTTGTTAGACTCCACGGTGTCATGCACAGCGAGCCACGTGATAATGCACGGATTGACGGTCTCAGAAGCGGAGGCAAATGAGACTTGTCCTCCGCCACCCGGATTGAGGTGAGTAACTGCACCACCACAAGGACCTACTAAACTGGGCATTCCAACATTGGGAGAAAAGGGGATAATTTTAATTTTTTTTAAATCAACCTTTTGTCAGGATCCTGTCACGTTGGTCAGTTCTGTTTATAGTTCGTTTTGGCTGGATTCTGACATCCATGTCTTGCTTCTTGTGTTGGTGTGTTTGTCTTTGTTTTGTGTCTGAGCACATGGCTTTTGTTTGTGTTAGCCATGTGCTCTTCCAACTCCTACTTGTTTCCCCTTACCACACCACCCTCACCTACTGCTCTTTGTGTAATTGTTTCCACCTGTTACTCATTCTCTCCACACTATTTAGATTCTCTGGCTTTCTCTGGCCCTCCCAGAGACTGGTGATCAGAGGCTCTAAGAGCAGGGCAGCCTCCGTGGCTAGGGAGGCAGGGCTTGCCTCGGATAATGGGAACATGAGATGGACCTCAGGTGGCTGTGGGTCTAGAATGGGCCCCCGGGATCCAGACTGGGAAGCAGATGTAGGCAGGGCTGAGCGCAAGATGAGATCAGGAGGGATGCACAGGGGAGTAAAGCCTGGAGAGACTGATTGGGATGCAAGGCCAAGCGGGATTGTCTCAGGGTTAAGACTAACCAGGGCAGTAGTGATTAACGTGAGACCAGCCTTAAGAATTAAGGGAAGACCGGCATCTGAGGAAAAGGCAGGAGCGATCTCAGGGAAAAGGACTCGAGAGACCTCAGGAGGCAGGACTGAGTCGGTGGTGAAAACTAGGGAAAGGGACAGGTCAGCAGCAACTAATGAGGAGACTACAGGGTCAGATGCTGCAGCTGGGAAGTGGATTTGGTTGACAGTGGCAACTGTGGAGTGGGTAGGATCAGCCGATGGACTGTGAAGGTCACTGTGGCCTGAACAAGGAAAGCAGGGGACTTCAGAGTGAGAAAAGGGTCTGGTGGCTCCACAACAGAAGAAGGTGAGGCAGACAGGGACTTGAAGTCTGGCAGGAAAATTTTGGCGGCGGCCATTGGGGAAAAGACTGGCTCAGCCACTGGCAGCAGTCATGGCCGGGATGCTAGTGGCAGGGAAATGGCCTCTGTGGCCGGGAGCCCTGGTGGCAAGGGAACCACTTCTGAGGCTGGGAGCACTGGCGGCAGGGGGCTTGGAAACGGCTTCCTCGGCCGGGGCAGGAAGCTCGGAAACGGAGGAGTCTGGGGAAGCTGCAACATACTCTGGTGCCTCCTGGCGGTCAGCAGTGAACTCAAGCAAAGGGACCCATTTCTTTCTACTTCTCCTCTTCCTTCTTCCAGAGGAGAAGTCTGTAATGACACATTGGGTAACTGTAGCAATGGCCAAAGTGGAATCCTCATAGGTAGGAGCTAACAGAACAGGAACAACCAAGCAAGGGGCTGAGGAGCCCTCTCGTCTCTTCACAGGATGTCTGAGTGCTGCACGCATAGCCTCTGAGAACTTACTGAAATCCTCCAAATGCAGAGAGCCAATCAACTGTATGGACTTTGCCCAACATTGCGCATGACCTGTGAGCATGAGGGACATGAAGGTGACCATGCGATCTTCAGTCAGAAACAGCTGAAAATTACAGGAAAAAAATTGGCACACTGACCCAAGAAAGCATTGCAAATGCCAGGAACACCATCAGGCAGGGCAGATGGACTGGGTGGAGGTTGCAGTGGCTCGGGCATACACTGCTGGAGATTTCAGTCAAAAAATGGCGATGATTACTCCACTGGGTCTGGGTCTGCAGAGCCTTTATTGAACAACATCAGAAGAAACTTAGAGAATGGAATGTAGAATTTTACCACTGGAGCTCAGGAAGGACAAGGGAAGACACACCTACAGAGTTAGATGATGATGTGGACCAAGTGGAGGACTCACAGTGCGGAGATGGTCCATCCAGGGATAAGTGCCGTTGAGCCAATTGAACGTGCAACTCGAGCGTGGAGGGGAGGAGGGAAAAGGGAGCGGGCTTTACTGGCGGTTCCTACGGGTCTGAGGGAACAGAGAGGACACACAAACTGGGCTGACAACAGAGAGGGAGAGCGTAGTTAGTGATTGATGACTCTGTCACTTCACTTTTATTGTCACACAACCATATACACAAGTGCAATAGTGGGTGAAAGTCTTGGGTGCAGTTCCAAGCAACATAGCAGTCATGACAGTGATGAGACATAGATGAGACATATACCAATTTACAATAAAAAGATTTACACATCACAATTTACATATCTAATATACACATAATTACACACAACACAAATAATAATATACAATATACAGTAGACAATACACACAATATAGAATATTGTACAGTATACAATACTTACAATATAGAATACACATACACACAATATAGAATACACATTATACAATAAAAATAGTATATATAGTATATATAAAATATACAGTAGGTTGTATTGTACTGTATTGACATTCAGGCTGTCGGTTGATAGTCAGTTGCCAGTGTGTTGTTAAGAGAGAATATAATTTAAGACAGTCCAGTGTGAGATAATAAGATTAATGAAGTGCAGTGCTGATGTATATTGATTGTGAGAGATCAAGAGTTCAGAAGTCTGATTGTTTGGGGGAAGAAGCTGTCATGAAGTCGCCTGGTGCGGGTCCTGATGCTACGATACCGCCTGCCTGATGGTAGCAGTGAGAGCAGCCCATGACTTGGGTGGCTGGAGTCTCTAATGATCCTCCGAGCTTTTTTCACACACCGCCTGGTGTATATGTCCTAGAGGGAGGGAAACTCACCTCTGATGATGTGTCTGGCAGTTCACACCACCCTTTGCAGGGCTTTGCGGTTGTGGACGGTGCTATTGTCGTACCAGGCAGTGATGAAGCCAGTCAGGATGCTCTCTACAGTGCTGGTGAAGAACCGTGTGAGGATGTGGTGGTTCATTCCAAACTACCTCAGCTGCCTCAGGAAGAAGAGGTGCTGATGAGCCATCTTCACAACGGCCTCAGTGTGGACAGACCATGTGAGTTCCTCAGTGATGTGGATACCGAGGAACTTGAAGCTGCTGACTCTCTCCACCGGTGCTCCATTGATGGTGATGGTACTGTGTTCTCTGTCTTTTCTCCTGAAGTCCACCACAAGCTCCTTTGTCTTGCTGACGTTGAGGGAAAGGTTGTGCTCCTGACACCAGCATGTCAGAGTGAGCACCTCCTCTCTGTAGGCCATTTCATCATTGCCAGTGATCAGACCTACCACCGTCGTATCATCAGCAAACTTAATGATGGCATTGGAGCTATGTGTTGCCACACAGTCACGTGTGTACAGGGAATATAGGAGTGGGCTGAGAACACAGCCCTGCGGGGCTCCAGTGTTGAGGGTCAATGATGAGGAGATGTTGCTGCCCATTCTAACCACCTGGCGTCTGCTTGACAGGAAGTTCAGGATCCAGCTGCACAGCGAGCTGTTTAAGCCCAGAGCCTGGAGTTTCACATAAAGCTTGGAGGGCACTATGGTGTGAATGCTGAGCTGTAGTCTACAAACAGCATTCTCACATAAGTGTTCCTTTTTTACAGGTGGGAGATAGCAGTGTGTATTGTAGATGCAATGGCATCATCAGTGGAGCAGTTGTTGCGGTAAGCAAACTGCATTGGGTCCAGTGATGGAGGCAGCACAGAGCAGATGTAATCTCTGATTAGTCTCTCAAAGCATTTGCTGATGATGGGGGTCAGAGCAACAGGACGCTAGTCATTTAAGCAAGTGATTTTGGATTGCTTTGGTACAGGCACAATGGTGGACATTTTAAAGCATGTGGGGACCACAGACAAGGAGAGGAAAAGGTTGAAAATGTCCGTAAAAACACTAGCCAGTTGGTTCGCGCACGCTCTGATGACACGGCCCGGAATGCCGTCTGGACCCGCGGCTTTACGGATATTCACCTGTCGGAAGGATCGGGTTACATCCGCTACAGAGACGGAGAGTGAACTAACCTCTGTAGCTTCGACCATGAGAGCTCTCTCCGCGAGGGCGGTGTTATTTCCCCCGAAATGAGCATAAAAAGTATTTAGCTCATCTGGGAGAGAGGCAGCGGTGTTCATGGCATTTTTATTCCCTTTAATATTTAATGTTTTATTTCCCTTTAAAGTCCGTGATGATATTAATTCCCTGCCACATGCTTCTAGAGTTGGTGGTGTTAAACTGTCCTTCAATCTTGTCCCTGTACTGGCGTTTGGCTGCTCTGATAGTTTTGCGGAGTGCATAACTGGCTTGTTTATGCTCCTCCGCATTCCCGGAATTAAAAGCAGAGGTCTGCACATCAAGTGCAGCGCGAACATCGCTATTAATCCATGGCTTCTGGTTGGGGTAGATCCGTATTGTTTTGGTCGGAACAACATCCTCTACGCACTTTCTAATGAAACACGTTACACTATCAGCGTACACCTCGATGTCGTCATCAGAAGCGGACCGGAACATCTTCCAGTCCGCGTGATCAAAACAGTCTTGTAGCGTAGAATCTGATTGGTCCGACCAGCACTGAATTGTTCTGAGGGTGGGTGCTTCCTGTTTCAGTTTCTGCCTGTAAGCGGGCAGAAGAAGAATGGAAGAGTGGTCTGATTTGCCAAATGGTGGGCAGGGGAGGGATTTGTAGCCATCCTGAAAGGGAGAGTAGCAATAGTCCAAAACCAGGTCCCCTTGTGTGTTGAAACTGATTTGTTGGTGGTATTTTGGTGCGATTGATTTAAAATTGACTTTGTTAAAGTCCCCGGTCACAATGAACGTGGCCTCAGGGTGCGCGGTTTCCTGCTTGCTTATAATCCTGTACAGTTCCTTGAGTGCCCAGTCTGTGTCGGCTTGTGGGGGGATGTACACAGCTGTGATAATGACCGCTGTGAATTCCCTTGGTAGCCAGAATGTTCGACACAGAAGCATGAGAAATTCCAGATCAGGAGAGCAGAAAGACTTGATAGAATGTACATTCCTCTGATCACATCAGGATTTATTGACCATAAAACATACACCACCACCTCTGCTTTTACCTGAGAGGTCTTTTGCTCTGTCTGCTCGGTGCACAGAGAACCCCGTGGGTTCGATGGCTGAATCTGGAATCTCAGCAGACATCCAAGTTTCTGTAAGGTAGATAATGCAGCAGTCCCTCGTCTCTCGTTGGAAAGAGATCCACGCTCTCAGCTCGCAGAGCTTGTTTTCCAGAGACTGAATATTTGCCAGTAGAATACTGGGTAGCGGGGGTCGATTTGCGCAACGTCTTACTCTGATGAGAACGCCAGCTCTATTTCCCCTTTACCTAATGCGTTTTCGTGACCGGGCTGCCCAGACAAAGTGCTCCGCTGCCGTGTTTGTAAACAGCGGGTCGGCATTGAGGAATTTAAAGTGCAGTTTTCGTTGTGCTATTGCAGAACCAATGTCCAAAAGTGTTTGTCTGTCATAGACAATAAGGCAGACAACATCAAGACAAAAAAACATAGAATTGTGAACAAAACAAACAAAAAAACTGCAGTGTTGTGTCGGAGCTCGCAACGCAGCAGCCATACTCGCCGCCATCTTGAGTCAACTCCTTGACTCAAGAGTCAACAGAGTCAACTCTGTTGATGAGAGTAGAAGATGAAAACACAGAGAAAGGATCTTAAATCGGTGAAGACAGGAAAATAACAAACACTTGCTTAAATCTGACCAAACATAGTTTAGTAACACATTAAACTGAGCTAGACTGACGGGCAGTACTCAAGAAAAGATCCAACTGACATAGTTTAGTATATAACAAGCTAAACTGGCTAGACTGAAAGAGTACTACTCAGGAAACATAAAAAATCATGAAACAATCCAGCAATTTACTGAGAAAGCCAGAGAGTTTAAATAGCATGGAGAGAAATAGCAACATGTGGAAGCAATCACACAACAATCACTAGACGAGGGGGCATGTTAAGGAGAAACAAGTAGGAGGAGTCAGGAGAGCAAATGGCTAACACAAACAAAAGCCAAGTGCCCCTTTTTGTACCCTGCATATATTTTTTTGCTTATTCATTTATTTGAGTGTTTTGATCATCTTAAAATAAGACAAAAAATAATAAAATAAAATAAAATTAAAAATAGAGGAAAAAAGTCCCATGTATAAATTGGTCCTCTATCAAATTAATTTTTAAAAAACATGAATGAATGGAACAAAATGTACATTATAGTAAACTTTTTGTGGAAAGCCACTATGTCGATTCCATTGTTATCCAGACTTCCTCGCAAGCTGCATATTTATTACAGTTGAATTACTGTGAGTCATATATCACATCAACAAGATTACAGTTGGATTATTGTCAGTCATACATCTATGTTGACAGCCTGTCAGTGTTAAATTAGGCATTGATTTAGCAACAACTAAAACTATATATGGATAGCTAATGAGAGGCCATAAGTTCACCACTTAATACTGTCAGATACTTTTAATATCCTCTTTCACACATAACATCATCTGCATTTTCTGTAAAAAAAAAAAAAAAAGAAAAGAAAAAAAAAGAAAGAAAGAAAAAAAAATCTGTTATTGGATATTTTTTAAAGTATGTTTATATTCTTTTTCATGTTGGCCTACACTGGTACATGAAATACAGTAGGGTATAATGGTACTAAAAGCCCATTTCAACCCCATAGAGCCTGACATATGAAATAATAGTCTGAAAATTCAAATGTTCTTAAATGTAGCTGTTTTTTGAGCCTATAGACAAAAACAAAATAATAATAAAAATAAAACTTACTTAATAAAGCAATCTGTGATTTAATTTTTATTTTTATTTTTTTATTTTTTTTTATCATATTTTAATACATCAGACTTTTAAGGTCATTATCCTCCTAATGCACTGCAAGTCCCTTTTAGCCCATACATGCCACAGAAGTAAATCTTGGGGTATATGTCTCTGGGCTTTTCAGAGATACAAAATGTTTGGGATTTTGGTCATGACAACTTGGTCTATAGAAATGGATGATATTAAAATTCAGCACATTGAATCAGAATATGAATAAAAAAAAGTAATAAATACATAATATATATATATATATATATATATATATATATATATATAGTAAGATGTTGTCATAGTAGCTTGATGGCATCATAGTAGCTTGTATTGTAGAACAATCAGATATTTATAATGACAGAGAAGACTGCTTTTGTACAGATACATATAAATATCAGTTACCACTTGAAATGTATCTTATAAAAATTATATTTCAGTATTTTCAAAGCTCATGAATGAATGAAATGTAATGATGATTCACAGACATCAATGTGATTCAAGACGATTATGATGAAAATATGATGATTACAAAAAAAACTACTGTATATTTATAACTTTATAACTTTGCAAAGTATAAAATGAGTTCAATAAATAACAAAGAACACAGCTGCTTTTCCATTTACCAAACTGTATTTAGAAAAACAAACAAAAAAAATTCACTAAGATTTTGAAGTTCACTCTCCTCGTTGAGTTAAATACTTCAAAAAAATTTCTGAATTCAAAATATGTATATTATTTAAAGATTAAATAACGAAATTCAGTTTGATAGAATTTTTTCATTAAATTGAAATGTGTAGATCTTTTAAAATAGACTGAATGAAAACTAATCATAAACATGTGCCTACATTAGCAACTGACAAAGGAAGTTCTGCATCAGGATGGTGATGTGGGAGAGGACATTGTGGCCAGCAACAGTCCTCCAGAGAAAAAGAAACTACAATCCACTTTGGCCGTTGACCTCTTGGCCAACCCGAGCCCCAGCCATGCTTCACCATCCCACGGTGAATGCCAGCCATATGGAGATGAGAAAAATGGGCATGCCAAGGAGATCCAGACTCCAAAAGAAGCTAAACCTTTTGAAACGCAGGCATTGCCCAATGGCAAAACCCGAACTACAGTGACCAAAACCATGAGCAAGAAGAAGTTGTCCCAGCATAAAGAAAAGAAGGCTACTCAGATGTTGGCTATTGTTCTAGGTGAGGTCATGATGCTGTCAGCTCCCATTTCATTTAAAATGAAGTGTTCTTGGACATAATTCCAGCATGGGTTACATAAAAGCACTAGGCTGCATAAGGGCTTGTCCTCAGAATACCTAATTTTTATTTGCTCTATTGCAGGTGTTTTCATTATTTGCTGGCTGCCCTTTTTTATTACTCATATTTTAAAGACGCACTGCACAAGCTGCGTGGTGCCACTGGAAATGTACAATGCCTTCACGTGGCTGGGATACGTGAACAGCGCCGTCAACCCCATCATATATACCACTTTCAATGTGGAGTTCAGAAAGGCTTTCATAAAGATATTGCATTGCTGAGGACATAATTCACTGCAGGAATAGAGGAGAGGAGATGGGTGATATCAGTCTGGATTTTCAGAAGAGGTTAGTGCCATTCTTCACTGCTGTTTGAAATGAAGGATTTACAAAGCCACACTTTTAGGACACGGTGGTAGTGCTCTATTGCAGAAAATGGAGCTTTCAGTGCAGTTCCAAATGAATGAAAATTTTTTGCCATTTCAGTCTCTAATACCCCTAAAAGAATAGTACACTCAAAAATGAAAGTTCTGTTATCATTTACCCTCAATCACCCCTCGCTTGGGAATTTTGCTCAATATTTCCTTGTGTGTTCTACGGCAGAAAGAAAGTCATACAGGTTTAGAACAATGAACATGGGGGTTAGAATTTGAAAAACGAATTTTCATTTTTTGCTGAACTATTCCTTTTAAAAAAGTGTGCAGCAGAGTGTTTGTAAGTATGCATGTATATTTCCTTTTGAGTTTCAGTGTGAATGTGATGAATTGTAGAATAAAGAATTGCAGCAAATTTGAGATTATTGAAAATCTTGTCACAGAGACTTTTGAAGCTTTTATGCAAACTGGGGGATGACTTAACATCAAAATATAAATGTAGAGGTGAAGAACATGCTTACAGCTCTGTTTATTCAATTGTTTGTTTGTTGTTTTGTCACTAATTTATTTATTTGTTTTATGAACTTGTGAATATAGGCAGAGTGATGGTAAATTCAAGGAAAGAGGGTAAAAATACCATTTACAGTATGGTTTTATAAAAGCAGAACACTTATAGTAACTGTATGAATGCCTTTGACATACCGACTATGAAGGACACTGTAAATAATAATTTGTTAAATACTTTTATTGAAGCCCATGACAAAAATGATCATGCATGTTACATTGGTGCTTTACATTAAACTGCATCCAATGTATGCCTACTGTATTTTTTTATGTATTTATTTATTTTATTATTTGTGTGTGTGTGTGTGTGTGTGTGTGTACATCAAGAGTACACACAATTATCTGAGCTATAAGTTGTGTCTATGTTTTTCTGTCTGATGCTTTAGTGTGGTAAATGGGTGTTTGATTTGACATGTGACAGATGTTTTTTTGTTTTGCTTTTGTGGCTGGAAAAAAATAAAGCACAAATAATTTGTGGAAAATTTACATCCCTAATGATAAAATGGGGTGAAAAATAAAAATAAATAAAGCCAAAAATTGTATTGTTGTGTTGATAAATTATCTCTGATTTGTTTTGATTTTTTAAAAGAATACTTTGTGGTTGCAAAGGAGACCTCTTGCAGAACTGAATTAAGACATTTAAGAGGTTGTACAAATATATTTGTTTTTTTTTTATTTATTTATTTATTTTTTCATGCATAGCTCACAGATTTTAATAGAGTGCTTTATCATATTGCCTGATGGCCATTAACTCTATTGCAGGTAAAGGTTATAACTGCTCTTCCCTGGAGGTTCCAGTGTTCTTCTGTGTAGAGAAAATAAGTCATTACCGTAGTCATTTACAGCATGTTATTAAGTTGTCTTTAGAGAGCAAGATCTATGGGTAAAAGACATAGCCATAGTCATTGCAAGCCCTCATTTGCTTAGCAAAAGGATGAATGATCATTGCTGTACATGCAGATCCTGTACATAAGTGGTTCTCAAATGATTTTTGCTTCGGGACCTAAATTTTACATTCACGGCGGAATAGGAAAGTTCACAAATTTTGTTAGCTTTAAAGTCGGCCACTTCAATACTGAATCATTAGCTGACGCCATGGGAGCTCCTCGTTGCAGTGCCGATTTTTGAAACTCTTTTCAATCACACCAATATTATTGGCAGATGGTGCTTGCTGCTCCAACCCAGACATATCTCTCTGTCTGACGGGCATGAGTGCTTCTTTGTTTCTCTGCCCATGCCTAAGCAGCACTTGGTGAGACTGGTTGTATTCACTAAGAACACATGAAAATCTCGGTTAGCTTTCTTTCTGGAAGATGATGTTGGTACCCCCTCCTACTGAGGGACTGCATGAGAGTTTACAGCGCAGAGATTATGAGGAGGATTTCTTGCCGGCTGAGGCCTTGTTCACTACACCAGTGATGATCATTGCCGTGCATGTTGCGATCACGTTTGGTGGTGATGATGAAGTCAGAGACACTACATAGTTCGAGGCCTCTGATGGCAAGACCTGGTCACATTCATCTGATGAGCTCGCTGGTATTTCTCCCTGATGGTGTTTCTCGCCTAGGCAAGAAATAGCCCACACTTGATTTCCATGAGCATTCGTGACTCGATGGGCTTATCTAACCGAATCACTGTGACTTCGACACCATAGATGCTCTCACCAAGAGATTCCAGTTGGCTAAAAGCAATTGCTGGCCTACAACCACATCTTGCCAGGGCAAAGTGGCTCTTTTCCTCATGCTTTGTCTCAAGGCAGCTTCCAGCACAACCGAAGCCACCACCATTCCAAGCTCCTCTCCCCAGAAGGTGGAGACCAAGCCGGAGGTGAGGCCCTATAGTGGCCATGGCCCAAGTGCAAGATTGTACTCTTCGGCCCTGTTCCAGCAGAAAGAATCCTTCTAGGCGTGGCAAGCATTCTGGATGGTCCGAGCTCCAGGAAGTGGGGACTAAAGCTTATGAAACAATCCCTCCGGCTCCTTAAAAGGCCCCGAACACTTCTGCATGTCCCTGCTGAGATCTCCCTCGCTCATCTTGCTGTTCCATGCCGGGATAAAGTTGTTCACAGTATTGTTACTGTTCATGTTGTTGTTGGCTCCATGTCAGATGTTTGTCACGTTTCAATAATTGCACAATGCACAAAGTACTCACAGAAATGAGAATTTTTCCATATTTAACCTGAAATACTGTTCCACTGAGCGACTGCCCTATACTGGAATTGAGACACTTGAATCATACACTTAGGAAGTCTCCGTTCAAGAGGTTTCTCAGAGACTGATGAAATGGCGCTGTGCTCCAGTTTATATGTCCGTGATAATGTGCACATCCAATTGCCATGTGCCAATAAGACTGGCTTGATTGAAAAGGGTTTCAGAGATCGGAACTCCTGCAAGGAGTTTACATAGCATCAGCTAATGACGCAAACCACATTGTGGTCGGCACAATCTTTGTTTCAAGTGAACCAATATTTAATGTAGTCTGCGTCATATATTATTTTACCCCAATGTAAGTTAATCTTTACCTTTTTTGAAAGTTTCTTTTAGTGATTCAAATTTCTGGTCACCATTCACTTGCATTGTTTTCAAGTCACACACTTGTCTATATTGGTATCCGCCTAATTTGGCAAGCATTCTCAAGTGACAGATTAATTTGTGCCAAAATTGTACGTTTTTGTTAGTTGTTTGATTGTCAACTTGAACAATGGAAGTTAATAAGCATTTGTTATTTTTCTATCCTAACTATCCCCGTTTAAATGGTTAGTTAGCATTTAATTGTTTGAATTTAGCATTGTTTTTTCCATGCTGCCAGAATATCATTTTATTGTTTTTAGGTCGTGACCCACCAGTTGAGAACCACTGCTGTAGATGATCATGAAGGAATCATCTACTCTTCTCTCTCTCTCTCTCTCTCTCTCTCTCTCTCTCTCTCTCTCTCTCTCTCTCTCTCTCTCTCTCTCTCTCTCTCTCTCTCTCTTTAGAGACATTTCACTGCAAATAAAAGCGTACCTACAATAAGTATGTTTTTGCTACTAATGTCAGAATATCAAGCAAGTAAATGCAATTTGCCACTGTTTGTGGGCGAGTACTGTAAGGACTTTTATTAGCTTATTTGCTTAGTTTATGGTTAAGATACACACTTTAGGCTTTTTTTTTTTTTTTTTTTTTTTTTTTTTACTGACTAACAATCCCCATTTCTTATATAATATGAATTTCCAACCCAAGAAGTCACAATATGTTGTGTTAGAGCCTTTTCTAATGATGACCCTGTTTTTGATCAGGGTTTAATCAATAATTTTATCAGTACTGTGTGTGCTCATTGAAATACTGTATAATGGAATGTAAATGCTGTACAGCTTGTAATCACAATAATTCCTACAGTATGTGGGTTTTGCAACATGGTCTTGTCCATTGGTGAAAGTCTAAGCAATTTCTTCAGCTTTGAAAAAATCTAAATGAACCACTTTTACATAGTAAGTAAATGTTAGTTTATGGTATGTAAAATATTTTGTAATACTAATGTAAATATTGAATGAATAAAAATACATGTCAAGCATTGTGGAATGGACAGTGCTCTTTTTGTACAATAAAGCATGCTACACAGACACTGCATTGATATTTAAGTCAAAGTAGCAATAATAAGTGTTATGTGCAGGAGGAATTATTAATTGGGCTCTTATAATGTTTTAAGGGGCAATCTGGCATACATTGATAATATGCTGGCTTTTAAATAGTGTGACATTACTTGAAAATAAGGCTAATGCAAGAAAAGGTCATCGGCTGGCAGCGATTGAAGATGGAAACCAACTGGCAATCTGAAAACACACTGCCACAAAGTCTGCAGAATCATTTAAAGGGACTGTTCAACCAAAAATGAAGAATATGGCGTTATTTAATTACCTTCATGTGGTTCCAAACCCATTGATATTCTTTCTTGCCTGAAATTAAGGGTAGGCAGAATGTTAGACTTACAGCCTCAGTCTAACATCTCCTTTTGTGTTCCACAGAAGAAAGAAATTCACACAGGTTTGGAAGAACATGGTGAGTAAAGGATGACAGAATGTTTTTTTTTTTTTTTAACTATCCCTTTAACCAAGCAAATTCAAGACATATTTTGGAAATGCATATTCTATCATGTGAACAATCTGCAACCTTTTATTCACCATAACAAGTTCGTTGTTTGACAGTGATGTACTATTTAATCACCGTAATTATAATCAGAACATTATTGATGAAAAAAGTTTTTAATAGCATTAGGATATAAGGGGGTCATAATTAGAAATAAATGTGCAGTATAAATGAGAGTGTGGTCACAGGGCAGGTGGGGGTTTTAGAAAATCAGCTGTGATTAGAATGTGAGATGAGGCTAGTTACTGAGACAGCTCATAATTACAGCCCACTATCTAAAAGTACACAGCCGCTTCAGTGATGGATTGAAGCTAATTAAAGTGGAGGCATTGGAACTAAAATTGCATTCACTCTCTGATACTTCTTCTTGATTATTGACAACTTTGAGCCATTCAGATCACCAATGCTTGTTTTGAAAAAAAAAAATTTAAGATAATTCAAAAGAGTCAAAGTCACAATAGAATGCCTGGTTTAATTAGCATAAGAAGTGTCAATGTTCTAAAAATAATTTTTTTAAGCAAGAAATAATTTACATTGAAGGAGGGACCCAAGCCAAATCTAGGGACCAGAATATCATAGAGACTTGGTGAGGGAGCTTTTTGCAAACAGCTTGGAATTAGCCAGAAGCAATCACATAACTAAATTCACTCCGAACACATTATCAACTGCATAACAACACCCTGGCAACCACCCCAGACTGATCTCACTGTGAATTCTGCAACAGTTGGTTAAAATATATATTACAGAAATCAAATATATATTAGCTGAAATCAGTCTGTGCTTACTGAAATTTTAATGACTTGCACCAGTGGCCGAAGCTAGAAACATTCTTGAATGTACTGTATGGGCATATGTGAGCTCAAATTTTCGAGTGTTATGTCTACAGAGTGGTGCCAAAAGCGAGCTGTTTTTAGTTGTAAATTATGTAATACAGTCAACAAGAATGCATATTTTAACAACTCTATCCCCTAACCCAAAGCCCAACCCTAAAAATAACCATCAGTAAAGTACAAAATGTAATTTTAAGGTGAAAATGCAACCTCAGAACAGCGCTAATCATTGTTTATGTGAATGCAGTTACTTGCTGGTTTCTGTGGGACCAGAACATGTGAAGCTGCAAAGATGTCTGATAGGTGTTGCCACTTGTCAGTAACTCAGCAGAAAGGGGTCTATGTCAGGGTCCCGGAACATTCAGTAGCAGCATGTTGACTTCCCGTATGATCATGTTGATCACCCGCAAAACTTTAGCATTATGGCAGCAAGTTTTGCACAAGCAATTACCACTCATATTTTTATTGAATTTTTTTAATTGATTTTTAGAAATGGTAAAAATTTTGTTTTGACGTATTATTATTACAGTGTTTTTTCTTATTATGATTCCACACATCATTGTGATTTGTAGGATTAAAAACCAAAACTGTAGCCTACCCTCGCAGACTCAAGGTCTTGCTGAAAATACAGCCAGAAATAAAAGTGTTTATAGTTTATACAGAAGTATCATGGCCATTCAAATTGAGTCCCCTCAGATCATTGAGCCAAATGGACTTTAAATGCAATTTTCCACATATATTATATATATGCTACAGTTTGTATAAATATATATATATATATATATATATATATATATATATATATATATATATATATATATATCCTTGATCATTAAATTGCATGATAAAAAAATAAATTCTCTAAACCTCATTGGCTGAAGTCATGATTTGCTTTACTGAAAATGTTGTGATCAACTCACTCAGTCACTCCAAACACAACATTTCCCCCCATGGAACACAAAATTATTTATTATCAAAATGTCAAAGGTACTCATTTCCATTCAACAAAAAATACATGGGGATTACTGGATGTCACCTTTAATTGCAATTTTGAATGGTATTTTTATGAAAAAAAAAAAAAAAAGAAAGAAAGAAAGAAAGAAAATGTCTAATATAAAATATATCCAATATTTATAATGATAAAAAATCAGTGGCGAATTCTCAGGGCCAGCAAAGCCTTCTCTGCTGGCTTAACATGCCAAATAAATAAATATTTTTCATCCTTTCATTCTCAGTCACCTTTTTGCTTATGTATTTTTAATTGTTTTCCATTCTTAATTAATCTACAAACCAATGGAGAAAAACGAAAAGTTTATCCATTCAGAATTTATTCCTTGATGCTTACAAACAAAGTGTGACAACTGTTTCACAAATCACATGCCCAAAGCAGCGTGAGTTTGAGCTCCACCCCGTCAGGCCTTCAGAATTTCCACAGAATCCCTCAACAGTGCAAGTGAATGGGCAACTAAAGTCAGATTGTCAGATTCATCAGCCAGTCAGATTGATTTATTTGTTCTTGGTGGGTGTGATCTTTAGGATGTGTCCCGGCCTAGGCCTTCTAGCAGGCCTTGAGTGACGCAATCATGCTTTAAGTGATGTACGTAATTCAAGAGTGAAAAGTGCAAGATCAAGCTGTCTGATGAGTCAGCTGTCACATCACCACTGAGAAAGAGATCCTTTATGGATTTAAAAACACAAGATGTTCTCCCTTATTAAACAGGAAAGGAGGACTGATTTTCACTTCAAGTAAATTGGTAAGTGCTTTTTGCATTGTTATAGCAACATCAAGAGTTTTCTAAGTATAAATTAGGCTGCTTGAGCATTCAGTGTCGGATCAAGTTTTGAAAAGTAGTGCTGCGTTCCATTCAACTCGGAAAGTCGGATTTTACAACTTCCTTCTAGGAAAAGTGCAATGGAATGCATCTTGAAGTCAGAATTACAACTTGTAGGCTCGTGCAGAAATTCTCATCTCTTAGTTCGCCGAGATGCAGGTGCATGATGTCACACAAACATGTCGACACTCAGGGAGATATACAAAGTAAGTGATAAACATTCACTTTATTAAGTAATATCGATAAATGTGTTTGTTTCCACATACATGTTATTAAAGCTTGTTTAACAAATTCCTGCAGAAACAGGTGTATAAAACATCATAATCTCTTTTGAAAATCGTACACCTGAAGCACAAATGCTAGCGCTGCAGCATTGTTTATCAGTTGGGTTGCTAGGAGACATCTCTAATGAAAGTCAAACCCCTGCTAAGTAATGGGAGAGTTGCAGTTCCGAATATCGGGGAATGGAATGCATTTATGGTCGGAGATATCAAGTAGGAATATCCCACATACAACTTGAATGGAACACAGCATAACCGTGTACCCTGATGAAACAAAATTTATTGCAAGCAACTTTTAAATCGTAAATATTATTAGATCGATTTTTCCAGGTATTATAGACCTCCTTGGTAGATTCATATGAAAAATTATATTCGGGAGACCTTCATTTCACAAAACAGTCATGCTGCAGTTAAAATTAGGCTTGCTTGAGCATTAAGTGTCTTTTCAAGTTCTGGCTTTCGTACGTGGATGTGTTTTTCAAATGTCAATTGGTATTACTAGTTAGCTGCGACATAATGTATGATGCCCAAAGGCATAGGGTGTCTTATTCATTGTGAAACTGTGTTTTCTTAAAGGCATGAATCACACTGAAGGTGTAAACTTTAAATGTACGGCCCACCACTGGAAATAATACACTGTTAATTAAAAAAAAAAAAAATGTGTGTAAGTGCAGATACCGTATCAAGCTCAAAGAGTCGCTGCACAGAAGATATTACACTCCCTCTTCGCAATTAAACTCCCCCACAAGTCATTGGTCTCAGGACACTTTACACATGTTGGCCTGATGAAGGGCTGACACATGCTTCATGTGCTGTCACATGGATTGTCAAGCTGTCTATCACTTGAGTTGTCATGATATCAAGATTAAGCCTCTGAAAAATTCCTCAGAGACATACAGAAAGATGGAAAATAAAGGCTTGACTTAAACTTGCACGTCTCTGTACCATGCAACATCTCAAGTTCAACTAATTTACCCCCAGTCAATGTTTCTGGGGACTGACCCTCGGATCCAACATGTCCTGATCTAATCCAAAAGTTATTCAGCAAAACCTTCTTAAACAACCCACAAGTCAATATCAGACTGCCCCTAGATACGTTTTTCAAATGACATGTCAACAGCAGATCATAATCTTTTAAAGCTTTTGGCAAACATAGACCTGAGAATATCCAGCTTCAGGGAACAGACTGTACAACACTGTGATATTTTTACACCTCTTTGTGAGATTAGTTGTGCTAGTTGTCAGGGGGGGGGAATTCACAAATGAAATCTTTAATATCTTTATTGCGTCTCCTCCCAGCAGTGAGATGTAATGGAACCATTCCTACATGGAATATTTGTAACTCACTGTTAGATTATATAATCCTATAATCTATGTAGTTCGACCTTTTCGCCCCCAGCACTCTTCGTTGTCCTCTCGCTCAGGAATATGCTTGTAAGGGAAGAGACTCTGACACAAAATTGATATCAAAGAGTCTTCAAAAGTTTATTGACAATCAAACATATTTATACCAGAAAGGTGCATCAATTACAGACATCTCTATAATCATGCGTCAATTACAGACATCTCTATCTCTGTGTCAGTCTAAGCTCTCCACTATCAGAATACCAGTTTGTACTAAAATATAAGCTTAAGAAATTCTTGAGCTTCAGATAAGGTGAGCAGAAGAACAGAAAAACAAGTGCTACGTGTCAGTAAAGACTAGTGACAATGGAGGCCTAAAATGAAAAAGTAGGCCTGAAACTGAGAGCAAATCTATATTTCTCACACTCACAAAATGTTTTTGTCACACTGCAAGACTAAAGTGAACATTAAACAAAGCGTATACATTTTAACCAAAAATATTGTAATTTGTCAACTTCCCATATGTTGTCTCATCTCATTTAAGTGACATTTGATTAATGATCAAGTACCACAAATGTTATGATTGTGATTATGATCCTTGGGTGAATTTGACCATGAGTTTTGTTGATTCAACCTCAACCACAAGATTCAGATGTCCTTTTTCAAAACACTATCTGTAGTTTTCACTGCAAAAGCCATTATAAAAAAGGCTAGCAAATCCAGCATTCAAGGAAAGGAGTGAGACGCAGTTTTTTATGATGTAATTCCAACCCAGACAGGTTCCCATATATTACTGCAGTTATTCTCAGCAGATGCACTGTTTAATATCCTACCTGTCCTTGCAATTTTTTAGCCATTTAACTGAATCTTTATTGTGTTGATTTATTCACTACAAAGCTCCTCTTTAAACAAGAAAAACACTTAAATATTGTAAAAAATAAATATATATAAATAAATAAATAAATACATTTGCCATGTGATAAGCAAAAATGGCTTGGTGAGAATTCTTGAAACTAGCATTAATATCTAACATCTTAAACATCTTTTAAGACGGAAATGCTTAAAATTATGTTTTTTGCGTGTTTTAAGAGTACCCAATTGTAATCAGATTTCCTCAATCAGCCATGACATTCTTGAAACAAGTCTGTTTATCATAATATTCACTTTACCAAAAGTATGTAAAAAAACAAACAAAAAAAAACACTAAAATATATACATTTTACATTTAGTCATTTAGCAGACTCTTTTATACAAAGCAACTTGCAAATGAGGAACATAGCATGCAATTTGTAATACAAAAGTCAACAATATCTGCAGTATGCAGTATTGCAAGTTCTATGCCAAGTTCTCAAAGTGGCTGAAGAAGTTAGGAAGCTTTTTTTTATCACTTGAAACAATATTTTTTATTTTTTATTTTTCAAGATTCAAGACTGTTTATCCAAATAAGATATTCAAGATTCATTCTATGAACACAAATCTTAATTTTTTGCTTCTGAAGTGAATGTGCCTTGTTTTAAGGACATCTAGATATTTTTACAGAAAAACAGGATAATAGTACTCATTAAAGAATAGTTCACCCAAAAATGAAAATTCTTCCATCATTTACTCACCCCCAGGCGATCCCAGATGATGTGTATGACTTTCTTTCTTCTGTACAACATAAACAATTTTTCTTAGAAGAATATCTCAGCTCTATAGATCCATACAATGTGAGTGAATAGTGACCAGCACTTTGAAGCTCCAAAACAAACTTTCAAAAAAGGTAAAGATTAACTTACATTGTTTCAAATATTTCAGACAGTACATTTCAAAGCAGGCGGCTCAGCTTGTTATGCATGCAATGATTTTGTCTCATATCTCATATTGCATCACAGTTTGGACTCAAACAAGTCAATCCACAGTAAGTTTCAAAGTTCTGGCCACTATTCACTTGCATTATATGGACCTACAGAGCTGAGATATTCCTCTGAAAATCTTCATTTGTGTTCATCAGAAGAAAGAAAGTCATACATATCTGGGATGGTATGAGGGTGAGTAAATGATGAAAGTATTTTCATTTTTGGGTGAAATATCCCTTTAAGGATAGGATTTTTTTGCGGTGCGAAAAATGGGCTTCGGCTGTGGCTTCTACAAGGTGAGCTTGTTTGTGTCAGTATGTGACAAAGGAATTGAGAGATAAAGAGAATAAAATGGAGAGGGAGACACAAACATATTTTTTCCTATTGTGTTGAAGAGGCGTGGTGTAGAACGAGCTGGTATTCCTCTCAGCATGTGGTCATACATCAGCAGGATCCCTTCATCTTGTTTGTTCCCTACACTTCATTGAGGGGATGCCAGGTAACTCAGTAAAACAATGCATCCTTACAGCACTTTCTTCAGAAATAATTAAACACTCCTCTCCAGACTAAAAATACCAGTGTGCATTCTCCTGCTTGGCTGAGAAGCCATTCTTTCAGGCTTGTTATAATTATCAGCCTTGAAGTAATGTACAGCATACTGTGCTTGTTACTGAGAGAATAGCAAGACATGTTTTGTCATGCGGTGTTTTATGAAGATATGAATAATTTATTACTTATGTTTAATTATTTACAGACCTGTGTAAACTATTACTTGAATTCTCCACAGTTTTCTATACATTTATTGTTTAGCATTCTTTACCCATGACATAAAGGGGGTTGCACTGTGGACAGTAATCCCACTGGAGCATATTAACATCAACATCATGTAAGAAGAGCTATGTTATTTTATTTATAGCCATTTTTATGTTCATTCAAGTGATCTCTACATAGGTTGTAAAATGCAATCCTCTTGTTCATCCTTTCCAGTCAATTGACTCTTTACTAGGTTCTGCCTTAAACACATTACTCAACAATCCTACCTTCGAAACTGTTGGCGTCCGCAATTTAATCATATATGCTTTAACTATTTTTATTTATTTATTCGTTTATTTATTTATTTATTTGTAAGTCTATTCATGTCCTGTGAATTTGGATAGTTTTATATTGACTTTTCCCGGTCTCATCAGGCAAAACCCAAAATAATTCAAAATCTTGCTACGTGAATTGTGTTGTGTAAAAAGCTTCTCACTCTCCAAAGTTTAACTTAATTCCATATTACCCAGTAGGAGACACGACCGCCAAATTAACAAATTTTAAATTATTAAAAAAAAAAAAAAAACTGGAAAAAGAGAGAACATTTTAGTAACTTCTTTTGGCAGTAGGACTTTACATTACTGTTCCCTTAATTAATTTGTATGTAGCACATTATAAATCTTTGATATATGGTTAACAACAACGACAAGAGGGTGTCTGTTGTGCAATACTTGCCACATAGTGAGCCATTTTACAACACATGTTATAAATGCTTAATAACACTTATTCAATATTAGTAATATATGAAAATGTACCTTAATGTAAAGTGGACAAGACACATATTAAGAATGTATAAAGTATTTGCCAACATTAGAAACATATGTACCTAAAGTTCAGCATGGTTTAATGGTCATCAGGCTTTATTACATGATTTATGCTATGAATAAGCTTGAAGACCTGAAAATGCAGAGGAATTTAGGTAACTAGGATTAGGTAAAAACCATTCTTTTGACTTCAGTGTGAAAAGGAAAGTGACAACACACGTGAGCCAAGACATTACAGTAATTAACAGAATCACAAAGCGGACTGTATCAAAATGACATAATCCCTTCTTTTAATCTCACTATACTATGCAATATTTGCTCCATTGTGACATAAATCATGAATTAGGGCATTTTTTTATTAATATAAGTATTAAAAAGTGTATTTATTAAGCATTTATAACATGCAAATTAAAATGCTCTCTATTTGGCAAGCATTGCATGAAAGTCGCCCTTTTTTATTCATGTTGTTATAAACACATATCAATAATTTATAATGCATTTGTAAATTATTTATTAGTGATTAATGAACCCCTTTAAAAACCCTTAACAGAGGCAACATTAATGTAAAGTGTTAACCTTTTGGCTTTAGTATAATTGCAATAAAAAATAAAAGCTAACTATTTAATTTTTTAGAGTTGTTATAATATCACACTTCATGTTTTTCTCACAAAATTAAAATAGCTTTTATACATGAAATCCGTAGCTGCTGTTCAATTTTAGAAAGAGGTTCCATGTAAAAGTATAAAAAACATAGAGTATATGGGGGTCCATGGCATCAAAACACTACCATTCTACCATACTGTACTACTCTTACTATTTCTGCAGTATATGGTGTAAATAGTAAGAGTAATATGGTAGTACTCTACTGTATTCTGAACATAGCCCTTGTTTCCTAATGTCCAGAGCTACCCAACACCCAAAGCCAATTTGTTCATGATCAAACAAACATACTTTTGGGGGTTCTCCAAGCCCAGCCTAGATCAGGCTTTTACCCAGCAAAGTACTGCCAACACAGACTTTAAGCTAAAGCAATTAGTATTTCTTCTACCAATTATATGAACATCAGAATTGAGTTCTTAGTCCCTTTGGAGCACATTAATGTCAACTGATACTATGTAAAAGGCCAATGCTATTTCAAACATATGTCTTCACTTCAGTTTCTATTAGGCTATCAGGCGTTCTTTCAGATTAGGATGTTACTTATGTCATTTCTTACCCTGCGCGCTCCAGTGGAGTGGCCCTCTATGCAAAATAACAGTTAAATATTATGCATGCAGAACTCTGATTGCTTTCTCCTTGTACATCCAGATTAAAATGTCAGCCCCTGCTTTCACTAAACTCTAATCAGGACTTAAGAGGAACACAAATGCAATAAAGCTACAGCATTTAGCTTCAATTAACACCCATGCTCTTTGAAAATGGCGATTGAAAATGGCATTTTAATTGGATAATGAATGATTAAAGTATATTGACATGGAAGTGGTGATTGGAACTGAGCGATATGCCAAAGTTTGTGCCTTGCAGATATAAGAATTATTTTTTATGAGAGCCTGTAGCAAGACTGATGGAAGCAAGATGCTCTGATTAAGAGAGTGATGACCTTTAAAGCCTGCCATGCAATTTGCTACTTATCATTTCTTTTTTACTGACTGTTTTGTGAGGCAACAAATCAGGACATTCACACGTGGCAAGCCTGGCGACTGGACATAAGCTGGGTTTCTATCCAAATATTTTGCTTTTTTGCTTTTTTAAGTGCATTGAAAAATAAATTACTTAAGAAAATGCTAATTACTTTTAAGGAGTGTTGTTTTTGCGGTACTGGAGCAGGTGTACATTATTGTATTAAATGCTGTCAGGAGATCCCGCAGAATGAGTGTAATATCTCATATAATGAAGGCTAAAATTGCTGCTTTGCCCATACGCTGCCAGCATACAAATAACTGGGAACGCCTGCACTCAAAACTGCTCTGACAGATTGTGAAGACCCACTTTAACAACCAGCTGTGGGTTAAACGCTTCTGAATGTCAAGGGCAATGTTCGAAGAATTCTGTGACAAGGTCGGACCTTTTGTTGGGCCAGTCAAATCAAGCTCACACACCGATAACATTTGCACAAATGGTCAAAACACATCATCATTTTGCAAATATTTATTTCATTTATTTTTATTTTATTTATTTGCGTTGAAGATTTTTAATGACTATTTTTTTTGCTAATTAGCATTGTTTCCATCAACTTAAAGGGATAGTTCACCCAAAAATGAAAATTCTCTCATTATTTACTTACCCTCATGATATCCCAGGTGTGTATGACTTTCTTCACGAGGACACATTTGAAGAAAAATTTAAAAATATCTCAACTCAGTAGGTCCTTAAAATGCAAGTGGATAGTGATACGACTTTTGAAGCTCCAAAAATCACAGATAGTCAGCACAAACATCATCCATTGACTCCAGGATAGGGTTGCACGGTAGACCGGTACTACAGTAGTATCGCGATACTAAAGCTTCAGAATACTGCCGGTGCCACAGTATATGTAATTTATGTTGTCTGTGCGGTAGTAAATATTACAGTATTTTCGCTAAAACCTTCATTTGAATCAGACCTACAGTATGTCTGCAATACATTAAAAATGTAGTCTAGGGGGCCTGGGTAGCTCAGCGAGTAAAGATGCTGACTACCACCCCTGGAGTCGCGAGTTCGAATCCAGGGTGTGCTGAGTGACTCCAGCCTGGTTTCCTAAGCAAACAAATTGGCCCAGTTGCTAGGGAGGGTAGAGTCACATGGGGAAACCTCCTCGTGGTCACAATTAGTGGTTCTCGCACTCAATGGGTCGCATGGATTGCGGAGAGTAGCATGAGCTTCCACATGCTGGGAGTCTCCGCGGTGTCATGCACAATGAGCCACGTGTTAAGATGCACGGATTGACTGTCTCAGAAGTGGAGGCAACTGAGACTTGTCCTCCGCCAGCCGGATTGAGAAGAGTAACCACGCCACCACGAGGACCTACTAAGTAGTGGGAATTGGGCATTCCAAACTGGGAGAAAAGGGGATAAAAAAGAATAAAAAATTGTCTTTTCGAGTGGCGTCCCCTAAACTCAGTGCCCTTTAAGTGCGCAAAATGCTGTTTAGAATTTGCCCCTTATACGGTATTGTTAATTTTTCAATGTGTGGTTTTCCCATGCTTCAAACACACACACGTCTGAATCCCAGCATTTTAATTTGGCGGTCGTGTCTTCTACTGGGTAATATGGATTTAAGTAAAGCTTTGGAGAGTGAGAAGCTTTTTACACAACACAATTCATGTAGCAAGATTTTGAATGTTTTTGGGTTTTACCTGATGAGATTGGGAAAACCCATCTACCCTGAATGTCGACAGAGATTTCAAGCCAAAGGGGGAAACACCAGCAACCTTATTAAACACCTTCGGACACATTCCACTGCCTCTGCAGCATACACATAGGTTAGTGCCATTTTATTTAACCTAAATGCTTTATTTTAACATTTACAAATTTATGTTTCTCTTAAAAATCGAACGTTGCACTCATTTAATTTTTTGTTTTTTCAATTACAAATGCATGGTGACAGTAACTTCGCTAAGTTCCCACTTATGATTAGATCAAGTCCCTGAGGCGTGTGTGTATGTAATCTGCATTTGCGCTGCTGTTTACCAGGAGAGAGGGACTGAAGCGGTTGTAATAATGAAACAGCTGCACAAAACAGTCTTTTCAACGTTACAATATCTTTATTTTTATGCTACCAACATTCAAATAATCACAGAAATAATGGAATAAAAGTTTAAAGCCGTTGCCGTTTGAACTGGCTGTTTTGATGCAGTGAAGTTTTTTTTTAATATATATACATCAAACTAAGAATGTATTAGGTAACAAGTTAGTCCATTTGAGCCTTCTCCCTGTTCATTCATCAGTTATTTTCACCACTTCCGGAGCAACAAGTGGAATGGCTAGTTTCTAAGAACCACTATGACAAACTGTGTTAAGAATCTAAAAACTATCATGTGGTATCGTGATACTTAAGCTGATATAGTATTGTAAAATATGATTATCGTATCATGACAACCCTACTCCATCGGTTAAATTAATGTTTTCTAAAGTGATATGATCACTTTTGATGCGAAAAAATATCAATATTTAACTATAATCTAACGCTTCCGGTAAGCTTCACGAGAGGGTGGAGATGACACGGTCTCTCATGTGACGTATTCGCGATGCCATGTTATAGACGGAATCTTACATTCTCCTCTCGGTTGAGACATACAGGATAAGCACACAAAATGCACCATTGTGAGTAAAGAAATGGATAAATACATATCTAAACCAAAATCAACTAAGCTTCTGTACAGCATTCCTCCTACTCACTTGTAAACAGCGCTGCTCTTCCATGTGTGTCGCACATGCCTCAGTTCTTGTGTGTCTCACATGCCAACGCGATTACGTCACACACGCATATGGCTTCTGACTGGAAGCGATGATTTAGAGTTTAAAAAAGTACTTACATATTGATTTTTTTCACACTAAAAGCAACCTTGTCTCTTTAGAAGACATTAATTTAACAGCTGGACTCATATGAATGACGTTTATGCTGACTATATTTGGTTTTTGGAGCTTCAAAAGTTGAATCACCATCCACTTCAATTTTAAAGACCTACTGAGCTAACATAGTTTTCTAATTTTCTTCAAATGTGTTCTGTTGAAGAAAGAAAGTCATACACATCTGGGATGTCATGAGGGTGAGAGAATTTAAATTTTTGGGTGAACTAACCCTTTAATGTACATTTTGACTTATGCAAAATTCTAGAAATAAACCTCTGCCAAATGCAAAAACCTTTAAATGAAATTTGAGAGTTTAAACGCATAGCAACTGTTTACATTCAGGCTTTCTTAAGTGCAAATTTAGAATTTGCAAAGAAACAGTTGGATGGAAACCCAGCTATAGATTTGCCACACAATAATATTTTCTGTCTTGTTGAAAACTAAATGTTTATCTGTTAATTTGACATTAACTTGTTTTTTTTTCCAACTGAACAGAAGTGTGAAATCTGTTTTCTTTGGTATCCATGCAATATACAGCATAGCATACGTTAAGTTACAAAGCATAATTGAGTGATTCTTCAACATGGTAAACTTTTCTATCCCCTACAGCAGGGGTCGGCAATCTATGGCACACGTGCCAGAATTGGTACGCAGAGGGGTAATCACTGGCGCGCCAGCAACGGCGAGAGAGGAGCTGACTATTTTATTCATGTAAATATTGCACCTGCATTCCAATCAACATCTTGATGTAATCCTTCCTCAAGATCACGCAGCGTGTTTTCATGAGCTGAATGTGAGGCTAAACAAAAAGTTAAAATGTGACTAGACTGCAGTATACCCAACAGACTCGAGCAGCAAGTGCAAGCCATTTGCGCATCACGAGCCGACAGCGCTTCCCTTTCAGTTAATCACGCGAGTAAACGCGCCCACTTTGCTGCAGGGATGACAGCCTACATTCCGTGTTTCGTTTGTTTCTTTTTGCTTTCAGAACAACATGTGAAGTAATAAGGAAAACACCACTATTAATCCTTGAGATTTCCAGCCCAGCATACAGGTACTCTGTCCATAAACCATAGTCACATTAAAAATTACATTAAAAGATTAAAAGAGAAAACATAGGGGGCCTGGGTAGTTCAGCGAGTATTGACGCTGACTACCACCCCTGGAGTTGTGAGTTCGAATCCAGGGTGTGCTGAGTGACTCCAGCCAGATCTCCTAAGCAACCAATTGGCCCGTTTGCTAGGGAGGGTAGAGTCACATGGGGTAACCTCCTCGTGGTCATGATTAGTGGTTCTCGCTCTCAATGGGGCGCGTGGTAAGTTGTGCATGGATTGCGGAGAGTAGCATGAGCCTCCACGTGCTGGGAGTCTCCACGGTGTCATGCACAATGAGCCACGTGATAAGATGCGCAGATTGACGGTCTCAGAAGCGGAGGCAACTGAGACTTGTCCTCCGCCACCCGGATTGAGGTGAGTAACCGTGCCACCACGAGGACATACTAAGTAGTGGGAATTGGACATTTCAATGTAGTTTTTTACATCAAAGACTTTAATCATAAACAGTGTTGTTGTTTGTATTTCTCTCATCTTTTGGGCCAAACATGCTATGCGATAATCGTATCAGAGATGCCTGTATTTCATCAAAATAAAGACAGAGATTTACAAGGTCAATATTTCTGGAGGTGTCATACAAATACCCCATACACACTCATCAGTAGATCGCAGGAGGCCATCCTTCCAATACGACCTCATGGAATTCAAAGCGCAGAAAGTCTTTGTCCTACATCCCCTCACCAACAGGAAGATTTCTGTCACTTAAATACCATACTCTTGGTTAATCGTGCCTCAAGGCCAAAGCTTCTATTGATGATAATACGTAATTAATGATAATAATATGTCGACATTTATTGCCAGCCTGTAATATAAAGTAGCATAATGTAGTATTTTTACATAGCTAAAATAGCTGGAATTGGCCTATACCGGGCGTGGTCCACATTCAGTGTAACTAATGGCGGCGCCCTAGTTTTGCTGAAAATTAAGGTGGATACGCAAAGCATAATTTAAATTAATTAAAACTGAAAGAATACTGTTCACAAGACTATATACTGTCATTTATGGGTTAAATTCTGGCACACTGTGTCACGTGACACAACAGCATGACGTCGATTTCCATGAAGCGCTAATACGGGTGCAGCGCCAACAAAAGAGCCTCTGGAAAGAAACCTCTATAAGTTTTTGTAGTGCGCTGATAAAGATGAAGTCCACATATGTAGAAATTAGGACCGCATTCCCTCAAAAGCTGAAAAAATATGTTAGTTAATTTGTTCTCAGGAGGTTAAAAATCACATATTTTAACAACAGATGCAATGGAGCTTTATGTCAGAAAGCTAAGATCTGGGGGATGCTGACTTTGACATGAAATTCCCAGGCTGAATATGAATCCCACTTTGGCCCTGATAAAAGGTAACCATAAGACAATCAGCTTTGAGCATCACGTTAATGCGTCATCAAGCCTGCTTGGGTTTAATGTGATATGTAAATGGAAACTTTTAAAACATGCCAAAATTTTGCCGAAATAAAAGTTATTGGATGATCTAAAAAAATACATGAAAGACTGAATGACAGGATGGAGTTCCTCTGCACATACTGTATTAGGTGAGTAAATGTTACTGCACCCAAAATGGGGTCCATTCAATGTACCGTAAATGTTTGCATTGATCATAGTCTGTAGATGGCACTGCAGGACTTCTGTTCATTTACTATATTGACAAGTGATCGAAAAGATTATTAGGCTACACATCAGTAGTTATCAAGACAAAGATATCCTCTTAAGATATCGGGGAGAGGAGATCATCTATGCATTACCAGCACAAAAAAACCTGTAATAATACATGAAATTTAAACCCACTGCAATCTTTTATTTGTTTGAACTTTCAATAATGATTTACATACAGGTGCATCTCAATAAATTAGAATGTCGTGGAAAAGTTCATTTATTTCAGTAATTCAACTCAAATTGTGAAACTCGTGTATTAAATAAATTCAATGCACACAGACTGAAGTAGTTTAAGTCTTTGGTTCTTTTAATTGTGATGATTTTGGCTCACATTTAACAAAAACCCACCAATTCACTATCTCAGAAAATTAGAATACATCATAAGACCAATAAAAAAAACATTTTTAGTGAATTGTTGGCCTTCTGGAAAGTATGTTCATTTACTGTGCATGTACTCAATACTTGGTAGGGGCTCCTTTTGCTTTAATTACTGCCTCAATTTGGCGTGGCATGGAGGTGATCAGTTTGTGGCACTGCTGAGGTGGTATGGAAGCCCAGGTTTCTTTGACAGTGGCCTTCAGCTCATCTGCATTTTTTGGTCTCTTGTTTCTCATTTTCCTCTTGACAATACCCCATAGATTCTCTATGGGGTTCAGGTCTGGTGAGTTTGCTGGCCAGTCAAGCACACCAACAACATGGTCATTTAACCAACTTTTGGTGCTTTTGGCAGTGTGGGCAGGTGCCATATCCTGCTGGAAAATGAAATCAGCATCTTTAAAAAGCTGGTCAGCAGAAGGAAGCATGAAGTGCTCCAAAATTTCTTGGTAAACGGGTGCAGTGACTTTGGTTTTCAAAAAATACAATGGACCAACACCAGCAGATGACATTGCACCCCAAATCATCACAGACTGTGGAAACTTAACCCTGGACTTCAAGCAACTTGGGCTATGAGCTTCTCCACCCTTCCTCCAGACTCTAGGACCTTGGTTTCCAAATGAAATACAAAACTTGCTCTCATCTGAAAAGAGGACTTTGGACCACTGGGCAACAGTCCAGTTCTTCTTCTCCTTGGCCCAGGTAAGACGCCTCTGACGTTGTCTGTGGTTCAGGAGTGGCTTAACAAGAGGAATACAACAACTGTAGCCAAATTCCTTGACACGTCTGTGTGTGGTGGCTCTTGATGCCTTGACCCCAGCCTCAGTCCATTCCTTGTGAAGTTCACCCAAATTCTTGAATCGATTTTGCTTGACAATTCTCATAAGGCTGTGGTTCTCTTGGTTGGTTGTGCATCTTTTTCTTCCACACTTTTTCCTTCCACTCAACTTTCTGTTAACATGCTTGGATACAGCACTCTGTGAACAGCCAGCTTCTTTGGCAATGAATGTTTGTGGCTTACCCTCCTTGTGAAGGGTGTCAATGATTGTCTTCTGGACAACTGTCAGATCAGCAGTCAGCACCATGATTGTGTAGCCTAGTGAACCAAACTGAGAGACCATTTTGAAGGCTCAGGAAACCTTTGCAGGTGTTTTGAGTTGATTAGCTGATTGGCATATCACCATATTCTAATTTTTTGAGATAGTGAATTGGTGGGTTTTTGTTAAATGTGAGCCAAAATCATCACAATTAAAAGAACCAAAGACTTAAACTACTTCAGTCTGTGTGCATTGAATTTATTTAATACATGAGTTTCACAATTTGAGTTGAATTACTGAAATAAATGAACTTTTCCACGACATTCTAATTTATTGAGATGCACCTGTATTTGCCTCACTGGAAAATTTCCTCACGGACTGCCACTGGATTCAATCTAATGTTTACCTGACAAAAAAAACAAACATGTTTTAATCATTTTGAAAAATATAATACAAAGCAATGTTATGATGATGTGAAATTAATCTTTGAAGAAACATTTAAGATTCTCTACTATTTCTAGGCGTCTATTCAAATAAGCAAATGTATGACAATGACCATGTTAACTCGGTTGTACAAAAGGTCAGATTTCATGCTGTCATTGAAGCACAATTTTACTGGGATAACATGGATCATTGCACTAACTTGTATAATCCATGCCAGCTCAAATGCATGTGGTTATGTTAACTTTTCACTTAAACGTATGCTTATGATATAATTTATAATGTTAATTTTTTTTTTATTAAATTAGAAAAAGAAAAAAAAAAGAAAAAGAAAAAAGAATCATTAGACCACTAGTGATCTTAAATTTTCTGACCCCACTTGTCAGGAAAAATGTATCGACTAGAATATGTAAAGACAAGAAATACATCATAGAGCCTGGACACAACTTTGTGTTGCTCAGTATGGAACATGCAAATGAGGTCAACGTAAAAATAGCAGTGAAATCTCTGCAGCTCCTTTTCCCTGTAATCATGGGAACAAACTCAAAGCTTGTGGAGTGGCAACGGTCCTAATGAACCTTAAAGCTTCTTAAATAAGAATTATAAAAGAGATTTTTAACCTAGTTTTGTCAATTGAGATGAAACAGACCGAGTTTGTTTTTTTTTTTGTTTGTTTTTCAACAAATTGTGAAGCTTAAATTATGAAATTATGAAATATAATTAGAAGTGACTATTTGCACCCCAGTGTAAATAGCATCTGCCACACAGTGCAGCTATATGCACCCCAGTAGTCTGGTGAAACAACACGGATATATGGCAAACTATGCAATAGGTGTCGCTGTAGTGGCGTAGGGTGTAAAGACGGTGTGAATATGTAGTGTTGTCCTAGCGACCCCGGTTTGATTCTACCTTTTTCCCACTCTTTTCCCCATCTGATTTCCTGTTTCTACTCTTAATATTTCCTTTAATACTACTTAAAATAATAGATTAATGTGAATATAAATGTTGATTTCATCACAGTGATTTGGTCACCATGAATGTTGCGGAGTGCAGAGAAGGGTTTTATTTTTTTTGGCAGAAACCATAGTTTTAATGCAATTAACCATGTTGTTACTACAGTAATATGGTGGTAATATAGTAACCATGGTTAATTTTGTGGTTACTGTAAAATTTGAACAAAATACCATGGTGAAACTACAGTTACTATAATAAAACCAAGGTTATTTTTAAGGTAAGGTTAAGGTTATGTTAAGTAGTAGGGGTTAATGCAGTATGTCTGTGGGACTCTAAATAAACACAACAAACACACTGCAGTGATGCCCATAAACTGTATGTTAGTATTTAAATATGGGTGCAAATAGTATCTGACACTATTTGCACCAGGGTGCAATTATCTACCATTATTTGCACCAGGGTTAGGATGCAAATAATATATGCCACTATTTGCAATGGGGTGTAAATAACATATACCATTATTTGCACCAGGGTGCAAAAACCATCTGCCAGCAGCCAACATATTTTGATGTGTGTGTGTGCATGTATGATAAAGGTGGGTGTTAAATCACAGCTGGAATAGTGGAATTTAAAGGAAACAGAATCTGCAAAAGGATGTTTATGTTTAAACATGACTGTTTGCATAGGCAGAACATAAATCTCCCATGTCAATGTATTCAGAAGGCTTTTAAGCCACAGTCACCTCTGTGTCAGGAATGTTGTGCATGCTGTACATGTCTTTTCAGCACTTTCTGCAAAGAATCCTCTCTTTCTTTCTTTTTTTTTTTTTTTTTTTCAAATCATTTTTGCAGAGATTAAAAAAGTTCTTGGTCACATTATAGGTTCTTCAGATCAGAATATTGGTTTTTGAGATCTTTAAAACACCAGTAAATACTGTATATTTTTTTCTAAATACTAGAGAATAAAAAATATATATAAACTTACAAGTCCTTCCCATGGCATCAGACTGTTCTTGGTTCTTATAGGAATCTTTGTTTTTTAAAAAAATGTACCTTTGAGTCTGAAATCTAATGCCTCATTCTTTTGTCTAAGACAGTATGAGATGTTGCTTGTCGGAGCTATACAGGATATATGGGGCATACATATAAATTATTTGGGAGAGCAAAGAGACTTCATGGAACTCACATATTAAGAAGATAAGTTCCTAGAATTTCAAAATATGTACACTTTTCCTGTTCAGAAAATAAGATGTCCTTTAAAGGTTTTCCTCTGTGTATTAAAGAATCTTTCAAAAGGTAAACTTTTCAGTTCTTCTGTTAAATCATCAATGTTCATGTCATGTAAAATCCACTTAGAAGAAATCATCTTGCAGCCTTTGGAGGGCAACATGAGTGGGATTATTCACTGCATTAGAAGAACCATATGGCCTCTGTGACCTCAGTCCACACTATTATATTCAGGTGTGTGCACTGATGTCCATATACTGTACATTTGGCCAGCATAAATTTAACAGGGCACTGAAAGGATCCGTAAGCATTGTGGTCAATGGTAAAGCAAATAAACAGTGATATTTACTAACAAAAACAAGGATGTACATGTTGTCTCAGTGGTTTTGAAATTTTGTGGTTTCATGACACCATTGTTTGAGAAAATGGGACTTCATTTTGTCAGTGGTCAATCTGTTAAAAGCAATGCAACACTTTAAAAAAAAAAAACAAAAAAAAAAAAAACATTTAAAAGTACATGTAAAAAAAAAAATGTGTAAGAACAAATTAATTAACAAAGAAACAAATTTGATTCCATTAAATGCCAAAATGCAATAGAAATTATGGTTAGTGTAATCATGTTGTGCCAGGTCAGCAAATGAATGACATCATTACTTTTGACTTATTATGCCTATTTATTCCCTGATATGTAAAATACATTATTTATGGTGCAGCATGGTCCATAAAATGAAAGTTAATGTATTAATAATAATGATATACCTATACATATACCAGATTTTTGATAACTTTGCAAATTTATCAAAAAAATTAAAAATAAATTAAAAATAATGAAATATCACATTGGCATAAGTATTCAGACCCTTTGCTATGACACTTGAAATTTAGCTCAGGTGCATCACATTTCTCTGGATCATCTTTGAGATGTTACTACACTTTGATTGGAGTCCACCTGTGGCAAAATCAATTGACTGGACATGATTTGGAAAGGCATATGCCTGTATATAAGGTCTCACAGCTGAAGATGTATATCAGAGCAAAAACCAAGCCATGAGGTCAAAGGAACTGCCTGCAGAGCTCAGACTGTAACGTTGTTGGCAACAGGCAGACGAAGAGACGATGGTGTGAAGATGAACCCAAGTGCAGTTTTATTTACAGACGTGGAATCCCAAAACCCTGACTACAAACGTGAACTAAACGTAAACATGAACCTGACTTTGACCAAAACTAGACTTGACAAAAACTTGACTTGACTTGACTTGACTTGAATTGACTTGACTTGACTTGGCATAAAACATGAACATGAACTTGACTTGGCTAGGACAAAACAATAAAGTTACATTCACAATACCAGACAAGAGACAATGGCAAACATGATGGCTTAAATACACAGACATGGGTAACAAGACAACCAGTGAACAGACAGAACTATAAACAATATAGCAAGACTAATAAACTAAACCAGTGACAAACTAGAACTGATAACAAAGTAATCAAACAATGAACCAATGAAAACAAGACACATGAACAGGGGAAACACATGACAAGATCACATGAGGGAACAGGAAATCACATGACATGACAGGAACAGGAACTAAACTTGAAAATAAAAGACATGAAAAAACATGAACAAAACACATCTAGATGTGACAGAGAGGCAGAATTGTGCCGAAGCACAGATCTGGGGAAGGCTACAAAAAAATGTCAGCTGCATTGAAGGTTCCCAAGAGCACAGTGGCCTCCATAATTCTTAAATAGAAGAAGTTTGGAACAACCAGGACTCTACCTAGAGCTGGCCCCGGCCAAACTGAGCAATCGGCGGAGAAGGGCCTTGGTAAGAGAGGTGACAACAAACCCGATGGTCACTCTGGTTGAACTCCAGAGATTATGTGTGGAGATCGGAGAAACTTGCAGAAGGACAACCATCACTGCTACACTCCACCGATCTGGGCTTTATGGCAGAGTGGCCATACAGAAGCCTCTCCTCAGAGCAAGACACATGAAAGCCCACCTGGTATTTGCAAAAAAGCACCTAAAGGACTCACAGTCTCAAGACTGCGAGAAACAAGATTCTCTAGTCTGATGAAACAAAGATTAAACTGTTTGGCCTCAGTTCCACACGTCATGTCTGGAGGAAACCAGGCACCGCTCATCACCTGCGCAATACCATCCCAACGGTGAAGCATGGTTGTGGTAGCATTATGCATTATACATATATATGTATATTTATGTATAAAATACAAATTTCTATACTGTAGGTGGCATTTCAAAAATTGATTATTAATTTCATGTTTCTGCAGATACCCCATATGTTGTATGTATGACATATTTTTATGGGTAATTCATACTCAAAACTTAATTGTATTGTTAAAAACAACAGTTATAGCAGATCTATGAATTTCTTTCAAATTAATTCCATTTTAATTATCCTTAAATTCCAATTAAAATTACTATTTAGCATTATGTTTGCTACCTCAATTTAAATTCAATTCAAATTTAGAAATTTAACTGGAATTTTAAATGGACTCTGAATTCAGTTCTGAATGTCACCCAAGCCTGGTAACGACTCTGAGGCATATTTTATTTCATATAAAGATTCTTCAAGTTAAACTGTATGTAGCCTGGCTCAAGCATCAATCATGCATGCTGCAGCGCTTTGGTGTGAAGGGGTTGCAATCATCCACATATCAGTGAACCTAGAATAGATGCAGGCAGTGAAAGCTCTAATTTACCATTAGCACCTTGGAAGCTGGAATGCAGCCTTCCTAAAGACAGGCACTACTTGCAGTTATTCTATTTCTGTGCATACTTTATATTACGGAGGAATTTAATCTTGTCACTTTTACTGCAGTAAGTGGGCTCGTAACACATCTGATCTTTAATAATCATGCATAGTACAAGCTTGTGTTAGTTCACCCATCATGAAGATCCAACAAAGGCAGCCTTTGAAATAATAAAATAAAGTTTTTGTAGTCATTGTCAGTTTAATATGATGAGACTGTTAAAAAGCCAGTGGCAGAAATAATGAGTGGTTTATAAATGCGCACACAGTTATAAATAAATCTACTTCTTCTAGTCTTCAATGATGTAAATGTGCATCTATAAATCTAGCCAGATAATATGATTGAAAGTCTAATTAAATCTTGAAAATGTATCAGCTTCTGCAAAAGTATTCCCAGCTGTCTGTTCCAAGTTTTATGTCAGACACTGCTATATCAGTTCCCTATCTGTCACTCACTCGACGTTGTGTCGATGTAGTGACACTAGGGGTCACTCTTGGGGGCCCCAAACACCTATGCTTTTTTGAAAAAAGGCCAATGAGAATTGGCAAGTAGAATTTGCATGCCACTACCCCGGACATACGGGTATAAAAGGAGCTGGTATGCAACCACTCATTCAGATTTTCTCTTCGGAGGCGAGCGGTTGTATTCAGTGCACTGAATTCAATTCCCTCCAAAGACGCACCTCAAAACTGCTGTATTTATGACGCATTTCAGCGGCTTCTCCCCCTCTGCACCCGTGGAGTGCAGAGAACGCCCCTGGGCGCTTCGGCAGAGCGAAAATAAGAGAGTATATTCTAAAAGAGTATATTTTCATTCACAAAAAGAGCGGCACACAAGGAACGTCTTTTTAAATATGTCTTTCCGTTTGTGTGTTATTCCTGGTTGCGGTTGTTATCTCTCCGCCTCTGACGGCCACGATCACTGTCTTACGTGTCTGGGCACTGCCCACGCAGAGACATCATTCATGGATGAGTTATGTCCTCATTGCGAGAACATGACCATGGCAACGTTGCGGTCGCGGCTTGCTTTCGTAAGTGCTCCACACACTGGTCCTTCTACCTACAGGTTTGAGGCTGTATCGGTTAGCACTGGGGGTGATTTGGGGACATCAATGGGACAACCTCCGCCGGGTATCCCCCCACGGACCTCCCATTCCCCAGCATGCTCGCTTGCCCCGGTCGGGCTCTCGGACGAGACCGCCGGCTCATCTCAGCGCGAGTTCGTCTTCTTGTTCGGAGCTCGGGAAGACGATGAGTTATGAGCGCAGCATCGGAGAGCGGACTCGTCCAGTCTGACGCAGAGGCTTCGGCTGGGCTTCCTCCTTCGGGAACGGTCGCCAGTCTCAGGCCGATGCGGAAATGACAGACATGCTTTCCCGGGCGGCCGCGAGCGTTGGGCTAGAGTGGAACATTCCACTCTCCCCTGAACCCTCGCGGCTTGACGATTGGTTCCTAGGCTCAGGGCGCTGCCCATGGCCATGCCCCACGCCGGTCCCTTTCTTTCTGGAAGTGCATGAGGAGCTGACAAGATCGTGGGAGGCACCTTTTACTGCCTGGTCCCGGTCTTTCAGCTCCCCCGCTCTCACTACCCTCGATGGTGGAGCGGCCAGGGGGTATTCGGTGATCCCCAGGTGGATAAGGCGCTCGCGGTGCACTTGTGTCCGCAGAGCGGCGCCACCTGGCACGGGCGCCCGAAGCTCCCGTCCAGGGCCTGTAGATTTACGTGACCTGCGGTGCCGATGGACAAGCTGCCTCCACCCTGCACGCCATGGCTCTCCTGCAAGTACATCAAGCCAAGGCACTAAAAGAACTGCACGAGGGTAGTTCTGACCTGGGATTGATGCAGGAACTGCGCTCGGGGACCGACCTCGCTCTCCGGGTGACGAAGGTCATGGCGCGGTCTCTCGGGCAGGTGATGTCCATCTTGGTGGTCCAGGAGCACCACCTTTGGCTCAACTTGGTCGAGATGGGAGAGGCGGACAAGGCACGGTTCCTTGACGCCCCCATTTCCCAGGTTGGCCTGTTTGGCGACGCTGTCGAGGACTTTTTTTAAAGTACTTGGGGAAGCACGACTTGATCATCAGGTTCCTGAGAGGTGCTAGGAGGTTGAATCCCTCCAGACCGCGCCTCGTCCCCTCGTGGGACCTCTCTGTAGTCCTTCGGGGTCTACAGGGAGCTCCCTTTGAGCCCTTGGAGTCAGCTGAGCTTAAGGCACTCTCTTTGAAGACTGCCCTCCTGACTGCGCTCACTTCCATCAAAAGGGTAGGGGACCTGCAGGCGTTCTCTGTCAGTGAATCGTGCCTGGAGTTCGGTCCAGGTTACTCTCACGTGATTCTGAGACCCCGAACGGGCTATGTGCCCAAGGTTCCCACGACCCCTTTTAGGGATCAGGTGGTGAACCTGCAAGCACTGCCCCAGGAGGAGGCAGACCCAGCCTTGGCATTGCTGTGTCCGGTGCGAGCTTTACGCATCTATTTGGATTGCACGCAGAGCTTTAGGAGCTCCGAGCAGCTCTTTGTCTGCTTTGGTGGACAGCGGAAAGGAAGCGCTGTCTCCAAACAGAGGATTGCCCACTGGGTCATTGACGCTATTGCGATGGCATATCAGGCTCAGGATGTGCCAACCCCTGCGGGGTTACAAGCCCACTCTACCAGGAGTGTGGCGGCCTCCTGGGCCCTGGCCAGTGGTGCCTCTTTGGCAGACATCTGCAGAGCAGCGGGCTGGGCAACACCCAACACCTTTGCGAGGTTCTACAATCACCGTCCTGTGTATTGGCAGGCACAAGCAGGTAATTTCCGGGACAGCTGGCCGGGTGTATCGCTTGTGCATAGCTTCTTTCCCCTCCCTTGAGGTGAAGATGTGCAGTCTTGACTCCCAGTCGTGTTCACAGACTGTGATCCCTGGATGACTTTTCTCCTTAGCCCTCTGTCAGCTGAGTTTGTGGAGAAACTCACTGCCGGCCCAGTACGTGCGCTAATGAGACCCTGTACTGAGGTAGGTGCTCCACATATGCTGGTTCCCCGAAGGCGACCCCATGTGATATCCTCCGCAAAATCGTTTCGTTGGCATTTTAGTTTAGGTAATAGAGGCAGTTTTAACTGAGGGGAAAAAAAAACAAAAAAAAATGAAATTGCTCTAGTGTACAACACATGGTTAAGATGGAAATATCTGAAATTTTGTCAACCCCATCATAATTTTCAGAATAGTGAAATATATAGAATCTATTTATCACTTAATTCCTTCACTGAACATGATTATTAGATCATTAAAGACATTACTCTCTTGTTGGATGGATAAAATTAAAATAGCATGCTTTTTAGTGTGTCTGATAGAGTTGACACAAATTACAGTAAGATGTAAGTTATTAAGTTAATAAATGTCAATTTTCAGGAAAAAAAAAAGTGTTTTTATAAATACCTTACATGGTTTGATAGCTGAGACCTTTGTCTACAAATATATCCATTTCAAATGAATTTAGTATTAAAAAATAAAAACTAAGATTTAGAAATTGTTTTGTCCCTTATCTCAAGAATCAGCGTGTATATATGTATATATACAGTATATCAGCTCTTCTGCTAACTTAAATCTGATGGTTTGAGGTATACTCAGTGGTCGACTTGTAAAAATATATAATACTTTCTTTTCACCTTGAATACATGAGAGTATATACAATTTCATCATTAATTTCCAAAAAGTTGTCCAAATTGTTTTTCAAGGTACCATTTTTGAAAGTGCTTGAAAATTTGAAAACTTGCATTACTTTCAGTGGCTTAACTTTCATATGAACAGGAAGGACAAATCAACCCATCGCTAAACTCCAACATACCTGCAAGTGTTTTCAGAAAACCGCCGTCTGTTCGCCATGGAGAGAGAGCTCGTGTGCTCATGGTTGCCAGATTTTATGACTAAAGTGTCACCCTGGCAGAATATTTTAAAACTGTACAAGTGTCAAGATTTGATTGGGGGATTTTACCTATAGAAATCTTAAACATGTCGAAATCTAATTCTGACCGGCAAATCGCCGTTATTTAAAGTCTGTTATTTATCAAACATAGAAAATTTTATATTTTACCTGCATGATTAGTTCTAAGTAATACATGACACAATTAATCGAAAGGGGATGGAACAGGGGGATGGTAGTTTTGTAGTGTACCTTTAAAATAAAATGACAATGGTACGTTAATAATTTCTAAGATGATTTCCTTGAAAAGTTTACACAGTTTCAGTCAGGACCACTTACGGTATGGTTCTGTTCTGGGTTAGCTCCCCGCCTATCCATGTAGCCATACAAGGATGGAACAGGGAGAACAGCAAATAAAACGCCCAGGGTTCACAGAACAGAACAGAACCGGCAGAATAATGTTTGACACTACTGATCATGTACAATTGGTCATGGCATAATACAGATAAGATGAACCTTGAAAGATCTCCATATATAACAAATAGGTCAATCAAAAACAGTGGCAAAACACATTCAAGATAGACTTACAATGTCAGAATAAAATTACAAAGATCACAGAATAATAGAATGGATGCTGAGATAACTAAATGCAAATCTGATATATAAGAAGTGGAGCTGGGGATGGAGGAGGGTGAGTGCAGTTTGCATCCATGCAATAGAAAAGCAGCTGAAAGAATGAATGAAGGGGGAACTTAAAAAGGACCGCTTTGATTGGAACTGAACTGTATTGGTAAACGTCGTGATCAGCTGAGCGTCAGCTGATTGCAAGCGTGACTCACATGACCTGTCTGAACTAAAGCCATGCTACATTTCAGCCATGACCACTTACGTCAAATGAATAGACTTGAATACTTGAGTATTTATTGACTTATTGAGGAATATTAAACAAAGTCAGGTACGGTCAGGGCACAGAAAGGCTGTTCCAAATTGTATATCACATCTTGCATCAAAGTGTGTTCAGTGGGAGACCTGGATATAAACACGGAGACAGTGAAAATGAAAGCTGCCGGGGCAGCGCGCACGTTGATGAAAGAACTGCTTGGACTGGATCCGTTCATGGACGCGCATTGGAGAGCAACTGGAAGTAAACAGTTATAGTGAAAATTACTTAAATATTGATCTGTGTCTCACCCAAAGCAATCGTATCATTTTAGAAGATATTAATTTAACCACTGGAGTCGTATGGATTACTTTTACTTCGATTGTCAGTGCTTTTTGGAGCTTTAAAGTACTGATCACCATCTACTTGCACTGTATAGACCTACAGAGCTGAGATAGTCGTCCAAAAATCTTCATTTGTGTTCTGCTGAAGATAGAAAGTCATACACGTCTGGGATGGCATGAGGGTGAGTAAATGATGACAGAATTTTCCTTTTTGGGTGAACTAACCCTTTAACAACTCATAATGAGACTGTATCCCGTCTCCGCAATATCCTTCCCTTTGCCACACATTTTAGCAGATCGTTGGAGGCCTGATCAAATGGCAACAAACAGCACGGTAAACACAATCAACCCTTAAATAATTTTATATACATGCTGCTTATATTGGCGGGAAGGATAAGTATATCCAAGTGTACTGCTGTAGGTCATTATTACATGTATTATACCAGCATGTACAGTATGATATCCCCATTTACGCTGCAGCAAATGAGCCGTGTAGAGCAAAGCAGAATTATTTAACCAAAGATGTCGGTTGTCAGTGCTAGCCAGAGAAGCTGCTTTTAGGTCTGCAGCAGTGCAAGTAAGTTAACCAGTTCAAAGTTGCCGACTTGAATGATGAGGCTGAAACAGCAAGAATTCTCTGCGGGCTGGTCAGTCCACAGAGAAGGTGTTGTTGTCTTGACGTGAACCTCTATGGGCAAGTTATGTCCAAAAAGTCACAAAACCTGAATGTTAAGGCTGTAATTGCATGAATTTAAATTGGTGTTACCCAGGATGAGATGTCCAGCGTGTTCATGGTGAGTGACAATAGATTAACAGTTTTTGTGCAAAGCGGTGTTCTTATGCCAGTTAATGTAAGCGTGGTGTGATAAGCAGCTTCAGTGCCACATAATGTTTGAGTGCAATTGCAACCATGCAATAGAAAAGCAGCTGAAAGAATGAATGATGTGAGATCTTAAAAAGACCGCTTTGATTGGAACTGAACTGCATTGGTAGATGTCATTATCAGCTGATTGACTCATGTGACCTGCCTGAACTAACACTAAACTTAATTTTCCTCTCTTATTTTTTTTTATTTTTATTTTTTTAGCATCCTGACCAGCCAGACAAAACAACATTGGCTCAACCAGTGCCATGAGTTTGGGGCAGAAGTATCTGTTTGTCTGACCAATGGCTATTGGGGTTAAGAGAAAAAAAATCAGGAATTTGCAATACTGTTTAGTGACGCTTGTGACACCGAAATTACATACAAATTACAGCTTTAAGTTACAATCACTTTTAAGAGCAATTTTGTTTATTCATGAATTCTGTTGTTAAAGAGTATGTAGGAAGCGACACCCCATCCAGACAATGACCCATGTTTGACCTAAATTTGTAATAATCTTATAGCAAAATATATTGTAAGAAAAGCCATTTCTGTATTTCTCTCTCTCTCTCTCTCTCTCTCTCTCTCTCTCTCTCTCTTTCATACACAATCTCACAGACACAATTTCTTTTCTCATATTGGCAGACATCAACAATATTAATAGAGCAAAACAGGAAATTATTTATAGTGCTTCAACAGCTCATAAAACACATTCAGAATGTCCCTCTGCTAATGAACAGCTGCATGGGCTAGTCACTGATAAAAACAAAAGCCTCTGCAATAATCTTTAGATGATGCCTTTGAGGAAAACAACAATGGGGACTGATTTGTGATATTTACACAAAATGTGATCTTTGTTGGTTTGTGTATACAACTGAACTCTCTTTTAAAAACAAATACATTTGGCTAATTAATAAAACAGGAAATTAGCTGTGAGAATAACTGCAGTATCAGTCTGAATATTAAATAATTGTCCCTTTCAACAAGATATTTAATATTTTACAGTTATGAGATAATCAGAATTCACCCATTTTAGAACGGCAGTTAAAACATGTCAATATTATAACTATATTTTCAGCAATGAATAATGACACTTTTACCTCCTAATATGTTTGAGGAGGAAATTTAATTGCTCCGATGTTGCTATTTCACAACACAGGAGACTTTTGTGGACAAAAGTTTGTGGACACCCCCCTTTTAATGCATTATGTTCACACAGCAAATTGACAAGTCACTTCCGAATGTTCCAGTAACACAAAGTCAAACATACTGCCGATTTACTGACAACTGGTATCTCCCATCAGACATTTTTACATTAATTCAAATGTGTTCACTTTTCCCTCTAACCAGGGCCGGCCCAGATTTGGTTGGTGCCCTAGGTGAGATTTTAGATTGGCGTGCCCCAGAAACTTCAAGTGGAAAGCTGTATAAGAAAAGTAGAAGCTGTTAGGGAAGACCAGCTTCCTATTAATTCCAATGATTCTTAAATGTAATGCTCAATGCTCAGTGGTGGGCCATGCATTTTAAGTCTAGGCCTTCAGTGTGATTCATGCCATTAAGAAAACACAGTTTCACAATTAATGAGACACCCTATGCCTTTGGGCATCATACATTATGTCGCAGCTAACTAATAATACCAATTGACATTTTAAAAACACGTCCATGCACGAAAGCCAGAACTTAAAACAACACTTAATCTTCAAGCAAGCCTAATTTTAACTGCAGCATGACTGTTTTGTGTCGGTGTTGAGAATTTCTGCACGAGCCTACAAGTTGTAATTCTGACTTCAAGATGCATTCCATTGCATTTTTCCTAGTAGGAAGTTGTAAAATCCAACTTTCCAAGTTGAATGGAATGCAGCACTACTTTTCAAAGCTTGACCCGACACTGAATGCTCAAGCAGCCTAATTTACACTTAGAAAACTCTTGATGTTGCTATAACAATGCAAAAAGCACTTACCAATTTACTTGAAGTGAAAGTCCTCCTTTCCTAATTAATAAATTAAGCAATCACATGGGTCATGCAGAACATCTAGTGTTTTTAAATCCATAAGGATCTCTTTCTCAATGGCGATAGCAGCAGTAATGACAGCTGACTCGTCAGCAAGATCTCGCGCTCTTTGCTTTCAAATTACGTCCTTAAAGCATGATTGCGTCTCTCAAGGCCAGCTAGAAGGCCTCGATTGGGACATATCCTAAAGATCACACCCACCAAGAACAAATAAATCAATCTGATTGGCTGATGAATCTGACAATATGACTTTGGTTGCCAATTCATTTGCACTGTTGAGGGATTCTGTGGAAATTCTGAAGGCCTGAGGGGGTGGAGCTCTAACTCACACGCTGCTTCAGCTAACGAGCTTGGCTTTGGGCATGTGATTTGTGAAACAGTTGTCACACTTTGCTTGTAAGCATCAAGGAATAAATTCTGACTGGATAAACTTTTAGTTTTTCTCTATTTGTTTGTAGATTAATTGAGAGTGGAAAGTGATTAAAAATATATAGGCAAAAAGGTGATTGAGAATGAAAGGATGAAAACAGATGTACATCAGTTTACACATGTCTGCCATTAACCGTAAAAAAGAATGGGGTATCCTGGTCAATGAAAATCTCTTTCGGGAGACCAACTCTGCACACCAGCAAGAACAGTTCCTTGGCTATTTTGCAGGAGGTGGCCTTTCGTAGGGATATGGCTTCTGGGTAGCAAGTGCCGTAGTCCATAATCAATAATATATATTCATGGCCCTGGGTAGACTTAGGCAGCGGCCCTAAAATGTCCATGCCAATGCACTCGAAGGGCACCTCAATAACAAGCAACAGGATGAGGGGACTGGGTGTTGGTCACCGGGCGTGGTCCGCTAGCACCTCTCGCACCATTGACAAAACCATTTTACCTCTCCATCCAGCCCTGGCCAGTGAAAACTATCCCGAATCTGTTGGGTGGTTTTGAACCCCCAGGTGTCTAGCCATGGCATGGAATGGGACAACATCATGATTGCCTCCATTTTTGTCCATGGAACCACCAACAGTCGTTTCTCCTCACCCTGTCTGCTGGCCACACAATACAGTAGTCCGTTCTCTACGATGAAGTGAGGGGAAGGTAGGGGACTGGGTTGTTGCTGCACACCCTCCAAGATTTTCACCTGGCTCCAACAATGTTTCAGCCGATCATCTTCCCACTGTTCCCAGGCAAAGGATCCTCCTGCATTGATCTGCTAAAAGAGATCAGAGTAGACATTGAGCTTGGAACTTGGAGACTCACCTTTCATCTTACTGTTGGTGGCCAGCAACAAAGGCAGCTCTCTAGGAATCCATACAGCACCTCTAGCCCATATTCAGGCCAAGGGTGGGGCTGTGATGGGTAGCAGATAATCAAACCCAGGCCAGTCACAACCCAACAGGATAGGCACTGGGAGGGTCTTTAACAGCCTGACCTCCATAGATTAGGATCCTGGACCAGTGATAGATAGTGGCAGTGGCAGAGGGAACATATTAAATGTCACCATGGATACACATGACAGGAAACACAGACCTCCCTCATTTCTTTGTGGAGAGGAGGTTGGGCTGCACCAAGCATATGGAGCTTCCGGACTCTAAGAGGGCTCAGATGTGGCACCCATTCAGCTGCACCCCTCAGTAGAGTGTGTTGGGCGGGGTTACTTGGTGTAAAACACAGCCATCCACCCAGATGCACTATTCTGGTGGGTTCGGGTCGGTGAGCATCAATTTCTCCTGTGCATTGTTGAGCGCTGCCTGTGATCCGTCCCTGAGGCGCTCTCCATCGGTCATCGCTCTGGTGGGACCCTTCAGGTGAAGATGTGGACCCTCTCCTCAGCCTGCATCGCCTCCACCAGCTCAGCCGCTTCCACCAACTCAGACATGTTGGAGAGATTCGTCATTCCTAAGGCTTTCCGGAATAGGGCTTGGAGGAGATTTTCCATAACCAACTTTTCAGTGAGCTGTAGGACATTGGGTTCTCCTTGGAGCAACCATAGGTATGACATAAGTTAGGTGGGTGGATTGGGTGAGAACCAGCACACGAGTGTCGTAAAGCCACTAGCGTAACTATTTAGCTGCACACACTGGGGACAAACCCACTTGCACAATTACCTCTCTCTTTAAGGTGGCATAATTGTTCACTGAAGTGTCTGGGAGAGTATTATAAGCACGCCTGGCTTCCCCGGTTAAATAGTGGGCGATAAAGCCTGCCCACTCTTGGAGCTCACCTCTCATGTTCCACAATGACTTCAGATATTTGCAGAAAGGCCTCCAGATCATCGTGCTCCATGAGCTTTATCATTGAATGTGTATTGGGCTGTTGCTGTTCCAGCGCAGTACCCACCATGGTTTCCACGCGCCGCTGGACCAACTCGGGCTCTGTTTGCTCCTGACTGAGGGCGAGCTATTTCTGGCTGGCAGTGAGCTGCTCCGTAATCCGTTGCTGTCTCATCGCCAGCTCAGCACGATGCCGGACCACATCTTCCATTTTGGGGGATAGGGCGGTGTCTGGAGAGAGAGAGAGAGAGAGAGAGAGAGACAGACACAATAACATTACTGCTTAGCATCAATGCTCGCAATTCTCCACCACTGTGGTGGACAGAAGGAAGAGAACACTCAAGGTACAAGGGTGGTCATCTTCGTGGGTGGCTTTGTGTTTGTGCATGGTTAGAGTCAGATACAGCAGGGTTTCCAGTGGCTGGTCGCTCAGTCAGTCTCTGAAAGGGAGAGAACAAAGAGGACTTTAGCTGATAGTTGGAGTCGTTGCTCACCAGTCTGTGTTCTCTATGCCATTTAAATTTTCTCCTTTTGATGAGGCTGATTGAACACCCGTGTGGCTGATTTGCACTGTCTGGGGTGTTCTGGGGTGAAGTTGGTTGCCAGGGGCGACTCTTGTTTGTGTAAGGTTGGCTCCCCACACTATCTAGAAGAAACACTTGAGATATAATAGAGTTCTCATTTGCAATTTTTCTTTCTTACGGGTTAATTTATGTGTGTAAATATGAACACTGTCATGTTCTTACCACAAACTGAATATCACAAAAACTCATTTTGACTAGTTTCTCCTGGGTAACAGTGAGACACTGTGGAAGTGAATAGGGCAAATTTTTGGAGACTTTACAGGCAGAAATGTGAAGCTAATGTTTTTAAATCACACATTCATTCTTCTGTTAAAATCGTGTGTTATTTGAGCTGTAAAGTTGTTTAAATTGATGTTTAACGGGATTACAGGGTTTACGGCTTTATATCATTTCAACAAAGTTGTACAATTGGATATAACTTTAGTAAAGGTTAGTAAACTATGTTATCATACTGAAATCATGTTTAAAACATAACATTGTTTAAGTCTTGTGGCTAGTACTTTTGAAACCATGAGTATTTTAACGTTTATGGATTGACCCCGTTCACTTTCATAGTAAGTGCCTCACTGTAACCTAGAATTTTGCATTTGACAAGTCAAAATCTAATTTGTGGTAATCAACATTATGCTACAAATGGTGTCGATTGAACAACTGTAACTTGAATTAAACCAGAAATATTCTTTTAATGCAATTGTCACATAAAAATGCATTTTCTTGCAAAGTGCTTTATCATCTGCTGAGAATATAAAAGTATGTGAATGTAGTGTCACGAAAAAGCTTTTTAAAAATGTTCTGCCAGCATTTCTGATTGCTTTTATTTTGAAATTCTAATCACAGGACAGCAGTTACATTGGCAGCTGCTGTCTCTACTCAAAGCTCTTCATTGTTATTCTTGAAACATCTGGAGTTCAGTTAGTTCATAAACACTTTTAAAGAACACCTATTATGGTTTTTCAAATATTACCTTTCATGTAGTGTGTTATATAGCTGTTTGTGAATGTAAAAAAGTCTGCAAAGTTTCAAAAATCAAAGTGCATGAAATATGGAGTTATTGACACCCAAAAGAAAGAACCAATTCTGAATACCTGAAACGAGTCGTTAGTAATTCCAGACTTACTTCCTGTACTAACCTACGTAATTTGGTAACAAAAAACCCGCCTCTGGTCTGTTTACATGTACAACCAGTGCAGGCTGTTAGCCTGTTAGCTGTTAGCCTCTGCTAACCATCTAATCAGAATCAGAATCAGAATCAGCTTTATTGCCAAGTATGCTTACACATACAAGGAATTTGTCTTGGTGACAGGAGCTTCCAGTGTACAACAATACAAAAACAATACAAAAACAGCAGCAAGACATAGATAATAATAAAAAATAAAAAATAGTTATACACATACATACATACACACACAGACACACACACATACATACATACCCACATACACATACGTAGTGCAATCTAATACAAATCTGTTATCTGTTATGTACAGTGCAAACACAAATATGTTATGTACAGTGCAAATGTTTGTTTTTTTCTTGTTTTTTTTGTTTTTTCATAGGAATGAAATGGTAGAAGAGGTTGGATGTGTTGGATAAATATAAAAAAGACTAAACTGTGGATTGCACATAGTTATTGCTCAATGGGGCAATTTAACTGTTGATGAGATGGATAGCCTGAGGGATAAAATCGGTTCCTGTGCCTGATGGTTCTGGTGCTCAGAGCTCTGAAGCGTCGGCCAGAAGGCAACAGTTCAAAAAGGTAGTGGGCAGGGTGAGTGGGGTCCAGGATGATTTTTCCAGACTTTTTCCTCACTCTGGAAGTGTATAGTTCTTGGAGGGGGGGCAGGGGGCAACCAAAATTCCTCTCAGCAGTCCGAATTGTCCTTTGTAGTCTTCTGATGTCTGATTTCATAGCTGAACCAAACCAGACAGTTATTGAAGTGCAGAGGACAGACTCAATGACCGCTGAGTAGAACTGTATCAGCAGCGCCTGTGGCAGGTTGAACTTCCTCAGCTGGCGAAGGAAGTACAACCTCTGCTGGGCCTTTTTCACAATGGAGTCAATGTGTGTCTCCCACTTCAGGTCCTGTGAGATGGTAGTGCCCAGGATCCTGAATGACTCCACTGCTGCCACAGTGCTGTTTAGAATGGTGAGGGGGGTCAGTGTTGGGGTGTTCCTAAAGTCCACAATCATCTCCACCGTTTTGAGCATGTTCAGCTCAAAGTTGTTTTGACTGCACCAGACAGCCAGCTGTTCAACCTCCCTTCTGTATGCAGACTCATCGTCATCTCCGATGGGGCTGATGACAGTGGTGTTGTCTGCAAACTTCAGGAGCTTGACAGAGGGGTCCATGAAGATGCAGTCATTGGTGTAGAGGGAGAAGAGTAGTGGGGAGAGCACACATCCCTGGGGGGCACCAGTGCTGATTGTACAGGTGCTGGAAGTGAGTTTCCCCTGTCTCACAAGCTGCTGCCTGTCCGTCAGAAAGCTGGTAATCCACTGACAGATAGACATGGGAACAGAGTGTTGGTGTAATTTATTCTGGAGTATAGCTGGGATGATGGTGTTGAAAACCGAACTGAAATCCACAAAAAGGATCCTTGCATATGTCCCTGGTCTGTCCAGATGTTGCAGGCTATGATGCAATCCCATGTTGACTGCATCATCCACAGACCTGTTTGCTCGATAAGCAAAATGAAGGGGATCTAGAAAGGGTCCAGTGATGTTCTTCAGGTGGGCCAACACCAGTCTCTCAAATGATTTCATGACCACAGACGTCAGGGCGACAGGTCTGTATTCATTAAGTCCTGTCATTTTTGGTTTCTTTGGGACAGGAATAATGATTGAGCGTTTGAAGCAGCAATAACTCACGTTATTGTCAAACTGCATATAAACTTACCACAGAGAAATGTCCTCTTCTCATTGTGCTTGCGATGGTGGTTCGGGTTGATCTTCCGATGTATCACTATCGGACTCGGGCTCAAATTGGTAAGGTAAAACAGACATTTTTTCAGATGGAGCTGAAACTCGGATATGATAGTGGGCGTTTCCTTTCCAACATATGCTGTAAGTGGTAGACCAATCACAACAGACTGGGACATCTGACCAATCAGAGCAGAGTAGGCTCTCTGAAAGGAGGCGTTTAGAATGTATCCTTTAGAACGGATCATTGAAGGAGTCGTTTTTGACACTGGGAAAAAAAGGTAATGCTGCAATTTAAATTATGAGCAAATTAAAGTGTTTTTTGACCTTGGATGCATGTAAATCTATTGTATGAGACCTTTAAAACAAAATTAGGCACGTTTAAAAATCATAATAGGTGCACTTTAAGAAAGTTATTAGTTCATAAAATTGCTTTGTCAGGATGCGTCGGGCATTTATTTGCATAAAATTAGATAAACAATAGTTTCAGTATTCCACATAATATATAATCAAATTAGCAAAATTGTTGTATTTCTCACATCCTGGAAACGTTCTTTACTATTATACAGCAAAGTGAATAGGAGGTTAGGAGTGAGTAGGTACCCTCCTCGTCTTCAGAAGAATATACTACTTTTTATAACTAACTGTTACATGCTGAACACATTTGGTCACCTGACAGACAGAAGAGCACAGTCCAGCGAGGATTAAAGGTAGTCGAATTTGTCAGAACTTCACACAACATGTCCATATAGTCACAATTAGCTGGGTTTCCATCCATGTACTTTTATGCAACTTTTGGGAAAAACTGCTGGATGGAAACAACAAGATACAAACAAATTGTATATATATATATATATATATATATATATATATATATATATATATATATATATATAAAAAAATAAAAAAATAAAAAACATATACGTTTGCTTGAGCTGGATACAAGTTTTTATTCTGTAAGAATATATATGCATTAACTATGATGGATACACCTTTACAAAATAAATTCCTAAATGTGCATCAGTTAACTGAACAACAGCCTGTCATCAAAATGATTGAGGACTAGTACCTCATAGAACTGCCTGACACGCTGACAAGCTCCCAGACATAAGGCATCTGCCCCCGATCACTAGCAAACATGAAGATAGTCAGAGCAGGTTGTCTGTGTGCTCTAAACTGCAATTAATGTTATTACATTTAATAAAAGAGCCACAGTAGGTTCCTTAGTAACTACAACTTCCGTTTCCATTCCTGTTTTGCACAAATTTTCCTGGAAGTGACGATTATTTTCTCTTGAAAAACATGGGATGGAAACGCTGCTTTATTTGAGATTTGTATTTATTTATTTATTTATTTATTTATTTATTTTTATGATAATTACATTTTTCTTTTGCATAAATTACATTTGCACCTTGAATGGAAAACTGACTATTGTTGAGTTGTTGCATCTCTCTGTTGATGATGGAATATGACAACGTGATCATGTGGATTGATGTGGTATATAAGTCAGCATGCTGCTACTGAATGTTCCAATACCATGACATCGACCCAATTATGTCAAGTTACTGTCAAATGGCATATCAGAGACCCTGTTTGTTGTCCTACGTTGAAACCAAGTAATCGTGTCCACATAATCAATGACCATTTTCTCTCTAAAAATACATTTCTGTCCACTGACGGTTAGGTTTAGGGTTGGGATTTGGGGGTAGAGTTATGCATTCCTTTTCACTGTATTACATAGCTTACAATTAAAAACAACTCGCTGAACAACGTGCTTTTGGTGCCCCTCTGTGGACATTTCATCCATAAACTGGAGCTCATATGTGCTCATACATTCAGAAACACTTCCCGCTTCAGGCCAAATTTGGGTAAGCACAGACCAAATTTAGCTGAACAACTTATTGTCGCTGAAATTTACAGTGAGATCAGTTTTTTCTCAGTCATTTCCAATCACTCCCATTGAAACGCATCCAAATGTGGAAAACCACATCTAAAAAAAGAAATGGAAATAATGAAACGTTAATCGTTCCAATGCAGACTTTTGTAAAATAAAAAAATAAAAAAATAAATAATAATAATAATAATAATAATAATAATAATAACATAACCACTCCTAAAAAGGCACAGGGGGAAAAAAGCATGTTTGTACTGAAAAGAATGGCAATGAAAAATTTATTGTACATGGCACAGTGCTATACAATCGCAAATAGTGGCTGGTTAAACTGGATTGAAGGTTCATTGCAGATTTTTGCAATTAAATACTTTGTGACAAAAGTGGCACAAGTGTATAGTGCATTCACAATGGAAAATCTACTTCATATGTTGGTTCTTCTGACAGAGGCATATGTTTAACAGAATAGAACAGAATCTTTATCATCACATGGCCAGTGCTGATGGATTTTTTCCTATGGCATCTGTACAGTATATTTTCCACTTTTGGAAGCTATTGTGTTAGACAGCCCAAAACATTATTTGGAATCTTGCCCCTAGTAAACATTACTGAAAATAAAAAGAATAATAATAAAAAAAATTAAAAAAACTCCCAACAAGAACAATAACACTTTTCCCACTCACTCCGGCAGCACGGTTTGACAGTTTGGAAGCATACCGACACCTCTGTGAGAGCAATTCTAGTTCAGTGCTGCCCCAGGCATTAGGCCTGTCCTGTCTGATTCCAGTGGATGCTAGCAGAGTAAGCGCACTCGTTCATCATCGAGCTGTGACAAATGGAAGAACCAGCTTACTGTGACAGCCGGCAGAGTAAAAGCCAGACCCTGCCTTAGTCCTTAGGTTATCCACAGACTTCACAAGCACACCAAACATGGCAGCAGTGGAAAGTAATGGGCTCCTTCATTTTAAAAGCCATTTGCTGGTTGCTTTGAGCTAACTGCTCTCAGCTGTCCTGATGGATTGAGTTCTCTTCCTGCGATGTTTTACGCAAACAGCAGGGACAGAGAAATGGCTCTTGAAAACCAAGGTTGTTGTGTTTAATTAATATTAACTCTACTATAGTACAACAGCAATTACCAAATTAGTAGTGAAGGGGTGGGTTTACCCATGTCTCTTTGGCCTATTGATTAGTTGAATACATGCAATAGTAATTATAATAAACAAAAGGTAATCCTCTGAGGTGTGACAGTGGGACTGATTTCTATCAGGAATGTAGAAACAGCGCTTCCTCATTTAACCCAGCTCCTAGAGGACAAATATACATGCATGCGAGTTCTAACAATTTCATTGATCAAGTAAGAGTTTTAGGTCTCTAATTACTGACACATTCTTAGCATTCATCACTAAAAGTATATTTCTGCCTAACTTTGCTCTGTTGCGTTTAGACGTGTTGTTCTATTGTCATGTTTGTTCCAGCTGGATATGGCCTGTGTCCTAGTTAGGCCTGACTCAACCTTGAGGGAAAGATAGCCGATGTTGTGTTCTGTCTAATGATGTCATTGCAGGGATTGTTTGGAGTTTTGAGAGTCATGTGTCAGAGTCAGAGGAACTGTAAGCCAAGGGTCTCTAAATGGACAAGAGCCCTCTCGATCTATGACTAACCTCTGACCTGAATCTGTAGACCAACTTGCCTTAGTGTTTAAAAATATGATTGCATTCACGTAGTTAAACAGAACACCATGTTTGTAAGATCCCTCACAAAAATTGAGAGTTAACTGCAAATTTTCCGCAAACTTGCCGCAAATTCGGCAAAGATAATTTTCACATGCAAATGAGCTTTGCGGCAAACTTTTTCCATTGTTGCGAAAGGTTTGCTGGAGGTTCACCACTACCGGTGAAGAGCTGCAAACTTCTGGTAAAAATTTGCGGTGAATCACAAGCTCATTTGAATGTGAAAATAACAAGCGGAAAATTTGTGGCAAGATTGCAGCTAGTTTCGATTTTTTGTAAGGGATTTCTAGTATTATCTTTACTGTTCACCCATAAAATCTCCGTACTCATAAGAGATGATGTCAGTTCATTTTCATATGCCTAGAATTACTGTTGTTTTGGTAATTCAAGTTAGTTAGAGGTTAGTTCCTTAGATCATTTTCTGTTTCTGTCTTTGACAGTGGAAATGTGGAGAAATTTGTCTTCATTAAACTCTCTCTATTGATTGAAACTTCAGCTTTGATTCCTGGTCTTCATTGTTCATAGTGGTCTCTTTACTGGGTATAATTGGATAAGACACCATATGCCTTTCAGCATCATACATTATGCCGCAGCTAACTATTGATACCAACTGACATTTTAAAAACACGTCCACGCACGAAAGCCAGAACTTGAAACGACACTTAATGCTCAAGCAAGCCTAATTTTAACTGCAGCATGACTGTTTTGTGAAATGAAGGTCTCCCGAACATAATTTTTCATATGAATCTACCAAGGAGGTCTATAATACCTGGAAAAATCTATCTAATAATATTTGCGATTTAAATGTTGTTTCGTCAGGGTACACGGTTATGCTGCGTTCCATTCAAATTGGATGTGGGATATTCCTACTTGATATCTCCGATTTCCGACCATAAATGCATTCCATTCCCCGATATTTGGAACTGCAATGCTCCCGTTAGCTCAGCAGGGGTTTGACTCTCATTAGAGATGTCTCCTAGCAACCCAAATGATAAACAATGCTGCAGCACTAGCATTTGTGCTTCAAGTGTATGATTATCAAAAGAGATTATGATGTTTTATACACCTGTTTCTGCAGGCGTTTGTTAAACAAGCTTTAATAACATGTATGTGGAAACAAACACATTTATCGATATTACTTAAAAAAGTGAATGTTTATCACTTACTTTGTATATCTCCCTGAGTGTCGACATGTTTGTGTGACATCATGCACCTGCATCTCGGCGAAATCGGAGTTGAGAATTTCTGCATGAGACTACAAGTTGTAATTCTGACTACAAGATGCATTCCATTGCACTTTTCCAAGTAGTAAGTTGTAAAATCCGACTTTCCGAGTTGAATGGAACGCAGCACTACTTTTCAAAACTTGATCGGACACTGAATGCTTCAGCAGCCTAATTTATACTTAGAAAACTCTTGATGTTGCTATAACAATGCAAAAAGCACTTACCAATTTACTTGAAGTGAAAATCAGTCCTCCTTTCCTGTTTAATAAGGGAGAACATCTTGTGTTTTTAAATCCATAAAGGATCTCTTTCTCAGTGGTGATGTGACAGCTGATTCATCAGACAGCTTGATCTCGCGCTTTTCACTCTTGAATTACGTACACCACTTAAAGCGTGATTGCATCACTCAAGGCCTGCTAGAAGGCCTAGGCCGGGACACATCCTAAAGATCACACCCACCAAGAACAAATAAATCAATCTGACTGGCTGATGCATCTGACAATCTGACTTTAGTTGCCCATTCACTTGCACTGTTGAGGGATTCTGTGGAAATTCTGAAGGCCTGACGGGGTGGAGCTCAAACTCACACGCTGCTTTGGGCATGTGATTTGTGAAACAGTTGTCACACTTTACTTGTAAGCATCAAGGAATAAATTCTGAATGGATAAACTTTTTGTTTTTCTCTATTTGTTTGTAGATTAATTAAGAGTGGAAAGCGATTAATAATACATAGGTGATTGAGAATGAAATATTTATTTATTTGGCATGTTAGGCCAGCAGAGAAGGCTTTGCTGGCCCTGAGAATTCGGCACTGCCTTACCGTAGCAAGCATCGATATTACTTTTGCTCAAGGGGTACCATTAGGGGTTTAAAAAAGTATAAAGTTTTGACGCTTAACCCACAGCATTTGTGCCACAGACATGCATGATATCTCAAATCGTGCAGCTTGTAGAGGAGAGGTGTACTGTTATTTTTGTAAGCAATTGGATGTACAACTTTTGCCTGGCTGATGATAAAATGGCTGCAAATAATCCCATAGACATACACTTAGCCATATCTAGGGACCAGAATTTCATAGAGACTTGGGGGTGGGCTCTTTGCTTACTCTTGGACCAGTAAGCAAACACCTACAATAGTACTCACTCAGAACAGCCTAGCAATAAAGTCTTTCAAGGCAAATCAGCTATTTTCTATGTAAACAAGCAGCATAAAACTACATCTCCTTTCTACTTGAACAGGGAAAGACCAGTTTCTCCAAAACAGTCAAGATTACAATCAAATAGCATATTTACAATCAGATGTAAAATCTCACAACAATGGTATTGTAAATTGTGCATCTTTAGGTCAGATTAAGGAAAAAACACTATTTTTTGGCTTGTTCAGCTAATGTGCATGCACGTTATCGAGGTAACTGACAATTGATGTATGTATCTAAAAGACTCTTTAACCTGGCAAGTGGGACTTTGGACGTTATAATGTCTCCCATTTATTTTAATACAAGTAGTCTGTCATGGCAGAACAGTCTTTGCATTTAACTTTTCAGTGTCAAATGCATCACTTTACAGTGGGGTTGTATTTGTTAACATTTGTTAAATACCTTAGCTAACACATCTAACAATGAATAACACTTTTAAACACTTTACAACAATTAATCTTGGTTCATGTTAATTCAGCATATAGTAGTAATGAATTTTTTTAACATAAAATGTTGTATATATCAACATAGGCTAATGCATCACAAACTAACATGAACTAACAATGAACAATTGTACATTTGCAAATGAATATGAACCAAACAAAAAAATATTGTTTATTGTTAGTTTATGGTACCTTAATCCATTTACAAATGTTAGCAGATAGAACCTTATTGTGAAGTGTTACCAAAAATAGGCACATTTTCCCAAAATTCTGTTCATGTAATGTTTTTTAATAATTTCATTTAAATAATTAATTCTCATTTTAGTTAACCCTCATATAGCGTTGGGGTCAAAAGTGACCCCTTTTGAACTTTGCTTCTTTAAAAAACACGGTGTCCTTCATCTCAGTGGCATGAGGTTTGGTGACTTTTCCTACATTTGCTATCTATACACACACAAAAATAAATTGGGCTGGATTGTGGTGGTGTGATGGTGTTGATTCTAATTCTGGTTAGGGTTAGGGTTTGTACACAAAATGAATTATCGCTGTTCATTCCTGTTCATTTCAGTTTATTGCTGTTGGTTTTATTGACATTTTTTTAATTAATTTACTTTATTGAATTATTGAATTGGGGTGTTTGAAATAAATTATAGGTAACAAAAATCTTACTCTAAGTCTTCTCTTTGTAACACCATAGTTTGTAATCATAATGTGGCATCATTGCAAAAACTGACACTTCAATACACCACAAACCAAAAAAGAAAAAAAAAAGGTAAACGTTATCTATCCAAATGCAGAACTTGTGATAATATCTGTAAAAAAAAAAATCAGTTTGCTAAAAAAAAAAAAAAAAAAAAAAAAAAAAAGGCAAATGAGTGGACCTCTGCAGGTTACAGTTGTAATTTCAGGTCATTTAAAAAAAAATAAAATAAAAATCCAGCATATGGCAGCAATTTGCCCCTAATGCATGACACATTTTTCATATTTTCCCCATGTATGGAAATGAGGAATGTAGATCTTCACTGAAGTGAATGTAACATAAAATGTTCTTAATTTATTTAAAAATGAATGTAGTTTATTAATTTAGAGGTAAATAAGGTTAAAAAAAAAAAAAATACCACAACCCTAACATAATCCTAACCCTAACCCTAATGGTGTGAATGCTGTTTTCCAAACTCCACTTGGAAAGGTGGTTTGGTGTTAAATCTAAAGTATTATTTACTCCACTTAGAACATTTTTACTGTACTGATGGTTAGGGTTAATAAAATGACGATTCTTGTTGGCTGTATTACATCTTTCGGAAATAAAAATGCAGATTGATTTTGGCGCCACTCTGCGGACATTTCACATGGAAACGTGCCCTAACGTTCAACAACACTTCCAGGTTAGGCCACTGGAGGGCAGTAGTTTGAATTTCGTAAGAACCGACCAGTTTTAGCAGCAGAAATTTCAACCTACTGTCACCGAATTCACAGTGCAATCAATCTGTGGAAAAAAAATAAGCATACAGGTTTATGCTTAGAGTAATATGTGGGTGAGTAAATGATAATAAAATGCGCATTGTTGTTTGAACTATTCCTTTAAAGCACATTTTCTTGTTATGAATTTTCTACAATCCAATTGTTATCAACCTACAGTGTGTAGCTTATGCACATGCATGTGCATATGTATATACAGTATATGTTCTCTTTAAAGCACTTTAAAGCATTTTCGCTAAAACACAAAGAGTTGTAGTAGTAGTATTTCAATTGTTTTTTTGTTTTGTTTTTTTTGTTTTTTTTTACTTATCTGATGATTATTATGAGTCATAATATGACAGATATATTAGTTGCAGTAAACATCATTATACAAACAAAAGTGCCAGTAGGTTTGCCATGTTGAAGAGCTGGTCTTTCATCTGATCTGGCTCAATAACAAATCATTTCCCTCTTAAAACCACCAAAAAAACCCAACAACAAATGTACAAAAAAGGTCCACAGATTGAGTAAATATTTCATGTATGGTAAACAATGTTCTACACTGTGTATACCCAAGATGGAAGCAGAGGGCATCCGTTTGGATTCTCGTCTGTTCTTCAGATGCTATTACAGTTTTTCCTCAATCGCTTTGGCTCAATTCTCAAATGAGAATTACTGTATTTTTTACAAAACATTAAGTTCAAATATCTGAACAATTAGTTTCTTGTTCACACCAGATGTGAATTTCTTATTCATTTAAGCAAATTGCATGTGTTTTGGCACATGTGTGCAAAAGAGTAAGGACAATTGTCTACACTTTGCACAATAACTAAATGCACATGGCTTGCTGATCAAAACTGATGAGTTGATTCTCAGTGAAATTGTCATATCTAAAAAGCTCAGTGTGATAGACAATTGCATTCAGCTAGACAAAAATGACATTCTTGTATAGTACAGTAAGCAGTCAGTTTCAACAAAAAAGTAGAACAAAAATGAAATTTGTATATAACAAAAAATTCCAGGGATGACTGCCATGGTGAAAAAACATCTAAACATTTTGACCAGTACGGCTCACACGATGACAAAAAAACTTTTCATTTAGGTGGCATTGGCCAATTTACTTACACAATAACTAGGTTTTGAATCATGAATTAAATGTTTTGGGTGAGTTACTACATTTTGCAGACATGCAATAGAGTTGTGATGTCCCATAAAACAGTTGTGACAATTGCACTTACTGTTTAGAGAATGTTAAGACTGTTTCAAAAAATGAGCCAAAGTGATTGAGGAAAAACTGTAAACAGACAGCTCTGGCCACATTGGAAATGTGTGTAATCGGTAAGATTTTTTCAAAAAATCTCTTATTTGTCAAGGCAGCTGGGGACGCAGTGGTCAAGGCAGCTGGCGACGCTGAGGGCTCAGTGGTCAAGGCAGCTGGAGACGCTGAGGGCAAGTGGTCAAGGCAGCTGGGGATGCAGAGGGCTCTGAGGTCAAGGCAGCTGGGGACAAAGAGGGATCAGAGGTTAAGGCACTAGGGGACTCGGAAGCATAAGGGGACTTGGAGATTAAGGCAGAGAGAAAGGCACTTGGGGACTCAGAGAGCGAGGCACTAGGGGACTCAGAGGTCAGAACAATGGGGGACTCAGAGGTCTCAGAGGCCAGGGCAGCTGTCAGGTCAGCTGGGGAATCATAGTGCTCATAGGTCGGGGAAGCTGGGGACTTGGAGGGCTCAGAGGTCAAGGCAGCTGGCGAGGGCTCAGAGGTCGAAGTAGCTGAGGACAACAGAGTTTAGGGCAGCTGAGGACTCAGAAGGTTCAGAGGATTTATTATTCGAGGCATTAGGTGACTCAGTGGGTTCAGAGAATTCAGAGTTCAATGTAATAATGGTCTCAGGAGATTCAGAGAAAGTTTAAGGTACTAGGGTCAAAGTACTAGGAGAAAGAGAGGCGGAGCCATTGGAGACTCAGGGGGCAGAGCCACTGGAGACTCAGGGGTTGAGGCCGCAGGAGACTCAGGGGTTGAGGCCGCAGGAGACTCAGGGGTCGAGGCCACAGGAGGCGGTGACTCGGGGGTCGAGGTCCCAGGAGGTGGAGACTCGGGGGTCAAGGCTGCAGAAGGCGGAGACTCGGGGGTCAAGGCCGCAGGAGGCAGAGACTCGGGGGTCGAGATGGCCGTGGACGCTGGCTTGTGGTCTGTAGCAGGCGTGGATGCTGGCTCGTGGTCCGTGGCAGGCGTGGACGCTGGCTCGTGGTCCGTGGCTCGTGTGGATGCTGTAACTGCAGATGTAGAGGGCATACTCCCCTGGATTACCAAAGCTGGGACCATCGAGGTATGGACAAAACCGAGACAAAGAACACAGGAAACAAGAGGGCTTAGTTGTTAGTTAGTTGACGTTAACTAATGCATTAAGTAATGTTAACTTAAGTACCTTTTAAATGATAAGAAATGTATTATTTTATACTTTCGTATAAATTAACATTAATCAACACTGTAAAGAGGTGCTACTCCTTGTTAGTTCACATTAACTATAACATATGAATCAACATAATATCTATAAATCAACATAAACCAAGATTAATAAATGCTGTAAAATGGTGTTGTTCATTGTTAGTTAACGTTAGCTAATGCATTAACTAATGTTAACTAATGCATTAACAAATGTTAACATATGCAACCTTATTGTAAAGTGTTACCAAATTCGCTTATAATTCAAGTAAATATTCTAAAATAGTCTTAATGTTAGCTACAACATTACTCAGCCTCTAAGGAAACAAATCATTTCTATAATGGACCAGGGTTGCAATAAATAATCATTGATATGTTAACAGAGAACACAATTATTAAATATGATGAAAAAAATATATGAGACAATAAGACGTAATAAGGGTTAACTTCTGTGCACCTTATAACAATAATCATGATATTCATGTCATGCCATTTTCAGAGATTAAGGGCCCTATTTCACCACATAGTCTTATAGGATGAATGAATAATATAACTAAATTTTTGCAAACTGAGTTTTATGTGCCCGGTTCTACGTTTCGCCACAGTTTCCTGATGAAATGAACACAAGAGGTGCTACAACAACTGTGCGTTTTCTTCACTTTCACACAAATGACGACTACAGATGCTGATTATGACTTATTTTTCACTCTATTCCTCAAACATTGCAATGTTATGACACTGAAACACTTACTATAATGCATCATTTGAAAAACTATACTGACACGAGGTGGACTTGGGATTTGAACCCTGGTCTAAAAGGATTGACTCTCTACTCCATAAAGAACCAAGACAGAGCAAGAACTGAACATATAAATAGATATAAATAGAGAAAGCACAGGTGTAAGCAATTAACTAATTACAGACAAAAGGAAAAAACACAAGGTAAGCAATGACACCATCTAGTGGCCAACTCTGGGGGGAGCATAACTGTCTTTACAGATACATTTTAATAGTGGTATTACAGACCCACCTACATTTACTCACTTATTCCAACATGATAAGCTTGTGTAGTAGCTCACCTGAATGAGTCTTGGACTTTGAGCTCGGAAGACTGCGGTTCAAGTCCAGCCAAACACGCAAGCTGACACACGAGACAAAAGTGCCATAGAACTGGCACAAAATGACAGGGTTGATCAGAAAGAGTGCTTTTCATGTTGCATTCACTTTCAGGACACTATTGGTTAAGTTTAGGTGTTTGTTTATGGCAGCATTTTTTTAAACTCTGGGTCGCTACCTATATTGGGTTGCATAGCCATAAAAGTTAGGTTTGCAACGTATTTTAATATACTGTATGTGTCATTATTTCCTTAGTAAAATTTCGAATTTGGGTCTTGGGCCGAGAAAGTTTAAGAACCCCTAGTTTAGGGTAAGGATGTCTGTTTTGTTCACCCCTCAATCGCTTTTAGGACACTATTGATTAGGTTACAGTTTTAGGTTAGGAAGGTACGTTTTTCTCATTAAAACCTCCATCTAATATTCACCATAAAAACCTTGTCTGAATATGACACAAATTCACTCACTTTTGGTACCCCTCGCTGGACAATTCACTGGAAACTGCAGCGAAATGTGTAACGAAGCACGTCATTTCGTTATGCTAAAATGTTGCCATGGTCACGTAATGTTCATGAGATCAGGCTGCTATTTGAAGAGTTATAAGTCATACACGCAAAGTCAGTGGGTATGGCCAGGAAGTTTTGGAATTTTTATGAATGCTTGCGCAAGTGGGTTTGGCGAAATTGTGCGTGTAGAGCGTTAGTGGGCTGGGTCAAGTGTAACTGTGAGGTTCTTCTCTTTTACCCTTTCCAACTTCTTCCACTGGCCCCTTTTACAGTAACTTAAAAATCCCTCTAAGCTAACAGGTGGAAAAATACCAATATAAATTAGATCATAACTTCCACTGTGAATATAGCATAAACATAATAATAATAATAATAATAATAATTGAAAAAATAACCATGACCTCTAGCAAGTTTAACATAAATAAAAAAAAATCATAAAATTTATATTTTATTTTATATATATATATATTTTTTTTATATTATATTTTGTCATCTAAATCACTTAAATTCATACATAAATTCTGGCTTAGTGTCCATAAACTTTTTGAGTCCACTGTAGGCTATATTTAACAGAAGCAAAGGGAAATACTTCCAGTAGTTCAGAGATGTCTCCACCGTGATCACATTTGACATACAAAATAATAAAAGAAAGAAGGAATGAAAAAGAAAAAAGAAAGTGAAATGATGGCTTTACTTCCACACAGGAATATTATCACTGCGGTCTTTAAGTTATTGTTGTGTACTTTTTGATACCATTGTTTTGCATTCTAGTACCACTGTTACCCCCTTCCATGTTTTAGCTTGCATAAAGCCCAAGGCACATCAACAACAAAAGAAGACGTATGAAAGAAGAAAAGCTCAATGTGTAAAATTTCTTGAAGGCTACAAAGAAATGAAAGCAGAACGCATGTGGAGTGTGCCAGTGGAAGAAACAGTCTGCCCTAAAGACGTGCCTCTCAAAGGAACTTAAGCATTAAAGATGCCCTCGTGTTTGCAGGTTCATTAAAGTTCAGAATTAGCAAGAAAGAAAAAAGGGTATAGTTCTGCAACTGAACCAATACCAACCAAAGTCATGCACATTCAGTGATTGATTCACAATCAAATAGATTTTGACTGCATTTAAAGGAATAGTTCACCCAAACATTCTGTCATCATTTACTCAACCTCGTCATTCCACACCCTTTTGATTTTCTTTTTGCTATGGATCACAAAAGGAGAGGTTGTCAAACTCCAAAAGGACAAAAAATACATCCTAAAACTATTCCATGCAACTTTTGCACTACAGTATATTCCAAGTATTCTGAAGCCACGCTATAGGTTTGTGTGAGGATCAGACTCAATTTAAGTTGTCATTTACTGAAAATTTTGCCTTAAAAATGCTGCTTGACAGCCATGGTCACTATTCAGTTTCATTGTATGGACAGTAATAGTTTGGAAATTCTGTTATAAATAACTAATTTTGGGTGTACAAAATTTCAAAACCTGGTGTTAATGCACCCATGATGTAATGTGACGTGTGGTGTGCTCAGATCATTAAAAACAGATTCAGAGATAGTCAGTGATAGGCAATGGCATGGAAAATAGGGTTAGATAGATATAGTAATGATTCAATATCTGTCACAGTTATTCACCGTTCTGTTCTGTGGACTCTTATTTTGATAAGGTTTTTGTTTCATCCTTAGTTTCCCCTGGACTACACTTCCCATAATGCATTGCCCTCATCACTGCCATCTGTTCCCAATCTTCCTCACCTGTCCTCCATTTCCTTATCAGCACCTGTGTGTATAAATACCCTCCAGTTTATTCATTCCTTGTCAGTTCTTGTATTGTTATGTTGAGTTGTTAAAGTGTTATGGTGTAAGGTTGAAGTGTTACGTTTAATGGTTCTGTTGCAATGTTAGCTTTATAGTTTGTTCCACTCCAGTGTTTGTTCCACTCCAGCGTGTATTATTAAAACAATGAAAGTATCTACTCCTGCGTCTCCTCTCTTCCACTCTGACACCAGTGTTACAGAAGAACTGACCACATAAATGGACATACCAGCCGTAAGAATCCTCCTCCTTGAACAAGGAGACCATCCAGTTGAGGACCACGTGCGTGAGTTTTCTCCATCTAGCGAATTTGGTGCACTATAATGACCACGCTCTGAGTTTCTTTAGGGCTGGTCTGAATAGTGCACTGAAGGAGCTGATGCCTCCGACGGGTCCTCACTGGACACTCGCCGACTACGTTGAGGAGGCTCTGAAACTTTGCGGCTCACCATTCACTGTGGGTGTGGAGGATGAGGACTTTGAATCTCCTCCCACAGTGGACATCCTCCAATCCTTCCACGGCCCACGTCTTCAAGGTAACTCCTTGCGTTTCTCCCTTACACTGTGAATTATGGTGGCAACCACGGTTAACGAGGCAGTGCCCATGCCTGCCACGGTTAACGAGTCAGAGCCAATGCCTTTAGCCTCAACTGTCCCAGAGCCTCGACCGTCCCAGAGCCAATGTCTGTAACCTCAAAGGTCCCCGTAACCACACTCCCTGCTAGGAGGAGGAGAAGGGGGAAAAGGGACACCTTCGCTCCAGTCTCCGCCCATATTCACGACCATGGAGGTTGTTCCCCAGTCTCTACCTGTGCTCAACCGCAGTGGTCAATCCACAGTCTCTGCCTTTACTCTCTACCATGGGAGTCACTTCCCAGTCATCCACAGCTCTTAGCCCCGATCCTCCCACGACTCCGCCCTCCATGGCATCATCCCTCGAGCCTTCCTTGGCTCTGTCCCTCGTGCCTCCCACGGCTCCGCCTTCTTTGGATCCATCTCCCATGATTCCGCCTTCCACGGCTCCGACCCTTGAGCCTCTCATGGCTCCGCCTGCCTTGGTCAAGCCTCTCCTGACTCCGCCTGCCTCTGACCCTTCCTTGGCTCCACCCTCTGTGTCTCCTACTGCTCCGCCCTCAATCCCTGGATCTCCCCCTCCTATGGTTCTGCCCATTCCACCACGCTCTCCACTACCTGTGTCTCAATACCCCAATCCTCCTGTGGCTCCACCAGCTCCTCTGGTTCCTCCCCTTGAGACCCAAATCCTCCATCCTCCTGTGGCTCCATCTCCAGACCTATCTCTGGCTCCACCATCGAGACCTCAAGTCCCTGTCCTGCGGCCACCTCCCAGGCCTCCTGACCCAATCCCTGTCCTGCGGCCACCTCCCAGGCCCCTGGATCTATTCCCAGTCCTGAAGCAACCCCCCCAGGCCTACTGTTCATCTTCCTTGGATCCTTCCTCACCTTCTGTGTCACACTACCCTCCTCATCCATCTTTGGGGCGCCAGGAGTCGCCCTTTTAAGGGGGGGGGGTGTAATATCACAGCTATTCACCGTTCTGTTGACTCTTATTTTGATCGTTTTTGTGTCATCCTTAGTTTCCCCTGGAATATACTTCCCATAATACACTGCCCTCATCACTGCCATCTGTTCCCAGTCTTCCTCACCTGTCCTCCATTTCCACATCAGCACCTGTGTGTATAAATACCCTCCAGTTTTAGTCATTGCTTGTCAGTTCTTGTATTGTTGCGTTGTGGTGTTAAAGTGTTACGTTGTAAGGTTTAAGTGTTACGTTTAATGGTTCTGTTGTGATGTTAGCTTCAGTTTGTTTCACTCCAGCGTGTATTATTAAAACAATGAAAGTATCTACTCCTGTGTCTCCTCTTCCACTCCTCAACACCAGTGTTACAATGTCAATATGGAGTTCATTAAATCATTTACACAATAGTCTTAAACTCTTTCCTGATACTTGTGAGTGGCAGTATAGTTCAATAGCCTATACAACATTTGAAAAGTACAAAATTGTTCAATTTATCTGGGCTTATATAATGTACCTGACTGCATGCATGATACAAAATTACCCATTATCCAAATTTAGATTTAATTGTATTATCAGTTTTTGCTCATGTGCACAAAAGTCACTTAGCCAACAAAACTGTTTCCTTTTCTATTAATTGCACCTTCGAAAGCACATTGAAGACCTTTTATAGTACCATTCTGAACCTTTCATGTACAAAGATGTGTCTTTCTGGAGAGGTGCAATGTTTGTGGCTATACAATTTAGTTAAAGGTGCACTCAGTAATTTTTTTTTTTTTTTAAGTTTTACGCCTAAAGAAAGTAATTGTAAATCATATGTACTGTATAAAGTCAAAACAACTCACAAGAGATGGAGACTCTAGTCATATCAGTAACCTTATAAAAGAGATGATCCCCTCATGGGGGCTGCCGTGTTAGGATCACATAACCAGCCGAATACTACTTGCTTAATCTCCTCAATCGCCTCGTTATTGGATACATTAACTGATGGGTTGAATCAATCATAGCTAACTGTAAATAGTGAATTTCTACAATGACATCTGTAATTGCAAACTATTGTGTTTGAATGATGCTGCATCCAGGCCCCTACATGTCAGTGTAAGTCCAAGATCACATATTAAAAAGAAAATACTGAGTGCACCTTTAAACATAAAGTTGTACAATGTAAATTCATATAATATAGTCGTGTATGGATTTTGATCAAATTTAAAGCAATGTATTGTTTCAGGTTAATTTGTAAGATAAAACTATTAAAGTAATGTAAAATAAACATTAAGAGAATTTCTAAATTGTGATTAAACTCTTTACATGTTGTTTTGACTTTAATAAGGCTGAAATGTTATTATAAAATGTTTTACTTTTGGCTGGATTGTTTAAGCTTTCACTTAGACTTTAGATAGAATGTTAGGTAAGAAGGTCAATGGATGGATGGATAGATGGATGAATGGACAGACGGATGGACACAAGGCCGGACGCATAACTGCTACATTATTTGTTGTGCTCTTTTTTTGGAGATTACATTTGAGATTTTCTGACATAAACCTGATGTGGCACTATATCCACTGTTGTCTGCCTTCATCTGCAATTAAACTGTCTGATCGGCTGTCAAAAAGATGGCAGCAAATTGTATTAATATTAATTGGTTCATGCTACCATTTCCCCAGTGAAGCGATGTTTGCAGAATGATAACACAATACACGAATAAGATCGCTCACCTGTATTTCATGTTCATTTCAATTATGGAGCATCTTCATTATAATTGTCAGGCTGGAGTACAGCATGCACAAGATTTTTCATTAAGTCATTCAGTTACACCATTGTTTACACATCTCCTTCAATGTGAAGTGGATTTCACAGAGGCTCTGAAAAGTGAATAGCTCACTTTTAGACTTAGTAGTTATGCTGCCTTTTGGTTTCAAGTAATTGCCTTTGCATCATCAAAAGATGCAAGTGGCAGCACATAATGTGGGGAACTTGGGCTATGTTAGGAATAGATGACTAGCTTACTATTTGCAGTATCCTGCACAGTATACATTGTATACGGCTGACTATTTAAAAAAAAAACTAAAAAATAGCAAGTGAAACAGTACATTACTGCACAATGTTTCAAACAATAGTAAGCCACATTTTGGTTGTATGTAATTTAATTTTTAATAAAAATATCTGAACTCTTAGCAAATAAATAATAAAGTCAAAGAAGTCCATAACAGTGTTTCCCAAACTTTTTTGCCATAGTAGGCTACCCCCACAGCACCATCATTAAGGCTCAAGTACCCCTTCACTGACACAAAACCAAAGATGTGTACCAAATCTAAATATAATTTAATGTTATCATTAATATCGCATATAATGTCCCTGATGTACAAAATTAAGAGATGTTATGACAAAAAGATGTTATGAAGTTATGATGTTTCTTCATCAACAAAAACAAATCCGAGCCATGTGCGCCATGAAACTCACAATTAGAACAGATTAATGCTGTTAATTGTACAGGGGACCTTCTTGGTGTATTTCAAAACTTTGGGCTCTCTATCGACTTCTGTGGTTGAAATCTAAAATTGCAAGTAACTTGCGTAGGAACATTTTTCATCAGTTGTGAAATGTCACTGCTCTTCTGCATGGATGAATTTCATGGTTTGCTGTTACCTGGACTTTGCCTGTGAAACATTCAACTGCAGAGCCAGAGTCATGATGTGCTATTTTCACTTTGATATTATGTTATTTGAATAAATATTAACATAAACATCCTTAAAATGCAAGTGAATAGTGATTTCTCTTTTGAAGCTCCAAAAATCACAGACATTCAGCATAAACATCATCGATACAGTGGTTAAATGTGTTCTAAAGCAATACGATCACTTTTGGTGCAAAAAAAATATAAATATTTAAGTACTTTTTAACTCTAAATCATCGCTTCTGGTAAGCTGCAGGAGAGGGTGGAGTTCAAGCAGTCTCTCTGGTGACGTATTTCGTTGCCATGATACAGACGTAATCTCATGTTCTCCTCTCGATTGAGACATCCAGGATGAGCACACAAATGCACCATTGAAAGTAAAGAAACAGATAATAACAGATCTAAACCAAAATCAACCAAGATTCTGTACAGCATTCCTCCTTCTCACTTGTAAACACCGCTGCTCTTCTGGCTGTGACGCATGTGTCTCAGTTCTCGAGTGTTTCAATTGCCAATGCGATTACATCACGTATGTACTAATCCTGACAGGAAGCATGATTTAGAGTTGAAAAAGTACTTAAATATTTATCTTTTTTCACACCAAAAGCAATCGTGTCACTTTAGAAGACATTAATTTAACAGCTGGTGTCGTATGGACAGGGTTGGGAGGGTTACTTTTGAAATGTATTCCACTACAGATTACAGAATACATGCTGTAAAATGTACTTTGTAATGTATTCCGTTAGATTACTCAAGGTCAGTAACGTATTCTAAATACTTTGGATTACTTCTTCAGCACTGGTAGATTTTTTCACTTGTTTTGACTATAAAAACTCTGCCAGTACAGTAAGACAAAATACACATGTTAAAAATACATTCTCTAAAAAACCTAAATATCTCATGCAGTTTTGTTTCTAAAACAAGATCAATCTAATTGATCTTGTTTTAAGGATATTTAGATATTTTTACAGTAAAACGTAATTATTATTAAGAATATGATTTTTGCCCTAATATCAAAGGTCTTACTAGAAAAAATAAATAAAAAAAAAATAAAAATATATATATATATATATATATATTCCCAGGCCTCCTGACCCAGTCCCTGTGGCCGCCTTCCAGGCCTTCTGACCCAGCCCTTTAAAGGGAGGAGTGTAATGTCACAGTTATTCACTGTTCTGTTCCATGGACTCTTATTTTGAAATGTTTTTTGTCCTATGTCTTCAGTTTTCTCCAGCTACATTTCCCATAATGCACTGCCCTCATCATTGCCATCTGTTTCCAGTCCTCCTCACCTGTTCTCCATTCCCTCCTCAGCACCTTCTTGTATAAGTACCCCCCTGTTTTGTCCATTCATTTGTCAGTTCTTAAAGTTTTATTTAGTTGGTTATGTATAGTTATGTTGTGATGTTTAGCATGATAATTTGTTCCACTCCAGTGAGCTTCCTTGACTAATTCCATGTATGATGTTTGTTCCACTCCAGCATGTTTTCCTTGTATGCCATTATTTCCACTCCAGCGTCTACCATTAAAGGACAGAACAGACAGCTCCTCTTCCACTCCTTGAACCAACGTTACAATCATTAGAGTAAATGATGAGAATTTTCATTTGTGGGTGAACTATCCCTTTAAACTTATTTTAATTTAATCAGAAAGATGTTTCAATTTGAACTTGTAAAATGATTGAGTAATTGATATACAGCACAATTTGAAGCCATGAAATGTAATTTTTTTGTTTTTTAAATCACTGTTTTCAAACAGATTCCAAACCTCTCTGTCTCTGAGGCACTATAAAAATGTCTGTGTTTGTTTTGAACAACCTGCTTAGACCCAATGGCATGAGTTGGGGGCGGGACAGAATTTCATCATTACAAATTCAACAAAAAATATTCACCTTCCAATATTCACCTTTCCCTGCAACATTCTGAGGTTTATGATGGGTCAGTGGTTGTTGGTGTATACTGACCATAACCCCCTCACATATGTACATTCTTTGTGGTGTTCAAATCAACGTCTCCAAGATTGTGTTTGTATTTACAGTCCTATGTGCTGGACATCAAGTACATTAAAGGGTCTGACAATGTTTTGGCTGATACATTGTCTAGAGCCCCTTTGCCCTATGTGTTTTGGTTAAGGGTTTGGTTAACACTTACTGGTTTTCTCTCTCCTTTTTGCCCCGTCTTTCCTGTTTTTCTAAATTTGCTTCTATTGGGCCTGTGGTTCCCGAAGGCTGGGAAAGGGATGGTGAGCAAGGTTGTGGCTACCCAGAGGTGTGACTGGACTATTTTCATTTTTGTTTTTTTACTAAATATTTTCAAAAGTTGATTTGGGTCTGTAACACATCAATGGAAAGGAGGAGGTGAGAACCGGCTTGATAATATAAATAATATTGAATTAAATAAAGACACAAAAACACATACAGGGCAGCTGCCCATAATTCTCTCTCTCTCGAGCTGCCCTCTTCGGTCGCCTTTATCCCTCGCTCGCCTCATCAGGCTGATTGGGGTCCGGGCGTCCGTCATTCCGCCCAGCCCCGCCCTCTTCCGCGCTACACTCCTCCCTGCGTTGCCTCAGGCTGGGGAGCCCCCGGCATGACGTACATGGGGTACCTTGCGCCCCACCTGCCGGCAGGTCATCCCCACCTTCCTCGACCTGGGAGGAGACAGGAGGGGAAAACAAAACAAAAACAAAAACAAAAAAAGGCGAGGGAAAGGCCAACATGGAGCGACAGCACGAGAGAGAGAGGAGAGAGAGAAAAAGCTCCCTCACCAGTTCTCTGATGCACCGTCGCGTGGTCCCCAATCACTCCTCCACCCTCTCAGGCGGACGACAGCCGCTCCTCCCTGGGCGGACTGGAGTCAAACCTCCGACCCCCAGCGGACAGAACGCCCCTCCGCTTTTCTGGTGGCACGAGGGGACACTCCTCCGCCCCTGGCAGCAACTCCATCACTCCAGGCGGTCGGGGAGTCCCGTCCCGTCCCTCCTCGCAGACGGTGGCCGTTCCCTGCGTCCGGGCGGTCGGGCTACTCCGTCCCCCGGTGGATGGCAGTCCTGGGTGGATGGCAGTGTCAAGGACTCTACGACGGGCATCCCTCCTCCCTCCCGGGTTTTCAGCACCAATGTAACACATCAATGGAAAGGAGGAGGCGAGAACCGGCTTGATAATATAAATAATATTTAATTAAATAAAAAGACACACAAACACATACAGGGCAGCTGCCCATAATTCTCTCTCTCTTGAGCTGCCATCTTTGGCCGTCTTTGGTCGCCTTTATCCCTCGCTCGCCTCATCAGGCTGATTGGGGTCCGGGTGTCCGTCATTCCGCCCGGCCCCGCCCTCCTCCGCGCTACAGGGTCTCTTGTTGATCCCCTTCTTTTTGGGGGGAGGGTGTTACAAACCACTCTTTAGATTGTAGCTTTGTTTTGTTTTGTTTTTTGTTGTTTTCCCTTGTTTTGATTTGCAGATTGGTAGTGGCCGAGTTGATGAGCCCCGCTCATTAGTTCTGACAGGATTCACCTATGTTGAGGGCAGGGGTGTAAATTAATTGAGTAAAAAGTATTATACTTAAGTATTATTTTGGGGGGATTTGTACTTTACTCAAGTGAAATGTAAACAGAATACTTGTACTTTTACTTAATTACATTTCAAAAGAAAAAATAGTACTTTTTACTCCACTTTAGTACTTTAAGTGGGTTTCAACTCCAAATATTAGCTTGACATAAAAAAGTTAAAAAATTAAAAACTTTTGAATCCAGAGTTTTTGCTGGTTGCATACTGGTTTGATGTGTTAGTGCCAATGACAGCTTTAGAATGCAAAAGTTGCTTTGTACTAAATATTAAAGTCTTAAATCATTTATTCTTGCTAGTGGAAACATTTACGCTCTCCCAGATAACCCCCAACCTGACACTGAAACAGAACTGTCTAGGCAGATGAAATCCTTTGTAATGTTTCAAAGTCAGTATTGCTCTGCTATTACTAAACCAGGACAGACCGTATAAACAATACTTCCCTTTAAGGAAAACACAGTAACTAAATGACAGGACTTCGTGCTAAGGGGTGGGTGAAATAACAATTGCAGTGTTGTCAGATCTTGCAAGCGAAACAAGCAACCTGGTCTGGAAAAACAAGCCCAAAATAAGCCACTTGCCTCACCAAAACAAGCGAAAATAAGCAATTAATTTTTTCCTGTATGGTGGATTTATCAGCATAGAAATCATAACAAGCAGTTAATTAACAGTTAAGTATAATTTTAATTACAGATCTACTTCTCAGTCAAAACCAGGCAGCATCAAATCTATATTAATGCATCATATCTAACAATAATTCAATGAAGACTTGGAAACAACTGAGAATAACTAATAACGTTTTCCTTGTACCTGGATTAGCTGTGCATGTAGTAATTATACATAGCTGTTAAAAAGGCCTTAATTCACAGAATGCAACATCCACAATGGGCAATTAGGCAACGAAATGAGTGATGCAGCCGTTTCTTTCAGGATCAAAGCACATGCTTAATCTTTTCAGGCAACACAAAGTGGTGTATTTCTAAAAATGTACAGTGATAAACCCTTTGGCCTTTAGTTTCATGATAAAACATTATTGGAAAAAAATTAACCAGTTCTAACCGGTTACCAGCATTTAAAAATAAAATGTTCACTCCGGAAAAATTGAAAATCACTTTGTTCCGGTTTTCAGTTAAATTCTAAAAATGTTGTTCGTTTTCGGTTTTAATTTTCGTTCCATCAGGGGGCCTGGGTAGCTCAGTGGTAAAATATGCTGGCTACCACCCCTGGAGTTCGCTAGTTCGCTAGTTTGAATCCCAGGGCGTGCTGAGTGACTCCGGCCAGGTCTCCTAAGCAACCAAATTGGCCCGGTTGCTAGGGAGGGTAGAGTCACATGGGGTAACCTCCTCATGGTCGCTATAATGTGGTTTGTTCTCGGTGGGGCGCATGGTGAATTGAGCGCGGATGCCGCAGTGGATGGCGTGAAGCCTCCACACGCGCTATGTCTCCGTGGCAACGCACTCAACAAGCCACGTGATAAGATGCACGGGTTGACTGTCTCAGACGTGGAGGCAACTGGGATTCATCCTCCGCCACCCGGACTGAGGCGAATCACTATGTGACCACGAGGACTTAGAGCACATTGGGAATTGGGCATTCCAAATTGGGAGAAAAAGGGGAAAAATCCCCCCCAAAAAAATAAAAATAAAATAAAAATTCATTCCTTCAACAGTTTTTAGTCCCTGGGAAAACATGTACCCAACATTATCTCAGTTGTACCTCATAAGCAACTAGTTAATTTACATTTAAAGAATATGTCAGGAAAATTTAGCAGTTTCCTGCTGCAATTGGAATCAAGCAGTAAATCCATTGAAAGCATCTTCCAACCCCTCAATCAAGCTCAAAATCACTTTAGAATGGTGCATCCGGGTAGATAATTCATTGTCTGTTAATAGTGAACAGGCCACAATCCTTTACCCGCACACTCTCTCAGTCTCTAAATCTCTCCACCATCTCCATTGTTAGGATGTTGTAAGCCTCCTCAAGATGTGACAATCATATGAATTGCACTTGGGATTGGTAACGCCTTCAGTCTGATGAGTCCTGACACCACATGATGCCCTTACAGCAGTACAGAGAGAGAGAGAAGAAAAGAGAGGGAGGGAGGTTATGGGTACTGAGGAAGTGGAGGGTGGCTAATGCTTGTGCCTCTACTCTGCTTTCTGGATAAGAGCACAATGAAGGCCAATGGGATGGGGATCACACCAAATTAACACCAAGCTCAAAAAAGAGAACTGTCCTAGGGACAGATATTATAATACAATTTTGCCCTCAGGCTTTTGCCACTCCACATTTGAACCATATTGAAGGACCAGTACACATTAATTTTTATCTTCCAACTCCAAGGACCAGCTTTATGAAAAACATTCAGTTTGATTCACAGCTGATTCAGAAACTTGAAGCCTGTTTGCATCTGTTTTAGGCCATCCATGTAAACGGGATCCAAAACTTATGTGAACCAATCACTCAAACCACATTTGAAATTACTCAGCAACACATTTGATCACATTTCATTTGTAGTTTAAACACTAATCCAAAAGATCTCCTATTCAGCTGTCTATTAATCAATGCACTAAAACCAACCTTTTTTCTAACCATTTTTGCAAAATGATTTTTAAGTGCCTCATTGCACGTATCACAGTTGTTGGTGAAATGAACACTAGAGACGCTACAACAACAATGACTGTTATTAATTTTCACACAAATCATGAGTACAAAGGGAGATTTCAGTTCATGAACACTTATTTTTCGCCCTGTTCCTCAATGCTATCTTATCACCTCAAAACACTTTTACTATAGTTCAAGATGATATTTTACCATTTGCATTAATTACCAACTACATTTACAAGCTTCTTCCCATGCAACCAAGTTGCACAGCTGCTCAACTCACAGTGCATTTCACCTGAAAGAAAGCTTCATAGAAGCACCACAAAATAACCAATTTTTTAAATATTATTAATACACTAGGTTTAGTGTAGGGAGGTAGGTTTTGTTAAATTAAAACTTGATAGACTCTCCTCAACATCCTATCACAACTGGTTACAAGAGAAGCATTTGAGAAACAAAGGTGAAAACAACAATTTGTTTCGATTTAGCACTTATTATTGGATCACCCAGGAGAGATTTTAATACCAGGTGTAAAAAGGGCCTTGGTCATGAAGTTCAATCAACCAAAATAATTCTATTTAGAGCTGACCTGTATTCAGTTTCAAGTACCCTCATGTGATGAGTAAATCTGCTATTAGCCATTATGTTTGATAGCAGTGTTATGTGGCCTGAGGACTTGAGAGGGACATTCTGTCGAGTGTAAAGAATGGCCCTCAAACTTGAGATGACATGAGTGCTTTAACATCTAATCAGACTACTGAGACGGGGAGAAACACAACCTGTCTAATATGATTTAGGCTCACAGTCACAATCTGTCTGATCACATCAAACTGAGCCGAAGTGTTGATCTTGTATCCTCATGAGCAGAGGTTGCCCCTTTGGTCTGATCAGAGCCAGAGCACAATATGTAATAATGTCACAACTCATGTTCCACTGTACACAACACAGAATTCTACTGTAATAAACAAAATCAAAGAATTATATCTTACCATAACTGTGAAGTGTAAATGAGGATCCACTCTGCCAATGTCACTCCATAAATTCCTTCAGAAAACAGCACATGGCATGCAGTTGGGTGTATTGTAAATTTTCTGATAGAGAAAAATTTAATGTGGATTACTTATAAAAACTGGGACAGAAAATGGACAATGTCGCGTTGTTTCAGAGCAATACTTTAAAAAAAAAAAAAACAACGTTTTGTGTTTCTAGTATTCTAGTTTAGATGAAAAACCAGGGGACCCCCCCAAATTAACTATTAACTCATGGGGGTCCAGGACCCCCCAGCACCCCCTCAATTCAAACACTGGTTTCAAACCACAGCGACAAACTCAAAAACACTTTCTTTTTTGCTAGATTTTGTTCAAAATGATGTCACACCCATTCCTTCTTATTTCTCTAGAAGTGTCACTAGGTTCTGCTTTCTGCTCTACTTCACACCTCTAAATACAAATCCATTCATCCAAATCCAAGTTCAAAGCAATCATTAACACATTGAGTGAAATGTATTTTGCAGTAAAGTAAAATAACCTTTAAAAGAATAACAGATTTGACTCTGGTCTCTCTCTGATGATTATAAGATCGGAGTATTCAAGTCATTTTTAGTCTGTAGAATTTGCAACAATGTGGAAAGTATGTCTTCAAAGCCATCTAACAAAAGCATTCATTGGTGCTCTCAGAGACAAAGGTGGGTAGAGTAGCCAAAAACTGTACTCAAGTAAAAGTATAATTATAAAAAATAAAAAAATTACTCAAGTAGAAGTAAAAGTGCTAACATAAATAATTACTTGAGTAAGAGCAAGTATCCAATTAAAAGAGTACTCAAGTAGTGAGTAACTCGTTACTTTCACAAATGACATAATAACTCTCAATATTCCATTACATAATACACATTTAACATGTATTACAGAATTATTTTTATAATTATTATTATTATTATTAATGGAAATTCTGTCATCATTCACCATCATGTTGTTCCAAACCCATATGGCTTTCTTTCTTCCATGCAGCACAATGAGGAGATTTTAGACAGAATGTTAGCCTTGGTCACCATTTACTTTCAGTGAATGTGTTTGTTTTTTTTCCTCCATATTTTGAAAGTGAATGGTGACTGAGACTGTCAGTCCCTAACATGCTGTCTAACATCTTTTGTGTTCCACAGAATACAGAAGGTCACACGGGTTTGGAACAACATGAGGGTCGGGAAATTTTGACGGAATATTCAATTATGGCTGAGCTATCACTTTAAAGGGGTTGTTCACCCAAAAATTAAAATTCTCTCATGATTTACTCACCCTCATGCCATCCCAGATATGTATGACTTCCGTTCTTCTAACGGAGTAAATGTTGCGCGTTACTACCCACCTCTGCTCAGAGACAAGGCCAAGGATTTGAAGCACACTGTTTCAGAGGGACTGAACTCCAAGTTGTTGTGACACATTATCTTTTGTGTATCTAGAATGCTGTTGTACATATAAAACAGCAGGATAAGTGTGGGTAAAAAGGCATTTATTTTCAGTGCATATAGTACCTGTTAGAAGCCCTTATGCTCATTCTTGTGTTTATTTGGTGGAAAAGGCACACAGTCCCAACCCTGCTCATCTTTACCCTGAACCATCACTGTCACTGAGAATTTATCTGCCTTAAGGCAAAACTGGCCTCAAAACAACTTTCACCCAAAAGAACCAAGTGATTTGAACATTAGTGATTTAAAGAACAGGCTGCTTTAAACAAATACTTCGTTTAATTTGAAAATTAGTTTCATTGTCAGTCTGACTCTGCCTTTCAATCAATCTTTGCATTATTAAAATGTGCATAAATGTGTTCATCTATTGCAGAGCAGTTATCAGATTTTTAAATAATTTAAAAAAAAAAAAATTTAAAAAAAAAGGTCTGCAAAACTTTTCAGTGTCAGTCTTCAAGAATATCCAATTGAACTGCACAGTTAAATAATACGTCCAAGTCCGGTAGATTAAAAAAAAAAAGAATGAATTTTGAACTCTCAAATGAATTCCCTGCTCAACGACTTACTAAACAGTTTTCGTTTTTAAGTTGTGTTAAAAAGAGAAATCTCCCATAAATTTTAATGTGGGATAAGAAATGATTGCTGTACAAGAAATATATGATGACATTCCAACTGTTACATAATTCCATCTCAACAGTTGTGAAATACTTGTAGAGAAGCTGTAAAAGAGAACTTTTATCTCCATGAAGCAACACAGTATGTGGTACTTCTCAAATGCACAGGGGGGAAAATTGAGTTCTTGACATTTCTGCAAATGGCAGAGTCTCATTCCATTTCTTCTTGATAAAAGCCTTCTCTCATGGTCTTACAGAGTCTTTTGTCACTGTCTTCAAATGCAACTGACATTTCAGTGTAACAGGATACTGAGACATCAACATACCAAACTTAACTACAACAAGAGATACTGTGAAATATACTGAATGGTGGAAAAGAATGGAAGAATGTTACAAGTAAAACTTTTTAATGTCAGTCCAAAAATTCTCTTTGTTGAAGGCTCACACTGAGAGTGGACCTATAGTAAAAGTGTTTTTAAAAGGCTGCAGTGCCCCCTCTGCAAGGTCTGCAAAACCTTTCAGTGTCGGTCTTTAAGAATATCTGATTGAACTGCACAGTTAAATAATGCATCCAAGTCCGGAAGATTAAAATAGGAATGATTTTTCAACTCTCAAAGGAATTCCCTGCTCAACGACTTACTAAACAGTTTTTGTTTTTACATTTTGTGTTAAAAAGTGAAATCTACCATACATTTTCATGATATAACTTCATGATATAATATTGATTAAAGTGAGTAAATTTAACTTTAACATTTTAGTAAATGCAGTAATTTCTACTTACAAATATGATATACATGGTACTTAAATAAACTTAGTAAAATTTAAATGAACATTATTAGAACATGTAATGTTTTGAACTTTCCTTTCAAACACGTTTACTCATGTACCACATGACTTATGGATGCCTCCCACAGGAAGAGACAGGCCACTTCTAAAATGAATGGGAGAAATTGGAAAGCCCAACGGTCAACAGATTTAGAAAAGGAAGTCCTGCCTTACAGGTAAAAGAGCCAATCACCTTTTAGATGCAGAAATCGCCTGTCAATCAACTCGAGAATGTGCGTGCGCATTAGCTATACAAGCCAGGAACATTGTGTTTTTTAGTGGAATCTGAGGTAAAGATGGACAAATAATGATACCAGCATTGTCAGATTTTACTGCTGATTTGAAATATGTTCTTAGATCGTAATCTTGACCAACCTTTTTAAAGATTTTAGTCTTTCCCCATTCAAAGTAGATTGGAGCTGTATGCCGCTTATTAACATAGAAAATGCTGCCCAGCCTGCCTGAGAGCTATAAGCGGCCGCTTAGGACCCCCGTGCCACCAGGGGGCCCCGCAAAGCAAGTTATTATTTTTTCCCCCTTTTTAAAAAAAAAAAGAAAAATATTAAAAGCTGCGAATAAAGGCCTTTTCACACCAAGCATGAACCTTCACCATGATTAATTTTTTTTGAATGAAACAATAGATTTCTAATAAGCCCTTCACACCTGGAATGAACATTCACGGCGAATCGCACGCCGACAAAGCGAAGCTTTATGTACAGTGTGTGGAATTATTTTTCTTCGCCCAACGAAAAAAACGCCCCGACCAAGAAAATTTTAGCTGTTAATCACATGTCAGGAGCTGCTGCAGTTCCCAAAACCAGCAGAACAGGTGGCAGTAAAGCACAGAAAGCTGTTTTGACCACTGACATTAAACGCTGAAGGAACTACTGAGGAAATCCTGAACCAGCAGGAGGACGTGTGTTTCATTTGCATCAAATGCCTTAAAAATTAAAACAGATTTTCACCTATGGGTTTTTCACCTATGTTTTTGCCAATCTGTGACAGTATGGGTATGGAGTTATATATGTGCCAATATTCTGCATGCGGTTGTTTTTATTAGCAGTATGATCTGTGGTCTAGCCAGCCAATCAAAATGTACCACTTCATCGCTGATTGGCTGAAATTCTGTCACATTATAATGCTGTGACCTTGTTTAGCAAACAAGCAGTCAAAGCAATGAGCGCACACAGAATGGGTAGGAGCAGAGAGCGTGTGAGATCTTGCACACAAATAAAAACAGTGGAGTTATGTACATTTCAGAATTCTGTGCAAATTCACATTCCAATAAACTTTATTCAAGTGCAAAATTGATTTTTGTTTGCTCAAAGTGAATTCATCTTTGCAAGAAGATACACTGCTTTACAAAACACGCATGCAAAATAACTTTGTGTGCTCAAAATATCATCTTGCACGCGCAGAACATTTTTGTGTGCTCCAAATAAAATAATGCACACTCAAATTATAATTTTGCACACACCAAAAATGTTTGTGCTCTCAAAATATATTGCGCGCTCAAAATATTATTTTCTTCGCGCAGAATTGTGGCACCCATATAACTCCATACACGTCAGACTATGGCGTAGGCTGTGCCATAACCGCCATAGCCGTGGGCACCTGCAGGATTTAATCTGAGGGTACACACAAAAATTTGCCTAGAGGTCTGCACGGGCCTTAAAATGAAACCCGAACCTGACTTGAACCCGAGACCGTTTGGCCCGACTCTACCCGGCCCGAACGATACTGTCAGATTTGAACCCCGAACTCTACCCGAAATTGCTTACCATTTAATTTCTTCTAGTATTTTATGTAAGCATATAGGCAACATTCTTAACAGTACTGAAACAGTAAACCTACACAGTTTTAATAAGGCACAGCAGCGCCTTAGTACACTATGCTCTAGTGGAAAAAAGCACTGATTACCGTTTATGTGCTGAAACTTCACCTGGTGCAGAACAATCTGGAATAATATGAAACAATGCAACAGTCCCCTCTATGCAGCCTGAACTTGTTTAGAATGCTGAATCTTTGTGACACCTGCTCTAAAAACAATCTAGACGCAGCGCAAAGAATGAAACCTGCACTCTGCAGGTGTCTCAACATGCGTTTTTGAAAATGTGAAGTTCTTTTTAACTTGACATGGTGTTTAAACAGTACCGGTCCTGTGCGAGACGCTGAAGATAAAGCGAGATGCGGTGCAAATGTCAAAGACATTCGTCCAGCAAGACTTTAAACAATGGGAAAATAGAACAGAGGTGCGCAAAAACACATTCGGTGTGAACGGCCCCTAACTCGTCCGTTCGCGCGTGTCTGTGAGTGAGAGCACGTGCGTGAAACAATATCGGTAGGCCTGCTTATTGTTGCATTCATACAAACCTGGGTTGCAGACCTCTAAATCTGCCTAATAAACCTTATATATAGGGGGTCCGGGGGCATGCTCTCCCGTGAGATTTATTTTTATTTTATTTTTGCAAAAAACAACACCTAAGTGTTCAATAGTGGTGACTTTGAGATAAGCATTTGTTTATTTTCTCGAGTATGAGTAACATTCATGTAACTATTGGCTAAAGCATTTCTTCCAGTAACCATTCAGACAGACGCGTTTTCGCGCTAAAAAAGAAAACACACCACAACGTATAGAGCAGAACGCAGGTGTCTCGAGCAGTGTTGCCAACTTAGCGACTTTGTCACTAGATTTAGTGATTTTCAGACTCGCCTAGCACCTAGCGACAAATCTAGCAACTTTTTGGACAAACCTTAGCTACCTTCCGTAGAAGAAAGTCTCCAGTACTGCCCCGCGAGCGTGTGGTCTTGCTTTCCTGCCCAGACTCGGAGGCACACCTCTCTCTGAATCTACTCTGTTCAGTGAGACTGACAGAGAGAGAGGTGAGCAGGCGAGAAGACGGAACAGCACAATCAGTTGACCACACGGCAGCTGACATAGATGTGAATGAGCTGCGCATGTGCAAACAGCGTTGTCAAGGACCAATCATGAATCTGTATTGTTTTTTGTAAACATGCACATAGTGGTTTGTTATGGCTGAACGCTGTGTGAGAGAAAAGATAAGTTTCTGTCACTTCTAACTTTCTCTCTGAGTGATTGATAGATATAGGGTATTACAGTATGTATGGTAAGCACAGAGAAGCAAACACATGTAAAGGGCGGACACTATGCAAAATTCAAATGAAACGCGATGACGTCACGAATATGCTAATTAGCTTATGATGTCATCTAGCAACATTTAGCGACTTTTCGAGCAGGCTTTAGCTACTTTCCATTGAAACTAGTTGGCAACACTGGTCTCGAGACGCGTTTTTATCAGTTTAAGTTTTTTAACTTGACACAGCATCTAAAAATGCAACGCTCCTGTGAGAGATGCTAAAAACACAGTGAAACGTGATGCAGTCAAAAGACATCCATCTAGCGAATGTTTACATGGAAAACGATTGAAAAACAGCGCGAGCGGACGCAAAAATACGTTCAGTTTGAACAGCCCCTTGTTCACATGACACAGCACTAGCTGAAGTTTCTCAAAAAGACAGCATTTTGTTTCAGTTGACTCTAGGTAAATTTACACTGTATCCAGCGCTGTTAGTTCTCTGTATTCGTAAATATCCCGATACTGTTTTACTGTGTGAGGAACCGCTCCAGATGATTCAGTGAGAGAGCGGTCCGAACGAATTGTACTGAATCACAAATCGATTCAGACCTCTTTGCAATCCCGTTTGGCCAATTCACTGAAAAAACATTTGGACATGAACATTTGGATTCATTCTGTTGTTTGAATGTGATTACAGAAAGCGCAAGTCAGAATTGTTTTGCTCAAAATTAAAATGTAACCGCAGAAAATCAGAAGCATAAATGTCATTCGTAATCTAAAAATGTATTCTTTCGGTGTAATTGAATATTTTAGATGCGCTCTCAACTTGTTGACTTTTTCACATATTTTATTTCTTCTATAAGTATGTGGGGTATAAGATCTATAGTTAAGATGTTTCTAAAAACGACCAATGGCTGTCGACATCATCATTGCATACTGACCCGGAATTGGAAAACGTATTTCACCTTTAGACAACCATTTAAAACCTGTTTTCAAACTAGTGTTCTCCTTTAGTTTATTCTCCCAATGCTGCTATGAACTGCTTTAGAACAGTGGCTAAATGTGTCTGGTAGATTTCGAAGGCTTCGAAACAATCATTTCCAATAGTCTAATTACAGTGTAAATTCAGTAAATCTCAATTTCACATTTAAACCAATGTGCAGTTTCCACAGCTAATGGCATTTAATTTTTTACTGGAAATGCATGGGAGTAAGCCAGTATCAAAATAGTTCCCACATCTTGAACAGTTCCATTGCATAACACGAAACCAGTTCAACATGGTCTGATTCAGAATTGGTCACACATGGTACAAATCACAAGAGTGCCTGTGAAGTATGAACTTTCAACGGGTGTGCTATGCTGCCATCTAGTGGCATTGAGAAAAGCATTTCCCACAAACAGGTCTATTAAAACAGATTTTATTTAGAATCTCTTTTCCACAGCACAAATAAACCATTCATTAAAACGAACGTTAAATTTAAAAGTACCTTCATTGCATAGTCTCCACATAACTACATAAATAACTTAAAGAACTACATTTCATAGCTGCACAGCCATGTATGAGACAGTTCTAAAAGTTGAACATTTAAGAGCGGTTCTTGCTGACCCAGTGATATCGGTCCACCCTTGGACCAGAGAAGGCCTGTAGCCCTTGAAGCTCTTATGAGACTGGTATGGCCCACCTGAAGAGGAATGCTGCTGGTAGCCCTCAGCAACATAAGGTTTCCGGTTATTGTATGCAGGGCCATAGCAAGTAATTCTGGGCCCCCTGACTGTATATTGCTCTGGGCCCCTTACCTATTAAAGAAATACTGTTTTGAATTTGTTTTGGGGCCCCCGTACCTGTGGATTAGGCGAATGTTAACCACATTAGCTCCCAATTAACATGTCTGGGCATTGTTACCTGGTAGATACTGTTGGGGTTGGAGACAGTGGGGATGCATTTAGGCTCTGGAACCGAAATACTGCTACTATTGCTGCTACTCATTCTGGTGTTGCCAGCCTCCTCATCAGAGGAGGTGCCCGAGTGGTAGTCTGAGGAAACCCTTTCCACTGCATTATTATTCCTACGAGAGAACTTTTCTCTCTTTTCGGACCCTCCATTTGGGTCACACAAAATGGGGTCGACTTCTCACCATACCTATTAAGATAAGTAAAGTCCTTCTCCTAGATGTGGAAATACTGCAGTGGTATGAAGTCATAAGATCTCAGATCCAAAAATCTAGATTCTAATAAAAAGGAATAGTTCACTCAAAAATTAATTCTCTCATCATTTACTCACCCTCATGCCATCCCAGAGGTGTATGACTTTCTTCTGCAGAACACACACACACACTTTAAGAGTATTTCAGCTCTGTAGGTCCATTCAGTGCAAGTGAATGGTGGTTACCAACATAAAGCAACAGAAAAAGCAACAGAAAAGTAACTCCAGTGGTTTAATCCATGTCTTCAAAAGTGATATGATAGGAGAGAAACAGAAACAGATCAACATTCAAGTAATTTTCTCACTATCAATCTCCACTTCCACATTCTTTCGTTTTGGTGATTGGTATTCTTGGTGCATATCAACCACCTACTGGGCAGGAAGGAGAATTTATTGTAATAAAAAGGACTTAAATATTGATCTGTTTCTCACCCACACCGATCATACCACTTCTGAGGATATAGATTACATCTGGCACTGTGAGAATTGTATGCTGCCTTTGTGCATCAATTTTGTTACCCATTCAGTTGCATTGGGAGTACCTACAGTTCTGAAATATTTTTCTAAAAATCTTTGTGTTCTGCAGAAGGAAGTCAGTCATACACATTTGGGATGACATGAGGGTGAGTAAATGAGATCATTTTTATTTTTGGGTGAACCAAGTTTAAGCACAAAGCATAACTATACAAACTCCAGAAAATGTGGCATATTGGCATGCCACCTCTCCAGGATCAACCCAAATGGTCATTTCCTTTGGTAGTCCAAGATCTTCATAAACAATGTCACTCTGGCAGCAAGCACACGCAATAACTGGGTCCCTCATTTGAGCTCCGTTCATCATTAGGCACCTTTAAAAAAATTAAAAAATGTTTTACCTTATATACAATAAAGGTCTGCGCAAGGCTCATTACAATAAGCTTGCCCCTTGGGTTTTGGGTTTTCTAGATATCAATGGCCTTTGTAATTTTCAAAGAGTACTGCAGTGAGTTTCCCAGCAAATTTCTCACTGCGAACACAATCCAGTTTGCCATGTTTCTTTGCAAGCCTCGCAATGAAAAACACTGTTACTGCAATCTCTTCTTTCGTTTTAAGGAACGATATGGTGAGTTGTTACCAACTGGTTCTCTTAAAAAGCTTAAAAGTATTATAAAATTACAACTGTTTCAAAGAAGCAAACAAACTTGCTTTGTATCACCAAGCTGATATTCTGTTTTAGCTATACAAAGTCAAATTCTCGTCAGAACCAAGAAATTCAAACCCAGTCAACATCACTGAACTTTTTAATGTCTTTGGACATGCTAATCAGTAATTAGTTTGAGCAGGTGATTCAAATTGTGGGAGCCACACAAAATTAAGTATTAATTAATAATCACTAAAGTGTCTAGTTTGACGTTGCGTACCAATTAGAAGCGATCATCCCTAAGCCCTATTCCCTTCATAGACTACCATCCACCATACCAGCTTTGGAGTGCTAAAATGGGGCTCAAAAATAATGGTCATTTGGAACTCACTTTTAAAGTAATTTTTGTTAGAAATTCTGTTTGGAATGACCTAACAGCATGAAGATAAAGATTCACTGTAAACCCTAATGCACAAAATAATTAATTGTATTGAGTGGGGAATTAAATCATACAACTTAGTTCAAAGAAATAATGAGTATTGATGAGTATTGAAAACTTTCTCTTTCTTTTGAGTTCACTAAACTGACACCTTTTAGGTAACCAAAATTGTGTTATTGAGTTTAATGAACTTAAATTTAACTGAAACTGGGCAGGGGATTTCTAATTTCAGCATGCTTTGCATGGCACTCAACAGGGAGAGTAAATGTTAAAATTAAGTGTTATATATGTCTTTTTCATTCAATTTGTCCAAGGTGGGAGACTTGTTAATGTTTAATGTTTTCTTGTGTTATTTAGAAGAGTCTCTGTTATGTTGGTGTTTTGGGGGTTACCATTGTGGTGAATAGTGGTGCTTGAGCTTAGTTTGACAACAGGTTAAATTTACACACACATACATATATATAAATATATATATGTTGGTTTGCTTTGCTTTGCTCACTGAGCAATTGCTATGCTAATCAAAGCATAATATTTCCAATTAGCAAACATTCTGCATGCTAGCATTCACTCACTGTATTAGCTAGTATATGCTACCTGTAGTTAGTTTCCTTCTACTTTAAGTATTTAAATTAAGATTGGTCATTTTAAATTCAGCCAAAGTGTTCAAGGGATAATTCATCCAAAAATTTAAATTCTCTCATCATTCACACCATCGTACCATCCCAGATGTGTGTGACTTTCTTTCTTCTGCAGAACACAAATAAGGATTTTTAGTAGAATATTTCAGTTCTGTAGGTCCACACAATGCAAGTGAATGGTGACCAGAATTTTGAAGCTCCGAAAAACACATAAAGGCAGCATAAAAGTAATCCATAAGACTCCAGCGGTTAAATCCATGTCTTCTGAAGTGATATGATTATAGTTGTGGGTGAGAAACAAATCAATATTTAAGTCATTTTTGTTTCACTATCAATCTCCACATTCACATTCTTCTTTTGTTTTAGGCTATTCGCATTCTCCGTGCATACCTGGGTAGGGAGGAGAATTTATAGTAATAAAGCACTTAAATCTATGATGGCAGGAGTGTGAGTAAATGATGAGAGAATTTTCATTTTTGGATGAACTGTTCCTTCAACTTTAAGGTTAAGTACATCAAAATGTATGACTTACCTACTCAATATTTCAGTGTTGTACTTCCTCTGAAGTGACCTCTGAAGGTAACATTGAGGCCGTGGATTATTTTTTTATGTATTATTTTTTTATTATTATTTATTTATTTATTTTGTGACATGATGGTTTAAGCTGCCTATAAGGTTGCTATAAGCCACATCTTGACTAAACAGCATGATTGCATTGTTAATTTGGATAAACATTGTAAGTGAGAGTGGCTGATACTTTTCTGTCTGGACTCCCCTTTACAAGACCAATCTTGGAATTTATAGGCTAACCCAGAAGATAAAATTATTTATTTATTATTGTATTAGTAATTCAATTTATTAGTTAAAAACAAATATGACAAGGGAACACAGATGTCTAGTTTGTGTTAGACTTATTTGGAAACTCTGTGGAAATTAAAATGGGCAGCAGCAAGCGCGTGATGAAACTAAATGTGTGTTTTGTTTACTCCCTCTGGGCAAGCCTAGACCTGTCTTCACATGGACTAAATGGTCTCTCTGGTTACCTAGTCAAGAAGAACATTGTCAACTATAAACACAGTTAACAACATTGCCACTTCTCAGTGTTGACATAGATATGGGCCTCTCAGATGCAGTGTTGTATTTTCCAAGGCCTTGTTACACTTCACCTTTGTTTCCTTCAATCTGAAGAATTATAACAGGCAACGGCTAAGCAGTGCACTTTCGATACAACCATCTTTGGTTATAATATCACAGAATCTTACAGTTTCAGTCATAAGCAAAAGGGGCAAGTTCAGCTGTAGCCTAAGATTTGAGAATACATCTCAAAGGGGTTTTAGGAGATTAAGTGCAAACACAGTGTTAAAAGCTACTGTATTTACTATTAGTTAACAGCTTGAGTTGTTATAGTGCAGGGTATTTTCCCTCGTTGTACCGCGCTCATCTCCACAGAGAAACAGCGCCAGTGTGTGTTGCGGTGAGCGCCGGGCTTCGCGCTCTTGTGACTCCCGCCTCAGAGGGCGCTGAATTTGAACATACAGCTATAAATACAGATGCGTGTGCTGGAATGCGAAGCAGAGGGGCTTTGAAAGACGAGAGCACACAGAGCTACGGACGAGTGTCTTCAGGTGAGATTCGCCCGAATTGTTCGCTATGTTGATCGTTGGTTTTCTCAGCATGAACTGAATTATTCGAGAGCTAAGGGTACCATGATTTTCTAAGAGGTATACTTTTCTTTTCTTTTTTTAATTAATTGTTCCTTCAACACATTACAGAGCAAAGATCACCATACAATTACTTGACAAGTTAACGGAAGGAATAACATATTAAATAGGGGGAAATAAATACCAAGAAAGAACAAATTAAGCATGAAAAGAAGATGGGAAATATTATTAATTAATTAATTTTAAAAAAGTAATAAAAAATAGATATATGAAATAATATAAAAAAATAAAATAAGGATGAGATTAAAGGAAACAGTAATATATACATCAATTAAAGCAAAGAGTTTGAAGGCAGTTCAAACTGTAATTGTTCTAAGTGCTTTTTTTTTTTTTTTTGTTAACAGAAAGTGATACAGTATTAAAGTAATGTTATATCTCTTTTAAGAATACATAGAAAACAGGCTTAGGCCTACTGTTCGAAAACTTACATTTATGAATGTAAAATTTGCATACAAAATAAATCACGTTTATATTAAAGCAAGCACTTTCTTAAGTGGGATCTGACTCAAAATACCCAAAGATAATAATCCTAAAATGCACTGAAAATTATTGCAAGATAGCATACTATTTGTAATAAACATAGGCTACTAACTTTCCATAGTTGTTGAGGATAATTGCATGACCAACAAAAAAACAACAACAACAAAAAAACATTCTCTCTGTGTACAAATCTGGAAAAAGGAGCATTTTGTGTCAATATCAGTTCTGAATTTCTTTAAAAATAGTTTAACAGGGTATTCTAAGAGGTATTAGCGTTCAACCCCACTTGGAGATGTCAGCAGGGTCGTAACAACAAGAGATGAACACAAACCTGAGGGTGCAGAAGCATTTCGTCTGATGACTTTTCACTTAAAGACGATTGTTTTTATATACTGTATACTATTTAAAACATTAAACATTATATTTATATATACAGTATTATTTGTTATGCTGAAGTCATCAGTGAATATACACCATCTTGTCTCTATGCTACATTGGTATTTAAACTATATATGGCCTTTATAGTCCTAATTGTTTGACTTTCTTTTTTCTTTTTCTTTTTTAGGGTTACATTGCAGACTGAACTGGAGGGATTAATACAGAGGTTGTATTTGCTGATATGTTTACATGTTGGGGTTGGTTTGTAGGCAGTGTTGTTAGCTGATTGTTTTAAATTGGCTACAATCACTAACCATACTGCCAACACAATGACCTACAAGGAAACACACTGGAAAGAAAGTAAAATATGATAAAAATATTTTACCTGCTGTTCTGACAATGTGAGTGTGACCATGACAGCTAAATTATAATCTATTTGTATGATACAATTCATGTGGTTTCTACAGTAAACATTAAGATAAATGACCCTGCCAGGCATTATACTGTGTGGTCACCAGGCAGTGCAGTAAGTTGATTAACATTTTTTGTAATCACTAACCTCACTACCAGGTGAAGACCAGTTAAGAAAAACATGTTTTAATAATAATAAAAAAAAAATAAAAATTAAAGAAAAAAAAAATAAATAAATATATATATATATATATATATATATATGTTTTTGTATTGACATTGTATTGTATCTTAAAATAAAGTGGAAAGCATCATAATTCATGCTAATGTGTCTAAGTAATTTATTTGCATGTGATTTAGCGGTGAACCCATGAATATTTATTTCCAGATCTGAATAATATTATTTTTAAAAAAAAAATGCTTTTGAGTTGAGTTAGCTACAAATTATACCTCTACTCCACCTTAAAATCCAACTTTAAATTTGATAACATCCGCCTACTCAATTGTGTTTATAACTCTTTTTAGAAAAACGGTTGATATAAATATTATATATATATATATATATATATATATATATATATATATATATATATATATATATATATATATATATATATATATATATATATATACACTACTGGTCAAAAGTTTTGAAACACTTGACCGAAATGTTTCTCATGATCTTAAAAATATTTTGATCTGAAGGCGTATGCTTAAATGTTTGAAATTAGTTTGTAGACAAAAATATAATTGTGCCACCATATTCATTTATTTCATTATAAATCTAAAATTTAATTTAAAAAAAAAGTTTTTGAAATTGATGACTTGCACCAAAGAAAAGCAGCCAATAAGTGCCCAACATAGATGGGAACTCCTTCAATACTGTTTAAAAAGCATCCCAGGGTGATACCTCAAGAAGTTGGTTGAGAAAATGTCAAGAGTACATGTCTGCAAATTCTAGGCAAAGGGTGACTACTTTGAAGATGCTAAAATATAACACAGTTTTGATTTATTTTGGATTTGTTTAGTCACAACATAATTCCCATAGTTCCATTTATGTTATTCCATAGTTTTAATGACTTTACTATTATTCTAATATGTGAAATATATATATATATATATATATATATATATATATATATATATATATATATATATATATATATATATAATTATAATAAAGAATGAGTAAGTGTTTCAGAACTTTTGAGCGGTAGTGTATGTACAGAATTGGAGAAAATTAGCTGCTGATAGAGAAGCCCCCTGCGTTATTTAGGTCTCCTGTCCAGGGGCAGTTCTAGAGGGATCCCCCCACCCCCTCTGTGACGTGGTCCTTGCTCACATACATCCTGTTTAAAATAATAAAACAACATTACATCGTTTTTCAATACTTCATCATCCCTGAGTAATGATTGTAAGGTGAGGTAGGTCTGTTTAGAGTAAGTATTTGAGATTAATTGTACATAAAATAGTCCATAATAATTCCACGCTCTGGGCACTAGCATAGAAACAGACTGCAGCAGAAGTTGTTTTAAGCTACTAAGCAAAGCTTCCGCTCTGTGAATACGGAAGTGTGATAAAGGCCTATTCTGTTTTGAAGCAGGCACTCCGTCTGATTCGGACCGGCATAAAACAGTAACTAAAGTGATTGGGGTGTTCATTGCCAAGGATATTTCCCTACTCCGCTGGCAAAGATGTGTGATTTCTGCATATAATTAAAATACTTGAGCTGCGTCACAACATCCCTCGTATCCATTTTAATAGCAAAGTTTCTTCTATAGTGATGTACAGCTTCTGAATATTGAATATATGTGCAGTAGAGTTTGAAATGCATTTTATGTTGATGCATGTACTGTAATAGTGCAGGTATTAAGTTAAAATGTTGATTTATTAATTAGAGAAAAGGGTTTTTTAGTTAACGACCCTAACGAAAATTAAGCATGGTTTTACTATAGTAATATTGTAGTAACCATGACTGCTGTCACCATGGTTTTCTTTGCAGAAATCACGGTTTTGATACAATTAACCATGGTTTTACAGCAGTAATACTGTAGTTTCCATATAGTAACGTCTTGGTTATGTACGTAACCTCGGTTCCATGAGACGAAGGGAACGAGACATTGCGTGCTAACACATATGGGGAGTGTCCTTCTACAAAACCTAGTTGAAACCTCTCTACAATAACGCAAATATTCTAATATTGGCTATGGTGTTTGAGCCCTGCCCTTTTAGGCTATCTGGTATAAAAGCAGGTGCGCAAACACCATTCCTCTGAATTTTCGGACTGAGGGACAAGGAGCACATCCCTCATATATGTTTGGCAAACGAAATAGAAAGCGCTCTAAATAGAGAGGACTTGTGAAGAGAGGGACGTTACATCTAGGTTGTAAAACCTTCCAAATGTGTTTTGAGAAAAACATGTTTTCCTGCTGCAAAACATACGTATTGTAAAGACACACTGTTCGTCCATCCCCATGAGGAGGCCATGCCTCTAGTTAAGTGTGCTTTAAAACCAATTGGGCAAATCTTACCCTGCAACTCATAAGCCAAGGCAATCGCATCAACGATCCAGTGAGAAAGTCTTTGCATGTAGACAGACATTCCTTTTGTGCTTCCTCCATAGCACACAAAGAGCTGATCAAACAGTCTGAACTGGTGGGTGCGCTCAACGTATCAGTGTAGTGCCTGCACAGGGCACAGCAAATGCAAGGATTGTTCCTCATCCGAATTAAAAGGAGGGAAGAAAGCTTGAAGGTGAGTGACCTGCGCTCTGAAGGGTGTGGTTAGAACCTTAGGCACATAGCCTTTTCTGGGTTTGACAATGGCTTTTGAAAGACCGGGGCCAAACTCCAGACATGAATTGTCAATTGATAGAGCATGTAAGTCACTGACCCGTTTTACTGAGGCCAGAGCCAGCAGTAGTGCGGTCTTAATGGAGAGCATGCACAAAGGCTCAAAGGGGGGCCCTGTGAGCACTTTTAGGACTAAAGTTAGGTCCAAAGTCAGGACTGTAGCCAGCCGAGGTGGATTTAATCGTCTTGCTCCTCTAAGGAACTTTATGATTAAGTCATGCTTGCCTATAGTGGAGCCAGCTTCAAGTGCATGATACGCAGATATAGTCACCTAATAAACTTTGAGCGCTGACAGAGTGAGAATTTCATGTATGGGGCAGTTTACTGGGTCTTTGCCATGTGAAAGACACCAATCAGCGAACACATTCCATTTTAGCGTGCAGAGGCATCTCGTGGATGGCGCTCTGGCCTGTAAAATGGTGTTCATGACTGTATGCATCATTCTGGTGCATTTAGCATGCTCTGTTCAGGGGCCACACATGCATGTTCCATAGCTTGGGCTTGGGATGCCAGATTGTGCCTTGCGCCTGAGAGAGCAGATCCCTCTCTGGTATTTCCCATGGCGAGCTGTATAACATCTCTATCATTTCCGGAAACATTGGCTGATTGGGCCATTTTTTCGCAATTAACAGAACTGTTTCCATGTCCACTCGGACTTTGCTGATGACAGAATGAAGGAGGCGCACCGGGGGAAGCATATACTTGCGTTTCACCGGCCATACGTGGGACAGCGTGTCATGGCGACATATATATGCCACTACTGTTGTGTTGTCCGAACGAATCAGAATGTGGTGATTCACAATATCAGAATGAAAAGCTCTCAAAGCTAGAAAGACAGCCAGTAGCTCTAAGCGGTTGACATGTAACGAACGTTTTGCACCTATTTCCAGGTGTCGAAAGTCGGGCGTCCATTACACGCCGTGCCCCAACCTGTATTGGATGCATTTGTGGTCAGCACTTTCTTTCTGAAAACTTGACCCAGCATAATACCCTGTTGGTAGAAGGCTGGCGCTGTCCATGGTGCTAGAGCAGCCAGACAGTGCAAGTTACTGTGATGCATATGAAAATGAAATGACTTCAGTGGTAATGTGTTTTCAGTTTGAACTAAGTAGTTCCTCTGATTGGCTAGTAATAATCAATCACTGAGGTAGTTCAAAACACACACAGTTAATTTTCAATGGGGAGAGCACCACATCGATACATTTCGTGAATGTGTGGGGAGCCAGAGACAGATTGAAATTAAGGACTTAATATGCAGTTCCCTCGAACGCAAATCTAAAAAGCCACCTGTAATGCGGTGCAATTAGTACAAAGTACGTGTCCTTCAGATCTATTGACTCAAATCAGTGTGCAATAAGATCTGCGATAAGATCTGTTTCTGAGTTAACATTTGGAATGGGCGTGTCGCAAGCACGTGATTCAAGCATCTCAAAACTAGAATGGGCCGAAGCCCGCCATCCTTCTCCAGAACGAGGAATTAACGGCTGTAAATCCCACTGTGTGTGTCACAGTCTGTGCATGCAAAACTGGCATATCGTTTTGTCAGACCACAGATTGTGCTCAATCATTGTAAATACCAGCTCTGACACGCCCGTGAGGACTTGACATGCATTCGCTCAGTGGGACAGCAGGCTTATTAATTCACATGAAACAACCTCTATCGCGTTCTCTGCAAAAAGATTGTGTATTTTGGCTAGTAAAACAGGCACGTATTTGGACGGAACCGTGGAAGACAGAACACCATTGAAACGGGTGGCCAATGTGCAAACTGGATCATGTAACCATGTGTGGGGGTGAGGGCATGGCCGAGCGTTCATCTGGGGAGAAAGGAAGTGGTAAGGGTTTTCACCTGAGATGAATTGCTGCTAATTGTGATTTCTATGTTCACAGTGAGAGGTGGGGAGGTAAAAGGCTGCCCAAAACCCCAGAGAGGGAGAGAGAGAACCCAGTTGACAAGCTGTGTGTGTGTGTGTGTGTGTGTGTGTGTTGGCCGCTGTCGGCTGTTGTGAAGCTTTACCGTCACGCTTGAGGCGGATGTGTTTGATTTATAAATACAAGTGACGTACCTGAGTTGGAATCGCTGTTCCCCGCTTCCTCATTTCAATGAACATTTACACTGGTGCTAAAACCCGGGAGAAAAGAGGAAGAAGGATACACTGCCATGGTGTCATCACCATCTGGATAGTGTCTTCAGGTCCCTTGCCATCATCCACCAGTCCCAACACCAGGCCATCGTGGACATGCGCGTGGAGCAGCAGCGGCATTTTGAGGCGCTCCTTCGGGCCCAGGAAAAGGACCAGCGGGTGCTGCAGAGCTTTGTAACCCAGGGGGTGGAGGCTGCCGCCCGTTTCCCGGCAGCAGCGAACCCTCACGTGCTGCTCACAAAGATACTATCTCAAACTCTTTGAGCACATGGCCAAAGCCCTGAGATGGCCGCAGGAACAATGGGTGGTACATCTTCTGCTGCTGCTGACCAGGGAAGCCCAGATCGTGGCGCAACAACTTCTGGTCGCTGACTTACTGGACTACGTGAGGTTGAAGAAGTCCATCCTGCAACAGGTCGGCCGCAACCCAGAAGAGCACCGCCAGTGTTTCCACTCCTTGACGCTGAGTGAGGTCGGCCGCCCGTTTGCCTTTGCTCAGCAGCTCTGCGATGCCTTCCGGCGGTGGGTGCCCAAGGAAGACAGCGACGCCAATGACGTCATCAGCTTGATGGTGCTGGAGCAGCTCATCTCCCGGCTGCCGAAGGGGACAGCTGAAGTGGTCCAGCTGGTGGAAGACCATCTGACAGCGTATCCGGGGGCTGGCATGCCCCACACCCTTTCTGCCCCTGTTGTCTCCTCCCCTGTTCCCCCCCCCTCCTTCCGCCCGGTTCTGTTTCCCTGGAAACGTGGGAACATTCCCCCAAGACCGGCTATCTGGTCATGGGGTTTCCCTGCTCTAACTGTCTGCTGCTACGAGTGTGAGCGGGAGGCCTGGGATGGTCTGCTGGAATTGCGGGAAGCCGAGTCATGTCCGAGATCCGTGCCCTGTATTGGAGGTGGGGGCCTTAATTTGGATCCCCGACACCCCACGGACCGCTCCCGGTCGAGCAGGGACGTACTAAGTACCCATGGGTATTAAGGGGGGTACATACCAAGCCTTTGTGGATTCAGGTTGCAATCAAACCTCCATTCATCATTGCTTGGTTCAAAACGGGGCATTGGAAACAAATAATCGGGTGAAGGTGAGGTGTGTGCATGGGGATATTCATGATTATATGTCACAATAATGTTCCGGGGACAAAAGCATAATGTTGAGGTGGTGGTTACTCCACGCCTCACCCATCCACTAATTTTGGGAACTAATTGGCCAGCTTTTCATTTATTATTGAAGGGGCTGTGTGCGGCTGGGTCCTGTGAGGAAGTGAATTGGTGTGGGATGTGCGAAGCTCTGGCTGGGGAGGCGTGGCCTGGACCATTTATGTCTGCTCCACATCAGGCTGATGCTGGGGATGGGGAGGTGTTTTCCTTCCCTGCCCTTAGGGAATTCCCAGTAGAAGATTTCCCTCTAGAGCAGTCATGAGACGAAACCCTGAAACACGCATTTGACCAAGTGATAGTGATTGATGGTCAAAATCTTCAGCCGGACATTGCACTCACATATCCATATTTTTCAATTATAAAAGATCAGTTGTATAGAGTGACACAGCACACTCACACAGAGGAAAATACAACCCAGTTGTTAGTACCAAAGAGCCTTCGAGAAATGCATATATATATATATATATATATATATATATATATATATATATATATATATATATATATATATATCTGAACATTGCAATACCGAACCGTTCCGAAACAGTGGCTGTGTCTTGTTTGGAAGGCTGCATGCTAGGTCGGAAAAGGCTGTGGTATACCGAGCGTCCTCCTTTAAACAAATCTTGTTTAAACGAGACTGCCTTCTTAGGACAAATGGAAACGGAAGGTATCATGGTTGCTACGACAGCACGCCACTCTTTAACGTATGAGGTAAAATTTAGAAGAGTTATAATGATGTAAAGAGAAAAGAAAATAGATTTTACAGGTGTAGTTTTAGTCGAATACTTTATTTTAATTACATATTAATATAATTATACATATTATATACTCTGCACCCATCTACTGAGGTACTTCAACTTGGGAATTAACATTACTTGCGTTTGAACATCATATTTACGGGCAAATTGGAGTCGTTTTGGGTTATGAGTGCCCACGAAGGATACGCCTCATGCATCCTCCAAATTCCAGTGAAAAAAGGTCGCATTTGAAGGCTGCATTTGAAGTGTCCTACTCGCTTTTCTGAAACGAGACAGCCTCGATGACGTCTGCGGCAGACAAATGCGACCTCCGGAGGACGCATCCTTCCAAACGAGACACAGCCAGTGCCCCTTTTTTACTTAACAGTTCTTTCCCACCTACAACACACTTCAGTTTACTAGAGTGTTTCGTCACCTTGGCAACACATTCTCACGTGACTGGTTACCTTATAGAATAGCTCGACAACTGTTGTTATGGCTGAGGAACTAGACGAGAAGGTTTTAGACAGTCTTGCGGAAATCGACAAACTTTATACGGTATTTGATGGAGCGTCACAAGAAGATGTGGCGCATGCAAAGTTGTTCTGGAACTCGCTCTCCTTACAGCCGCCAATAGAGTCTCGTCTCGTATCTGCTGACGTCAGGCAACGGTTAAAAGTGGCGAAGGGCTCGCACTGTAAGTCTGAAAATACATTTTATCAGTACAAATTGTTTTAAACACGTTGCCAAACTGAATTCGAATAAGTAGTGAAAAGCCTCTAATATTAGGCTTTATTGTCTATGGCCAGAAATTCACTAAGCTAGTTTACCGTGTAAAGGGGTTTTCAAACTGACAAATATGACAATCACCTTGTGAAGGACAGCCTGCTAAAGGTCGCTACATTTTAGTTGACAAAGACCAGAGAAAATTAAGGAAAACTTTTAAGTGTGATATTATAAAGATAATGTAAATAATTCGCTTTTACTTGATTGTACTAAAGCCAAAATAAATGATTAAAATATGATCTGTACGGATGTACCAGTCAGTTATTGACCAAATTAAAACCCTTGGCTGACCAATTTACCATCGGTGTAAAACTGCCAATGCCAACGCTTATAGTGGCATAAGCATGAAAATGCTGATATGAAAAACGGATGGTTTATTTATAAGTAATTATGTGGTTAATTTGTAATTTGTCTTAAGATGGTTATTTATATCTTCAGCTTTAGTGTGTCTACAGGAAATATAAATGTTAGACTCCCAAACATTACTTTTGCAACTAGAAAATATTAGAATAGAAGAACAGGGAGCCCTGCAACAGATGTCAGGGCCCCCACAAAGCCCCCCACTGAACATCGTGTCAGTTTGAGATTAAATAAAGAGACAGAAGCAACTGAGACAGCCGAAATAGACTAGAAGAACTGTGGTGAATTCTCCAAGAAGCTTTGAACATCCTATCTGCCAACAACCAAGAAAAACTGTGTCCAGGTGTAGCTAGGAGAACTGGTGCTGTTTTAAAGGCAAAGGTGGTCACACCGAATATTGATTTAGCTTTTGTCTGTTTACTGGACTTTGTATGATGTTAATTGATAAATGAAAACTATTTATGGCATTATTTTTGAAGATACCCTTACTATGCAACATTTTTCACAAGTGCCTTAAACTTTTGCACAGTACTGTATATAACTATATATAAATTCAAATACTGTCCAGGAATTGAAAGGATAGTGTTTGTGTACATGTTAATGAATCAAGATGATGAATTTATATTCAAAGAATCTTCTTCAAAGTTTTTAAATGCTAATTTACCACTGCAGATTCTGACATTTTCAGACAACTATATACACTGTTAGACCTTACCATGATTTTTCTACATTAATATACAGGCAACATTGTTGTCAGCTAGTTATTGTAAAAAACAGATAATTGTAAGCTACTGCAATTGTTGTGTACAGTAATTTACTGATTACTGTAATTGGTAGCTGAGGTATATTACTGTAAAAATATAAATTTTAACTAGCTGTAAATATCCCTTACATTATTATTTTTATATTTTATTTGTAATATTATATACAATTTATTAATAATAAACAAAACACTTTTTTTTATTGGAGAATTACAAGAATAAGGGAACTGGATCATGACATACAGTAATTCTATATAGTAAAACATTAAAGGGATAGTTCACCCCAAAATGAAAATTCTCTCATCATTTACTCATGCTATCCCAGAAGTGTATGACTTTCTTTCTTCTGCTGAACACAAACAAATATTTTTAGAAGAATATTTCAGCTCTGTAGGTCCATACAAGTGAATGGTGACCAGAACTTTGTAGCTCCAAAAAATTACATTAAGGCAGCATAAAAGTAATCCATATGACTCCGGTGGTTAAATCCATGTCTTCTGAAGTGATATAATAGGTGTGGGTGAGAAACAGAACAATATTTAAGTCCTTTTTTCTATAAATCTCCACCTTTGCCCAGCCCCAACAAGTAGGTGGTTATGTGTGCAAAGAATGTGAATCGCCAAAAAACAAAAGATGAATCTGGAAATGAAAGTGGAAATTTAACCACTGGAGTCTTATGGATTACTTTTAAGATGCCTTTATGTGATTTTTGGAGCTACAAAGTTCTGGTCACCATTCACATGCATTGTATGGACCCACAGAGCTGAAAATTTCTTCTAAAAATCTTCATTTGTGTTCTGCAGAAGAAAGAAAGTCATACACATCTGGTAAGGCATGAGGGTGAGTAAATGATGAGAGAATTTTCATTTTTGGTGAACTATCCCTTTAAATAAAAGACTACACAGCGATTAAAAAGGTAACAAGGATAAAAGTGTACACAGATTGAAGAAATCGTCATCAGTCAGAGAATCAAGTGAACACTGAAAAAAAAAATATATGATCAGTTAACATCAGTTAATGTTAAAGTCATGAAGTCATCACACACATTACTCCATAAAACCTCCTTTAACTGTGTGGCCGTTCACATAAGACGTGTTCTTTTGTGCCTAAAACAGCAAGATGGAGCGCAACGCAATAGTGAACACATGGGTCTCAGTTAATGTTAACATTTAACGTGACGCACCGTCTTAAAAACGCAACTCCTATGACGCAAGAAGAAGCAGCGAAACGTGGGTCACGAGACACATTTTAAAATGTTGAACCACTTTCAATTGATGAACTGTCTTAAAAACACAACTCTCACGAAGTAAGAAAAGAAAAACAGCACGACACGACACAACGACTAAAGACGTACCAACACTTAAAAAATAAGGCAGATGGAAAGCAAGAACCCATCCTCTGTGAACAGCCCCAAAGTAAACTTTATCCTTTCAATAACATTAGAGTTTTCTTATTTCTTTATAAACATTTCTCTTGAATTATCATCTTATTATTGCTTTTACTTACTTAATTTGATGTTTTCTACTCTAATTCCATGGGACTCTGCTCTGCTCAAAAGCAGCATTCCCTCAGACAGGCATGCGGAGTGTCAGGGGTTGTACCTGAGATAAGATCACCTCCCCCCATCGGGGGTGAAGGGAGGCCGAGAGAGAGACAAAGCCAAGATTATAGTTCATTATCGTTACAAATATACAGTTTATCTTACTACCAATACCAAACATTAGAATTTCGATTATTATAGCGGCAAGTTTCACAGTTAAATTTACCTGCAGTTGTCTCTGTGTGTACTCCATAATAAACGCTGACGGCGGAGGCGCTGAGAGCGCATTTATCCTCTAGAATGGCTCTGAGATCAAACGGAGTCTGCCTATGTGCGTGTTAATGCAAATAATTAAAGGGATTTATGAATAAAAAAGAGAACACAGAAAGAGGTAAACCCATCAGGAAAAGACGTTGTGTGTTTTGCGCCGATATAGTCTACATCTGCAGTAGTTTGCTGTCTTTAGTTACAGTTTGTTACTGTATTAATTAGATGAAAAGTAATTTACTGTTATTAATGAGTGATGTCACCGAATTTACCCATGACGCAATGCATATTACAGTTAAATATTGTATGATTATATTATAGTAATTTACTGGCCATTTTACAGTTATTTACAGTAAGGGTTAACAGTGTCGAAAAAAAACGGTTACGTTTTACAAGATGCCTTCATAACCCAAATGCCTAGCTATATATTGTAAATAATACAACTAAAGTGAAGTAAATTGAATTGGTTAGTGGACAGCCTGGAAGATGTAGCTCCTAGGCTGTCCACCACAGTAGACAACAAATCAAATCCCTTTATTGTCACTCAACCATAAACACAAGTGCTCAATTTATTGTCACTCAACCATAAACACATAAACAGTGGGTGAAAGTCTTGGGTGTGGTTCCAAGCAACATAGCAGTATGACAGTTACAATAAACATCTGATTTACCCATGTAATCAGTGGAAATAAATATGAAGTGCTGTATTGACATTCAGCTGTCGGTTGATAATCAGTTGCCAGTGTGTTTTTAAGAAAAGTATAAAAGGTCTGCATGGCACTGGTCTGATTTTAACTGCATGTACACCTATTCCTTTTAAATCCCCCACCACCCCACCCCCAGGTGTCACAAACTGTTTATTCTTCTACCGTAAAAAAAAGTACGATAAAAAAGTGTCATGGCTCTTTATTGCAGGCATAATTTTTTTTAAAAGAAGAAAGAAAATCCTAAACGAATGGTAATAGATTGTAAATGAAATAATACAATTTCAGTTTATCCAATAGGATCTTAATGTATTCTGGATACTTATCTGATTCCTTTAGGATCGGTTCAGAATTATGAAAAATACCTTCAAGATTTTTTGCATCATAAATGAACTCTCAAAACACAGATGGCTGCTTCACATCTTAACATTAAATGCCAAATTCATTTTTGCTTATCAAAGTTAAACAGAGAGATGGAAACTTAATTGAAAACGATTGTTGGAAAATTAAACTATTAAAACAACAACGCATAAACAGAATGTTCTTCGCTGACAACTGACCATCTCTGATCGAAATGCTGATGTAAAAAAAAAAAAAAAGAAGAAGAAAGACAAATGCTGATGTAAATCAGTCGCAATATTTGAAAAGAACAGATTCGGATTTCCCAAAACCATGGGTATCTGAGAATTGTGTTTCATATGCATTATTAATATAGAAAAATAACAATGTTTATTTAAAGGTGCAATATTTAATATTCGCCTTTTTTTTTTTGTTTGTTTTTTTACCAAAGTGTGAATGTAATGCAACTTAAAAAATGAGACCTTCCCGGACTTCCTAGGTTGCCTATTAAAACCTGTAGACTGACAACACCGACTCCTACACAAACTCTGAGTAAGCCAAAAAAAAAAAAAAAAAAATGTATCTACTGAATCCCGTCTGGCTAAGCGAGAACGTGATCGTGGTCGAGCGAAAACTAGAGTGAACGTCGGCAGGGCATTTGATTCCTGGAGGGACCTTCGTTCGGTTTTGGCGATCAAAACCGACCCTGAATTGGCATTCTTCTTATTGGACAGGTAAGCTTACATAACTGCAAAGCATGTGAAATATAGTGCCACAAGGATTGATCCGTGTAATTTTAGCTAACTTGATCTTGCCTGCTAACACTGACGAATTGCAAGCTACCTTGCTTCATAACTTTCAAATAATTTCAACGATCTTCTCTTTATACTAAAAGTCAGGTAAACAGGATAAATTTAAGCAAATACGCTGGTTTCTTGATCGTAGTACAACATATGACATACAAAACATACAATAGTGCAACATAACTGTAAAGTGTCTGGTATAATTCAGTAGTATGTAGTTGTATGTGTGTATCAGTATGCTATGTTAGCTGATAAGTAGTTTTAGTTTAGTCTCAAAGTTTGTAGTAAAACAATCATAACTGAGTAATTTTAATTATGCTACCTCATCTGTCAGCATGATGCCGGTGAATCACGTTCAGTCTCTTTGTACGTTACATCATTGTTTTGGATGCTCGCTAGCTTGCGTCCCTATGGAGTGTGTGCGCGAGCACGAGCAAAATGTAGCTGGCTGCAGTTCACTTAACAGCCACAGGTGTCATTAATAACAAAGGTTTCTGAATCTTACAGCACCTTTAAAAAAAAAAAAATCACAAACATGTCTGTTGAGCGCATGAACGCAATGGCCAATCAGAGGCATTTAAAGCCTTGTTTATACTTTCGCCTGGCACCGCACCACGAGCTTCCGCTGACTGCGCGCGCACCTCCATAAATTCTGGAAGCGTTTCAATTTGTTGTACTTTTAAGCATTTAGTATTTATTTACCTTTGTAAAAACTTTGACAAAAATTGTAATTAAAGCATCAAACTTCTGTCTGGTTTTGTTTTTATTAAATATCCAATAAAAGGCACAAGACAAATACTTGTATTTATACCTTAAACATGCTTATAGTATATTTAATTACCTCTAGCATATAGATATGGTGGAATATAAAACATAAAAGGCTTATTGTATATTTCTTGATCTTATACTCATAAAATTATAGAACTGCTAAAACAAAAGTGCAAAAAAAATTTTTTTTATCTTGTATTTATCTTTCATTGTGTCTTTCTTAAAATTTTGGCCTGTCATGCATTCAATATATCCAATCCATGTTCAGTGGAAATTATTTATAGTTAGATAAATAAAATAGCTTTTGCATTTAAAGCTTATTTCCTAAGCAAAACAGTGAACTGAAGTTAAAATATTTGAATCTGTTTATAGTTTTTTGTCAAAATCGGTAATGTATCAGCCAAAAATTTTCATATCGGTGCATCCTTAACCTGGAAAATACTTAGCCGTCTTTGTAGTATGTTTACAGCATGTCTTTTTTCTACCCAATAATTGAGTCAAGTTAAATATGTTGAAAAATATTTTGATTAAACTGAAATGGCAATAACGTAACATTTGAAAAATATAGTTGTTGTTGTTTTTTCTTTTTTTTTTTCTTTTTCATTTTTACATGAACAAGTGTTTTGTATGAACACTTTTATCTTTGAAATTTTTCACGGACACCCTGGCACCCCAGTTTGAAAACCCCTGGTAAAAGTTTAGTTTTTAAAGGGGGGTTCCAAATCTGCGTTGACAAATGAAGATTAAACCTATCATTTTATTTTTTTAGCCACAAATGCTGCCACAAAGCTCACATCACAGTCAAGTAAGTAGGCTATTAAATAAGTGGTGTATTTTGAGTTTATTGTATTGTAGGTTCTACTAAATTTAGTGTGCTTCGGTCTGTTTGTTTGACAGAGAGAGATGAAATCCATCAGGATGTTTACTTGAAACAAAAGCAAGAGGAGAGGCAGAAATACATGGAGATGGTAAATCTAATCTCTCAATGGTAGCCTATTTGCTAATGAACTCCATGTGAACACATTTTTCAAGTTGCTTGATATATAATAGCTGATGTACGACTACAATAATGTATTTGCTATTATACAGTATATCTGATTCCTTTCACTTAAATTTACATTGTTTGAGTACTCCAGTAAACATGAAAGATTATTTTGTGGACTTTCTGCTGTGTGTGGCAGTGGCCCACCTCCATTCACACTGCCTTACCTTCAGCAAAAATGCAGTGCTTATTAAAAGTATTTGCTCCAACTTTTGCATTTATTTTGTTAAAGTATGATGTATAGCCTACAATGTATACAAGGACTGGAATGTATTTTCATGTTGGCTGAAATCTTTCGCTCATTTGGGTGATTCTCACAAACCTGTCAATAAAATGTTGTGGCCCTACTTTACCTCAAAAATCAAAAGAAACAAATAATGTTTTGCCTATAGAAAATTAAGCCTATTTGTAGGGCCATTACGAATTTTTTTACATAGTGAAGTTATTATCATGACAATTATAAAAAAATGTCCCCCAATTCTCATTAGCGCAATGTGAAATCCGACCAATTACACTGCCAGAGTAAGAGTATATAAACAGCTGTATACCTCTACGTGGCATCGAGTCTTCTGGCATTCGGCCCCGCCCATTGCCCATGAACAGACCCATGTAAGTGACTCGGATCATCGGATGCAACTTCGCTGCAAAGCATTCACCTTCATCAGAACAGCTCTTCCATCTAAACAATCTCATTATTCAACAGAAGCTGCCAGAGTATTGACAGTATTGACCACTACCACATTAAGTGTCATATTTTTACTCTGTCTTTCTTTCAGTGCTCTATTCGCCAAAGCAGTTTATAGCATGAAGTTGCTTCTGCAAACTGGCTGCTTCGGCACCGTATAGATGTCAAATAGCTCTCTACGACTGCTCATTTGTTCTCTTATCTAAACTTTCCACCCAGAGCGGTCCATTGCGTAAGCCTGCCTCCATGAACGGGCGCTGCAGACCCATTCCCCTCTTCACTTTACCCCCCTCCCTTCTATCATTTTAATCTCTCCTACTCCGGAACCCTTCCCTGTGCGAGGCTGCCACCGCAAACAAACTCCATCCCAAATCCCTCCTCAGCAAACCATAATTAAAGCAGAACATATTCCAGGCTTATAAAACCACATTGCTGACTCTTTCTCGTGTTTCTTTCAGAGATCCAGAGCCTTGGCCCCAGAAGCGAACCCAACACCAACCCCAGTTCCTCCTCGTTCAGAACTGAAATTCCTAGAAATCACCCTCTCAGACGCCTTCTCCACGCCTTTCTTCAAGACCCCCCCCCCACAACCCTACAAACATATCAGACCTAAATTACAAACACAAAGAGGGCATCCAATTTTCATTTTCAGCCTTCCTATTCCCATCCAGCCCTTCCAATCGCTAGCATACTATCTACATTATGGAGGATCCCAAACCAAAAACCCTCTAGATCTCCTCTTCATCAATGACAAAAATCAACCAGTATCCTGATTCTGGTTCCAAAAACACATAAAATCCATCCTGCTCAATTCCAGTATTTCAGATAAACCATACTCAAGCCATTCCTTTCACGTCGGCGCCACAACCACAGCAGCCCACAAAGGCCTGCCCAAGCACCAAATAAGATTACTGGGTCGCTGGTCATCCGACGCATATCTCAGAGGGACACTTGCTTCATACTCGTCTTTCCAATAGGCTGGCCCCACCGTTCAGATGCAGCAGGGGTCCACCCTGGCCAGTCCGGAAGCCTCCCATCCCATAATGCAGGATGGGCCCGCCTTAAGCACTCAAGGGCTTTCCCATTTGAATCGCAGTGGGGGTTCTTCCGCTCAAATGCAGTGTGAGCTAACTAATTTCTATCGTGGGCTTCCCTGTTTGAAGTGCAGTGAGGACTCCCCCATTCGAATGTCGTGAGGGCCCCCCATTGTCTGGAGGAGGAGCTTGGGTCGTTCTTTTTAGCAGATAGGATTCACGCCTCCGCTCAGGGTGATCTTGGCGTGGAAGACTCCTCCAGCACAATCCCATCAAGGGCTCTCCCGTTTGAACCGCAGCGAGGGTTCTCCTGTCCAAATGCTGGGTGAGCTTCCACGTTTATTTTTATCGTAGGCTCTCCCCGTTCAAAGCTCGGGATGACTCCCCCGGTCAAATGCAGTGAGGGCCCCCGTTCGATCGTAGGATGGGCCCCGCTTGCTCGAGTGGCTGCCGTGCCCCTTCCCGCAGGGTTCTCTGCACAGGCCCATCCATCGAACCAACCAAGCCCGGAGGGAGACTTAAGGTCATTCTGGGTGGCTAGGATTCATGCCTCCGTCCAGGGCAACCCTGCCCTACTGCAGGGGCGGTCCCTGCATTTGGACGTAATGATCCCTCCAGCGCTTCTCAGCTCTCTCAGAGCTCATTTCCATGTGGCCGCAACCGCCACTGTCTTCAGTGCTACAGCCTACTTTCATTCTCGATCTCTACCTATCCCACACCTCCCAGTTTCCTATCCTCTAAGCGGGCACCTCTTCCCACCTCACACAGGGCTCAGCAAGCTCCCCACAATTAATTTAATAATTTTGCGCTCCTTTTGGGGGGGCATAAGAGGAATTGTCAATCTCTTCTCAAACACAAAGACTCTGTAGACAACAGCTTGATGTCCCATTTTCTGGCACCTTTAGGGGGGTATTCGAGCTCGGGTCAAGTCTCAGACCTTAAGCCCCTTTTGCCCAGGACAGTGAGCCACACATGTTTACACGATCCTCAATGCAGGATTACATTTACTTGCAAACTACTGAAATGGAGTTTTAACAAGGTTCGGGAGGAGCAAGTCATTTAATCCGACCGATCACACTGCCAGAGTAAGAGTATATAGACAGCTGCTTACCTCTACGTGGCATCGCATCTTCTGGCATCCCTCCACCTCCCCTTCTCCTCCTATCTATCCATCAGTAACTAATCTCCAGGGGGTATTCGCACTCAGGTCGAGCCTCGAGTCCCTTTTGCCCAGGAAAGTGAGCTACACATGTTTACACTATCCTCACTGCAGGATTACATTTACTTGTGAAGTACTGAATTGATTTGAATAAATCCATTGTACAACAGCATCTTTTTTTATTCTTATTACAGTAAAAACATGACTATATTACAGAAATGAGAATTACCATTAAAAACAATGAGAGTAGTAAAAGTAAAACATCAGATTGCGCTACGGTATTAAGATTTGGGGGGTAAAATATGCTTAAGTGTCCTGAAAATAATGCACAAATATTTTAATGGTCCTAAATGTAGGCTTCATTTTCTTTATTTAAAATATAATGTAAAACATTTTTCATATTGATTTGGGGTTATTTATGACAAGAACATTTTCTGGATAGGTTTGATGAGATTCACCCATTTGCTAACAAAAAATAATAAATAACAAAAATGAAGACAAGAGGAAACTGTATTGTTCAAATAAAATCTCAGCAAGAGTTTGCTTCATGGCACATGAAAGAGTCACATGAAGAATAATTTCCCCATATCTGTTTCACATTTTTGCTATGATGAATTTCTGTACCTAATGATATCTTTCAAGGTAGTTGCAACATGTTTTTTAGTTGCTGTTCTATATAGCAAAAGGGTTTGACATGCAGGCCCACAAGCTTAATAACACGACATGCATATCTGTTAGAACATCAAGTCAAAGAATTAAATCAATGAGGTACCAAGCACTTCTAATCTCAGCAGGAGCAAAAACAGTAAGAAAGCCTTGACTAGTTGAGGTATCTGGCAGATTTCAATCATCAGTAGTCTATACGTTCCAAAATTCAGGTGTTTGGAATGGCTACAGTTGCATTTCTGTCTCAGTTCTTCCCTTCCTCTAATCTTCATTACTATACAGTGCATTGCAGCATAAAGCTTAATGAGTCATGGCGGGAAGTTATAGATCTCTTATAAAAGATGACCTGAGATCAGGTGGTTTCTTAATGTGGATCTGGCAGGCAGGATTTGCCAGTTTTAGCTCAGCTTGCTGCATTAGCAAAAGGAGTCTCTGAGAAGCATCATAGGTAATGTAAGATTACAGCATAAAATGGTACTCTGTACTGCCATTTTACATCTAAATCTTAGCTATACAGCTTTTGACTGATTTTCTTCTAAGGCGAGCATCACTTTTACAATTGCTCAAATTTAGAGACTTGACATTGCACTGTTCCTCTACAATGTGTAAAACACACTAGACATGTTGTGCTTTATTTTACCAGCCGATGAAATTATGCTGATTGATTGTCCACTTTCTGTAAACACCTCAATGCTTTCAAACAGAGCTATCTGATTATGGCTTCCATTGCAGTCTGGCTTGTGTAAATTTTCTCACAGTTAAGCCAGTTGACATGTTATCTAGCAGGATGACATCCTTAAGAGCATGCTTAGCCTCTAATAAGCCCACATTTGTGCAGTGATGAATCTGTTTGCATAGCTACTTTTATCTCCCAACAGTGCACTAGCTACATCCAATAATCGGATTAGCAAGAAATCACTGGTCTTACAGATCAATTCATCTTGGATAAGGATAAGGAAGCACTGATTTATTGCTTTCACAGGGCACTGCTGGGGCAAGCAATGGCTCATCATTCTGCATAAAGACTTGAGAATAATCATCGCTCATCACAGAATTTTATGGTTGAGCACATTAAAGGTTGTTCACCAAAAATTAAAATTGTGTTATTATTTACGCATGTTCATGCCATTCCAAACTGGTATGCTGTTATTTTTCCATGGAACAAAAAGTAGAAATTTTTCAAGAATCTTCATGTAGCTCTTTTCATTGAATGCCATTACGACAGTTCCAAGTGCCCAGTAGCTGTCATGCTCCAAAAAAGGACATAAAAGCACCAAAAAAGACCAAATTTGTCCATAGTACAGTACAACCTGTGTACTATATTCCAAGTCTACTGATGCCATAGCAAAAAGTTGGATAGCAACTTAAATTTCAGTCTGTTCCTCACACAGCTATTGTATGATGCATTGCATCAGCAGGGTGGGAGACTTTGGTTCTCATCGCACATTGAAACCAGGAAGTAATCCTGTTCACCTAATCACTTGGGAGCTTGATTTGGAAGTTCCATTTTTCCCAATAAGATTACATTTTCACTCCACTGACAGTTAGGTTTAGGGTTGGGATTTGGGTTAGGGAATAGAGTTAATAAAATATGCATTCCTCTTCAATGTATTATATCAGGTACAGCTAAAATCAACTCACTTTTGGCACCCCTCTGGACATTTCACCTTGAAACTGGAGCTTACATGTGCCCCTACATTTAAAAACACTTCCTGCTTTGGCCACTGAGGACAGTGCTTCTAATTTCGGTAAGCACAGACTGAATTTAGCTCGAGAAAAGTCAACCTACTGTTTCCAAATTCAAAGTGAAATCAGTCTGATCCTGAGCGTCTTACAAATAAGAAATAAAACAAGCAATTTAAAAGTCAATATGTCTGCAGCATTGCAATGCAAAAGCAAGAACAGTAGAAAGAAACAAATTAAAAAATAATTATTATTAGTAGTAGAAGTAATATTTTTTTTTTCTTTTTAAATAGGAAATGTCTTTATGATTGTGGTCTGGTTAAGTGCTTGTGACACATCTTCCCAATGGACATGCCTCCCGACGGATCACCACCTTGTCGCTGTCGGGGGGCTTGAATGTCTCAGTGACCCTGAGAGCTATGCCAGTGGGAGCTAGTCTCCTGGTAGGGTCACCCAAGCTGGACAGATCAAAGGGTGGAGACGAGACTAAGTGCGGTCCCTGGCCATCCAGGTTGGGGGTTGGGCACAGGGCTAACAAACCAGACCCGTGAAAACACACCTTGTTATGGAAACAGCAACAAAAGAAACCAACACTACTGTGTGAAGGGCTTCCAGAGGCTTTAGAAGATACTCTAATGAATGGCAGTAGTGAGAACCAATAGGATGCTACAGACAGGAAGACGGAATGTCTGAGCACCAAATGCAAGGCCAGAATAGGGTTCGGTAACGTAAGAACAATTTATGAATCAAGAAAGCTAACTCAAGTAACATCAGAAATGAGATGCTATAATCTACACATCCTTGGAGTCAGTGAGAGTAGATGGACAGGATCAGGCAGACAGAAGACCTTTACAGGAAAGTGCTATACTCAGGAAGAAATGACACCAGGAGGGAGTAGCCATCATCCTGTAGAAAGGAACAGAGTAGAGTCTAATGGAATGGAAGCCTATCAACAGCAGACTCAAAAGAATTAGAAAGAGAGGAAGACTCATAAACCTTACCATCATCCAGTGTTATGCCCCTACGAAAGACAGTGGCCATGAAACCAATGTCTTGTGACCAGTTGCAAGCTGAACTAGAAAACACACCTAAACATGACATAAAGATTGTAATGGAATTGACTGGAATGCAAAAGTTAGAAACAACAACACACATTACGAAATAGTCATGGGGAAAGAAGGATACGACACCACGAATGACAATGGAGAGAGCATGTTAGAACTCTTTACCACCTACAACCTTATCATCGGAGGAAGTCTCTTTCCACACCACGGCATTCACAAGCTGACCTGGTGCTTCACCATTGGAAGAGGCATAAACCGGATTGACCACCTAATCATCAATGGCACCTGGAGAAGATCACTCCTTGGTGTCAAAGTGAACAGGGGAGCGGATGTTGGCAGCGACCACCACCTTGTCACAGCAATGCTGAAATCAAAACTGCGAAGAACAGACTGAAAAAGACCAGGATACCAGCGGTTTAATGTGAGCAAACTATGCAAACCCCAGGTTAAGAATACCTTTGTTCTGCAATTGAAGAACAAGTTCCAAGCTCTTGCAGACATGGATAATCACACACAGTCAGACCAAAACATTGCCAACACCAAGTGGGAACAGATCAGGAAAATATACTCTGAAACTAATAAAACATGCTTAGGAATGAAACAATCACAACACACACCTGGCAAGCCATTGAAGACAAGAGAAACATTAAGAAGAAATTCATGGAAGCCAAATCAGAAAGACTGAAGGAGAGGTACAAACTACAATACAGGAAAGCAGACCGAACAGTGAAGAGAATGGCAAGAGGGAACAAGAGAGCATACATAAACAATCTTGCCAACTTGCCAGAAGATGCTGCCAGCAGGGGAGACCAAGCAAAGGTGTACAAGATAACCAAGACATTATGCGGCAAGTACAATAGAAACACAGATGTTCCAATCATGGACAAACGAGGGAGACTTCTCATAACAGAGAAGAAACAAGAAGCACATTGGGCAGAACATTTTTGCAAAATACTAAACAGACCACCACAAAAACTGGCATCTACGAAGCAGAGGCCAACCTTTATGTCAATGTCGCACCACCAGAGAGAGAGGAAACCATATCAGCCATTAGATCCCTCAAGAACGGAAAAGCCCTATGACAAGACAACCTCAATACAGAACTATTCAAGACAGATCCAGAGGTTGAATCTTAAGCGTTACAACCACTATTTATAGCCATATGGGAAGGAAAGAAAAACACCTGATAACTGGCCAAAGGTGTCATTATAAAAGCATTTCAAAGCAAGGCGCCCTGAACAACTGCAACAGCTGGCGAGGAATCACTCTTCTGTCAGTGCCAAGCAAAATCCTTGCAAAGATCACCATCCAGCGAATCTCAGAGGCAGTTGACAAACAACCAAGAAAAGAGCAAGCTGTATTCCGAAAAAACAGAGGATGCACAGACCAGATATTTGCCCTAGGCATCATCCTTGAGCAGTGCACAGAGTCACAAAGGCAGCTATAAATAAATGTTGTGGACATCGAAAAGGTCTTTGACAGCATCCACAAAGAAAGCCTTTGGCATATACTACAGTACGTGCCTATGGGATCCCACAGCCGCTGTTCACCCACATCAAGAGTTTCTACACAACTTCACATGCAAAGTAGGAAACAGCGACCATAGCTTTGAAGTCAAGACAGGAGTATGACAAGGGTGTGTGATGTCAGCACTGCTTTTCTAAATAGCCATTGCCTGGGTGATGAGACAAACAACTGAGGTCCAGTCCAGAGGCATAAGGTGAACTCCCTTCTAAACACTGGAAGATCTGGACTTTGCAGATCTTCTCACACTTACCAGCATATGCAGAAGAAAACATCTCGACTCAACACATTCTCACAGCAGGTAGGCTTGAAGATCAACCAACAAAAGACAGATGATGACACTGAACATCTCAAGCCTCTCACCAATCCAAGTTGATGGAGTTGATCTACCCACAAACAAAGAATTCACCTACCTGGGCAACATCCTTAGGAACGATGGAGTTGCAGGCAGTGACATTAGGAGTCTGACATTATCGTGCAATTTTTGAATTCTGAATGTGAGCGTGGGATAAATGTGCATGAGCGGCGGTGGAGGGGTACATTTTCAATGGATGACTTAAATTTCGATCTGTTCTTCACACTAAGCAATCTGATGTCTTCAGCAGACTTGGAATGTAGTGCAATAGTTACATGGACTATTTAAATGATACATTTATGGTGTTTGTTTTTTGTTTTGTTTTTTTGTCCTTTTTGGAGCTTGACAGACATGGCCTCAATGAACCTTCATTATACGGAGTAAACTGTGGAGATTTTCAAAATATTTGAATTTTGTGTTCCACAGGGGGGGGAAAAACGCATAGAAATTTGGAACAAAATGAGACGACGAGTAAATAATTACAGAATTTTCATATTGGGGTGAACTTTTTCATTTTTGCTGTTGTTTTTTTTTTTAAGTAATTTTAAATAAAAATAAAATTACCATTTAAAAAAAATTTTTTTTTAAATATGATTTTCTGGATTTGATACCAGAAGCATAGATTTAGCATAAGCTCTTACAGTGACACAAATCTTAAATTTGGGTAGAAGCATTTTCAGTTTAATCATCCAAATCCTCATTAAAACATACAGTATAATTTCATACAGTACATCTCCAATATAATATTCCATCTTCATGTGCTCTTCCACATTCTAAAAACAAATTCCTCATAATTTGGTCAGTGTAAGATTGGCCGGCAACAAGGTAAACAAAGAGACAATGATGAAGTGTGATGATTCCAAGTGCAGTTTATTAACAAGGTGAATTCCAAAACATGAATCCAAACGTGAACACAAAACATAAACTAGACTTGACTAAACTTAACACAACTTGGCTTGACTATGAAACGAAACATAAACATGACTTCACCATGGAACCAACATTACACAAACAATACTCACCAATGGCAAACATGAGGGTTAAATACTAGGACTTGGGAGACCACATGACAATGATAACCAATGAACACTTAGGACTCTAAACAAGATAACAAGACTGCTAACAACCTAATGAAACAATGAACCAATGGGGACAAGACACAAGAACATGGAAACACATGACAAGGAAACAGGAACAAACATGGCATGGAACTCATTTAAAGTAAAAGACAAGAACAAAAACACATACAATCCTGACAGTCTGTTATTCATCAGCATGCTTCTAATGAAGACAGTATGTAGTTTAGCAGGGCAGTGGGCAGTGTCCAGTGCACATCTCACTGTAATGTTTTTGCTTTTCCACTGTGAATAATCAACCTGGAATCCCCAAGATGGATGGCCCTCTGGAGGATAGATCCATTTTATAAGATTACTCTTAGCTAATTAACCTCTTTCTGAATCAGAGACTTGTACATTGAAGGATTTCCTTAAAAATGGCTTGGCATTATCAAAGAAGCATTTGAGGCTGAATACAAAAAAATAAAAATGAAATGCCTTAAATGTTGTTCATTGTTCAGTATTGTTCAATGTTGTAAGATTACAGAGTTTACTACAATGTGGGAAAACAGAATCATATTCTAGCTTACTCAAATGCAATTTTGTTGGTGCGTTACCGCTTTGAAATGCATTCGATACAGTTTTATGAGTTTTAACAAATTGCAGCATGACAGATGTTTACATTTGGTGATAATAATCAACCAAGACATTACATTACATTATTAAAACTGATTAACCTGCCATAAAATGACATCGGCTTGAAAAATGGTTACAATGTACAAGCATGTAATGGATTTAATGAAATGACATTAAGTGCAACCAGTCCTTTAGCCAGAAACTATGGGTGCTAAATCAACATTATGAGGCTTGTTTAGTAAGTGCAGCTGTTGGGCTGGCATAGTCAGACAGCTGCTCCCTATTTAGTGGTACTGTTATACTGTACTCAACAGAATATGTATCAAAGAATCTTTTGCAGGTGGCTATTAATATATTATAGTGAAAAATCCAGAGATCACTAGTGAAAAAGCTTCTATTTTGCATTTCTCTAATACATTTTTTGCCATTACAAATTACATGATCAAGCATAACAATCTGAGTGAAAAGAATAAAAACAATTCTCAAAATCTTAGTGTTTGGTATGTCCCACTTTTGCTTTAATGGCATGCATTCGAGCTAACATGGTCTCCACAAGTTTGTGCAAAATCTGATGATCCAGGCCTTAATGGAAGCAAGGAAATTAGGGATGTGCAAAACTACCAATTTTCATAATCGACTAGTAGGTCGGTTGTTTGAACGACTGGTCGACTGGTCAGTGCTGAAGATAATAATGTTTAATTAGGCTCCATTATATTCACATAACCCTGATCATTCACGTTTTAGGGGGATATATGGACACTAAGTGCAGCACTTCAACATGGTTACTATTGTATATTTATCTAAAATATAGGCTAAATAACTATAACATCTTATTGCACAAAACTATCAAAGTAAGAGAAGAAATAAGCAAGGCTCCAATACAGAATGGCACAAAACCGCTTTTACACTTCTTAAATGCGGTTCAATGTAACCAGAACACTTGGGAGTCTCAGGGTGATCCTCACTGTGCATTCAAAAGTACAGAATTGCAAGATAATGATGCGTGAACACGACATCAAGCAGTTTTTTACTGCGACTATGTATTTAAACAGTGTCAAACAGAATTTGCAAAAGACTATAATCTCTCCAAAGCACCTCACAAATATAGGAAATTTACTCACAGCAGAGGATTTAATGTGCGACAGTGATCGTCTTGTAATGTATTGTTGATGCGAAGCTTTGATGGCTGAAACAGCAGCAGTGCATAAATGGGCTAAACTTAAAACATTATAGAGATGAAAATACTTGTAGGTTTTACTGTGCTGAATATTAGTCACTTTTAAGCACAGCCAACTATAATCATGCAAAAACGCTCTCCGAGAAGGTTTTTGAGATTTGCGTCTTCCGTTAAAACCACCACCACTAAAAATATTAATGTTTATAGTCGACCCCACCAATCGACTAGTCAGTTGTAGATTAGGTGAACATCATGGCACATCACTAATGGAAATCTGACCTTCTGTACAAAGGAGTTAACATGGTCAATGTCACAAATTTGCTTATTTGATTATTGACCTAAAAGTAGTTCAAAATCTTAACATTTCATCTTTGTCTTACGTCAAAACCTTAAAACTTTCTGATTTTTTCCAGGTTTCAGTTAGATTTTGAATCTCAGATTTTTGATATGGACTTTTGAACCCACTGCACTGGAGGTGTCATTAGAATTGTCAAACTTTCCACTTTTGTCAATGCTGTTTTGTGATAACCTGGTTGGGCACTTACTTGTATTTGCTTTTATTTAGGCTAAGAAACGAGATCAGATTATTGCCCTTCTGAAAAAGCAGAGATATGAGCGTATTAAGGTAAGCATTATAAAGTGTTGACCTGAATTTGGCCCCATTTAGTTAAAGCCACACAATCCACCCAGTTCTTTCCATCATTCAGTTTGTATTAGCCTAAATCTCTTCTCAGGTCTTCTGCTGACACAGCCATTGCATATTTGGATGCTGCAGGACAGGGTTCTTCGGACAGCTATGTGTTTTATTTCTCTCCCATTTATTAAAGTGCTCGCTCTCCCTTCCTCAGCACTTTTTCCCCAGAGCCTCAGCATTTCTTAGGGTATACTTCCCTATAGAGCAGGAGAGTAAAGGAAGGGGTAGACTTCATTTAAAGCAGCCTGATGATTGCAGGGTTGTGGTGCTTTACCCTGTCCCTGTTGAGTGCCTTACAAACCTAGTTTGCTAATACAAGTTGAACTGATGTCAGTTGTTTTTAGAAAGACCATATACTGGTAGTCATCTAAGGTCCATTCATTTGGAGGGCTGTGGTGGATGGCGTGATTGATTCTCCATTGAATTAAGCATACTTTTCTGTTTTTTAGACATGTAATGTCTTCAAAGCTATTTTAAATTATAGTGTTCTATTGTACATATTTGCTGTAATTACAATTTTGTGAATGTGTATTTTTTAATCTAACAGAATTAATAAAGACTTCCTTTATATTCAATATTCTTAACAGAAGGAGATGATTTCGATCCAACACAAACCTAGAAAAGAAACCCTAGAAGAACGGTATGTGCATATACAACGTGTTATTTAATTTCTCCATAAAAGATTCACATAACTCATTATAATGGTATCTTTCAAATACAAAATATTTCAAAGTCACACCTATATATACACCTATATTTTGGGAATAAACCCTAAATATTTTACAATCAAAGCCAATGGTATACAGTAGTGCAATTTATTATACCATTATTTGTGTGCTTACCAGTAATTTACTGCTGCAGGCAGTATAGGGGAGCTATTTTGCTGATGTTGCTACTATAAATCACATCCATTTATAAAAGGGAAAACACATAGGGCCTCACCTCCAATTATTATTTAAACTTTACAGGTAAACTGGTAAAATGGTGCTTGTGACTGAGAGAGAGAAAGAACAATGACTGTTTCTAACAATCTCATTATTACTTGGATATATAGCCTATAAATTGGACTTGCAGACCCAATGATGAAGGGTTATTGGAAAATCAACTGATTTAGCTTAGATATTGATTGGAAATGTCTGATATTTTCTGCTTTGCTCTGTAAGGACAGTTCAAACCTGCATTGATTAGCTGTCCTATTATCCAAAACAATTCCTTTGCTGACAAATGCATCTTGTAAAACCCTTTACTTAATGTCAAGTAGGAAGACTTTCATCAGCCTGTGTGGTAGAATGGTATGTAGTAACACTAAATTGAGCCTGCACATATAATATTTATGCTACCTGTTACATATCTGACATATGCGGTGATTACTAAGATTACGTTTTTTGACTGGATCTTTGCTGCATCTATAAAAAGAGCAAAATAGATAATGCATACATGTTTAAAAAAGAATTATATATATACAGTACTGTGCAAAAGTTTTAGGCATTTGTGAAAAATGTTGCATAGTGAGGATGTCCTCAAAAATAATGCCATAAATAGTTTTCATTTATCAATTAACATCATACAAATTCCAGTAAACAGAAAAAAAAACTAAATCAGTATTGGGGGGCTCTGTGGGGGCAATGCCATCTCTTGCAGATTGCCCTGTTTTATTTTTACAAAAAAACATTTTTTCTTTTTTCTTTTATATTTACAAAAGTAATGTTTGGGAGTCTAAAATGTATTTTTCCTATTGACACAATAAAGCTGAAGATATAAATAACCATCTTAAGACAAATGTTTTTGTGAAACATCTTAAGTGCCTAAAACTTTTGCAGAGTACTGTAAAAAGTAAGCAATTTTGAAAACATTTATTTTATTTATTTCATGTGTTCTAGACTTGCATCAAAGACCATTTCATCACCTGTGAATGAGGATCAGAAAGAGGTTCAAGAGCTCCAGTAAAACACATTGTTAATATTAAAGACTAGTCTAAGATAAATAAATAAAAAATGTCATTTTATCATGCTTCTGACCCCCAAAGCACATATGTATGTTCAAGATATTTATTGACAATAAAGCTGATGATACTGTATATCAGAAAATGAGTTTTAAACACCTAATACCGGTCAGCTCTCTGTATACTTGTGAAATGATATTTGCTTTGTTGTAGCCTGCAAATAAAAGCACATGACTTGTTAGTTACTAGCAGCTGATGACGTATGCCTGTGTTCAGTCTCGAGCCCGTGTCTCAGACTGACCTGTCTCTCTCTGGATGTGCACGAAGATTTCAACCGATTACGGGACAAGTGGATGTTTGTTTTTTTTTGTTTGTTTGTTTTTGTTTTTTCATTCTTTCTTTTTTTTTTTTCTTTTTTTTTCCTACTGTATGCCTCCTGGTGATGGATGTTCATTTTTATTTGCTTTGACATTTCTTCTTGGTTGTCCTGAAATTGTTACGTTTAGAAAAGTGGAAGTGTTGAAATGGATTTGATGAAAATATCTGGTTGCGCGTATCTGATTTGTCTCTGCTTCTCCACGTGCGCGTCTAAGCTCCTCGGTGGTGAGTAAAAACATTCGGTAATTTTATTTAATTATTTCTTTTTTATTTTATTTAGAATTAAACAATGATGTTTTGAACTAGATTTGAGATATTACTATTCAAAACATTACTCGTGACTCTTTTGTTCTCTTAATTACAACCTTGGACGTTTATAAAAACACTGTTTTTGTAGACATCATTACATATCTATTTGTTTATTTATTTGTTTGTTTTCCTTTTATACAATCGCTACCTGCCTCATGTTTGAAATTGTCAATTTATCGCAATACAGCAGCAATTATAGTACAAAACCACAATTACAGTCATTTGAACTATACTAAAACATACACCACGATCAGCCACAACATTAAAACCACCTGTCTAATATTGTGTAGGTCCCCCTCGTGCCGCCAAAACAGCGCCAACCCGCATCTCAGAATAGCATTCAGAGATGATATTCTTCTCACCACAATTGTGTTTATTTGAGTTACCGAAGACTGTCCGCATTTCCGTCCACAGAACTGCCGCTCACTGGATGTTTTTTGTTTTTGGCACCATTCTGAGTAAATTCTAGAGACTGTTGTGTGTAAAAATCCCAGGAGATCAGGAGTTACAGAAATACTCAAACCAGCCCATCTGGCACCAACAATCATGCCACGGTCCAAATCACTGAGATCACATTTTTTCCCCATTCTGATGGTTGATGTGAACATTAACTGAAGCACCTGACCTGTATCCGCATGATTTTATGCACTGCACTGCTGCCACACAGTTGGCTGATTAGATAATTGCACGGATGATTGTTGGTGCCAGACGGGCTGGTTTGAGTATTTCTGTAACTGCTGATCTTCTGGGATTTTCACACACAACAGTCTCTAGAATTTACTCAGAATGGTGCCAAAAACAAAAAACATCCAGTGAGAGGCAGTTCTGCGGATGGAAACGCCTTGTTGATGAGAGAGGTCAACAGAGAATGGCCAGACTGGTTTGAACTGACAAAGTCTACGATAACTCAGATAACAACTCTGTACAATTGTGGTGAGAAGAATAGTATCACAGAATGCTATTCTGAGATGCGGGTTGGCACTGTTTTGGCAGTACAAGGGAGACCTATACAATATTATGCAGGTGGTTTTAATGTTGTGGCTGATCGGTGTAAATGCTACAAAAGAACATGAAAGCTTTGAAAATCCAGATAAAAGAAGCATTTTTCAATGTTAAATAAAAAAGTTTCAGGAAATAAAACAAAAGAGAGTGACGTGAAGATATTATTCAAAATGTATTTTTTTATCTTTTAACTGTTTAGCGTAAAAAATCACAAATGTTTTTGTCATTGTGTCTATTCATCTTTAAAGGAATATTCCAAAATACTTTCATTGTAAGTGCCTTACTGTAACCTCGATTTTTGCTTTTCTTAAAGAAAAGGAGGAATGATTGGAAAAAAATATTTTCTTTATGCCTCAAATGCTGTCGAGCTTAACTTGTATTGAACCTGGAATATTCCTTTATTGACAATCTAGTCCATAACATCATGTGCTTGCCCCAGGCACCTCATGTAAATCCCTAAGAGCACAGTAATGTACAAAAGCTAAAAGGCGCTGATAGACAACATTAAAGATCTTCCATGTACTTTCTAAGATATGATTTATGGAAAAGGACCATTTTGTTCATATCCCTTTTCAAGTGTTCAAGTGTTTAAAAAAATGAGTTATATGTTGTCTTTGGAGCCAATCTGGAACCTATGTCTTTCCAAACACCTGTAATGTCTCTCTCAAGGCCAACAGATCTGCAAGCGTGGCACTGAGAAGCCCTGCTATAAAATCGCCTACTTTCAGGATGACCGACGTAAACTCAACTTTGAAGATGCCAGCCGAGCCTGCAGGAGTGATGGTGGAGACCTTCTCAGTATTGAGTCTAAGTCTGAGCAGAAGCTTATAGAGACTTTCATCTATGAATTGAAAGCATCAGACGGAGACTTCTGGATTGGGCTCCGCAGGGATCAAGGCTATGAGGAGATAAATGGAGACTGCCCATCTCAGTACTACTGGCTGGACGGAAGCCAGGCAACCTTCAGGTGTGATGAGAGATCGTCCTCTCTTTTTTTGTCCATATACACAGGAGTCCAAACCAATTGACATTTTTTAAGATATAACACTTATATTGTCATCCATGAATATCTTTGAATATCTGAGTGTATGTGTATGTTTCTGTGTGTGTGTGTGACAGGAACTGGCACTTGGATGAGCCTTCTTGTGGGTTTGAGGTGTGTGTAGTGATGTACCATCAGCCCTCTGCTCCTCCTGGTCAGGGTGGAGCTTACATGTTCCAGTGGAATGATGACAATTGTGAAACCAAGAACAACTTTATCTGCAAGTACAACAAAGGTTGGCAAGACTTTTTTGTTTTTGTTGTTTATTTTTTCAGTTGACTTCTCAGTCAATTAATATTACTAATACTTTTAGTATTATTTGAACATACCAACCCGGTCTCAAATCGTAATAATAGTACGAGATGGCAAAATTGTAAGAAATTATACGAATTGGCTTGAACAAAAATTTACGATTTTTACTCCTATGGAGAAAATGTTACAATTTCCCCATCTGGTTCGAATTATTATGAATTGCCATGAGACTATGTTACCAAAATCCCTGTGATTATGTTGAAGAAGGGACCCAAACCATGTCTAGGGTACAGAATATCATGGAGAGTTGGGGGTGGGCAGTTTTTAGTCAGCAACTACCCAGAACACCCTTGCAACTGTATAGCAATTTGCTTTAAACCCCTCAGATAACTTAAAGCAACTGTTCACCCAAAAATGTAAATTCTCTCATCATTTACTCACTCTCATGCCATCCCAGATGTGTATGATTTTCTTTCTTCTGCTGAACACAAACAAAGATTTTTAGAAGAATATTTCAGCTCTGTAGGTCCAGTCAATGCAAGTGGATGGTGATCAGCACTTTAAAGCTCCAAAAAGCACAGATTAAAGCAATCCATTTGACTCCAGTGGTTAAATTAATGTCTTCTAAATCGATCCGATCGCTTTGGGTGAGAAACAGATCAATATTTACTGTAAGTCCTTTTCACTATAATTGTTTACTTCCAGTTGCTCTCCGATGCCTGTCCACAAAGGGACTCGGTTCCCTCCACCTCTCGCATGACGTAAGCACGCTGGCATGTTCAAGCGAGAACTGACGCGATACAACTGGAAGTGCAGCTCGATTTGTTTACAAGAGAACGCTGTCCACAAGCTTGATTGGTTTTGCTTTCATTTGAACATTCCAGCGCGCCTGCATCACGTGAGAGGCAGAGGGAACCAAATCTCATTGTGGACAGGCATCGGAGAGTGACCAGAAGTAAACAATTATAGTGAATAGGACTTATCTGTATTTATCTGCTTCTCACCCAAAGCAATCATATCGCTTTAGAAGACATTCATTTAATCACTGGAGTCGTATGGATTGCTTTTACTACAGTTGTCTGTGCTTTTTGGTGCTTCAAAGTTTTGATCACCATCCACTTGCACTGTATAGACCAACAGAGCTGAGATATTTGTGTTCAGCAGAAGAAAGTAATACACATCTGTGATGGCATGAGAGTGAGTAAATGATGAGAGAATTTAAATTTGTGGGTGAACTATTCCTTTAAAGGTGCACTCAGTAATTATTTCCTCATTAAAAAGTTTTACTTTAATAGTAATTACATTAATAGTAATTTTGAAACATGTCTATAAAATCATGACCACATACTGTACATGAGATGAAGACATTTCAGTCATTTCAGAAAAAGCTCTACATGGAGAGGGTCCCCTTATGGAGGCTGCCATTTTAGAATCACATGACCAGCTGAATACTACTAGCTTAATCTCAGTAACCATCTTGTTATTGGAAACTTTCACTCATGGAATAAATTAATCATGGCTCACTGTGAATAGTGAATTTTTTATAATGGCATTGTTAACTGAAAACTATTGTGTTTGAATGATGCTGCATCCAGACCCCTAGGTGTCAGTTTTAGTCCAAGATGACACATTAAAAATATTACTGAGTGCACCTTTAAGTAACACTGAATCAATGGCCTGGTAACCACTCACAGGAAAATGTAAAAATGTAGTTATTGTTAAAATTTGTAACTACTAGTAGAAGCATTATTTTATCTTAGATCTACATAGAATTACCAGATCTGTAAATATGTGATAACATGGTCATAATGTGGTGTTTCAGATAAACCTGCAGCACCCATCCCTGCTGAGAATAGAACATTTAGAGGTAATTTCGAGATACACAGATTTACAAAAGCTTTCCAGTACAGCTCAATTTAAATGAATTCTGCTTTGAATAATTATAACAGTTCATTTTAAATGCACGTTCATTTACTGTCTGTGCATTATTAGTAATAATGTTTTTAAGTAAGAACCTAAAGTGTAGTAGATTCCTTTATTTTATTGTGCCCTTTTATGGGCATTTTAAAAATGTCTGCATATATTTGTTTTTTGTTATGCATTTGTACTGCACTTGTTGTGCTTGGAACAAACTTAATCCTTCTTATGTCTTACACCAGATAATGCTAAATTCTAATGTATTTCAGATGCTCTTCCAACACCCAAAATACCCAGATACCCTTCTGTCACAGTGAAGGATGATGGCATGAGAACGGTTGTATCTGAACATGCAGGTTAATCTTCTCTGCTTTTCCAAAACTTAAAGGGGTCATGACATGGCTTTTTTTTAATAATTTTAATATGTTCCTTGAGGTTCCCTTACAATATAAATAAAGTTTTTTGCACAAAAAGTAATATATTTGTAAAACATGATCATTTTCCACCCTCATTCTGACCCTCTGTCAGAAATCACTGTTTTGGTGCTGCTTCTCCTTTAAGATTTGACAGTAAACACCTACTGTTCTGATTGGCTCTCTGCTCATGACTGACGTGCTCTCTCCTTGCCATCTCACTGTTCACTGCCACTGGGCGGGGCTACGTATGCGATAAGGTAAAGTAGGCGTTGATGTGTTGTAGTGGAGGTAGTCAGACACATGTAAACCACAGTGTGACATCACAATGTGGAGGAAGTAGAGAACGAGTCATTTTGGCATCTTGGTTTCAACAAATGCTCTTTTTGCAGTGAGAAGGAAGTTTTGAGTTCTGAAACTTACAGTATGTTTTTTTATAGCACAATGACCCCTTATATGTCAAAAGATCAAGAACAATTTGAGTCTTCATGCCATGACCTCTTTGAAGTGATAGTTCCCCCTAAAAAAGGAAAATTCTGTCAACATTTACCCTCATAAATGACTTTCTTTCTGTTAGTCTTCAGTTAATCAGCTAATACAGTGGAGTGTAAAAGTCTGAGGGTGCATTGATATATTTTTTTATGCTTATTTAAACCTTGAATAAACAAAGTTGTTTGATTTTGGAAATAAATTAAAAACAAACAAACAAATATATATATATATATATATATATATATATATATATATATATATATATATATATATATATATAAATAAAAAATAATTCCACTCGATTTTCATCCATCCATCCATTTTCTATACCTGCTTATTCAATATAGGGTTGCAGGGGTGCTGGAGTCTATCCCAGCTACCTCGGGCTGAAAGCAGGGAAGCACCCTGAACAGGTGGTGTCTGTACTATATCTGCTTTACTAAATACAGTTTATAAAATTTGTGACATCAATCATGTTAAACTCTTTGTACATATAGAATAACATAGATTCTCTGGTTTTGAACAAACTTGTGGAGTCCATACCAGCTCTAGTGCATGATGTTATTAAAGCAGAAAAGGGACTTGCATAGCCTGCCAAGTACTATGAAGTTTAACTTTTCACTCAAATTATGCTGATAATATGATTTTGTAATGAGAAATTTTGCATTGAATTAGAAATGTGTTCATTAGTGGTCTCAGACGTTGGTCCCCACCGCATGTCGAATTAACCACAATTGATGGCTGAATACCTGGTGGCTTTTTTAATGTCAAATTTGAACAAAATGAAGACTCCTCTGATTAAATTAACCAATATCCTGTTGCGTCTCTTTTAGACAATGCTCTCAATATTGCCTACATTGTACTGCCTACTATACCACTACTACTGCTATTGATTGTGGCAACAGGAGTTTTCTGCTTCAAGCTTTTCACTAAGAGGTATGTTTTTCACTGGCCACAAAATCATTAATATTAATTAGTATTTTGGTCCTGGTTTCCAGTAACTATATCTAAACACCATTTATAGAACATATGTTTGAGTGAGAAGCAAAATTAGATAATATATTAATTATTATCTAGTTATCAAACAAAATGTAGTGAGGTCCTGAGGGGGGTAATCAACATTATGCCACAGTGTCGGTGACTTGGATCAACGTCTCCACTTCCTTCACTGGGAACTGTTCGCGGACGTGTCCCGGTTCCCCGCAACTCCAACAGACCGGCCCAAACCTCATGCCCACACCCGTGGCAGCAGCTTCCCCCACCTGAGAGGAAGAATGGGCAGTGCCAAGGGAGAGAGAAACAGTAGTGTTAATGCACTCCCGAGGCCGGGGAACCAGTTTCGGGGGAATGTTCCACCGTTTCCGGGGGAACGGGATAGGTCAGAAGGAAGGGGAGGGGGAGGGACCACAGAGAGAGAGAGAGTAGGGCGCGCCGGCCCCCGGATACGCTGCTAAGCGGTCTTCCGCCAACTGTACTGCTTCATCTAGTGACACCGGTCAGTGGCACTGGACCCACTCCGCAGATCCTTTCAGTAGTCAGGAGATGAATTGTTCCAGCACCATGAGATAAATGACATCCCGACATCGCTGGGCTCCTCAGCCAGCACCCACCGCCGGCAGGTGTCACGGAGGTGTTGAGCAAAGGCAAACAGGCAGCTGATTTCGCTCAGTGTCAAGGATCGGAACCACTGGTGGTGCTCCTCTGGACTGCGGCCGTCCCGCTGCAGGATGGCTTTCTTCAGCTCGGGGTACCTCAGGAGGTTGTCGACCGGGAGTTTGTAGGCCGTAAGTTGGGTCTCCCCAGTCAGCAGCGGTAAGAGGTGGAATGCCCATTGCGCCCATGGCCATTCCAGAGCTTGGGCTGTGCGCTCGAAGAGCTCCAGAAAGGTCTCCGGATCGTCTTGCGCCCCCATCTTTGCAATCATCATATGGGGGTTCGCTGGCTGCTGCCGGGGTCGCGGCATGCGCCCCCTCCTAGGGTACCAAGCTCTGCAACGCCCTTCGGTCCTCCTCTTGTCCTCAAAGAAGTACCTCAAACCGTTGTTGCTGTTCCACCCCCAGATCCATGAAGGCCTGGTGTTGAGCCTGGTGGATGCTGGCAAGGGATCGGAAGACTTCCTTGAGCAGCTAAGACGACTCCATAGCAGCGTATATTCCTCCTTCCGGGTTTCTGCACCAGTGTGACAAGGTTCGTTGCGTGATGGATAAGGAGGAAGCGGGAGCCGGTTTCCACAGTCTATATGAGTCAGAGTATTATTTAACAAAATAATGGTAATCACTTTTCAGCTTCACACTCAAAAAACAAAAGTCTGCTTTGCAGCATATAAGGTAAGACAAGTCAGCTTTTCAGCACAACACTCTGTAATATGGAAAACACAGTCTCTGGTGTACAACTCTCTCTCCCTCTCTCTGTGGACTGGGTCGTCTTTTATCTCCCCCGTCTCTCACTGTGAACACGGAAATGGTAATTAGTAGCAATTCATCTCAGGTGGAACTCCTTACCGCTTTCTCTCTCTCCAGATGGGCTCTCCACCACCCCCTCACCTCCACACACACATGCTGTATTGTTTATGTCTTGTGGCTTTACTTTTGAAACAGTGAGTATTTTAACATTTACGGATTGGCCTCATTAACTTGCTTTTTTTTCAGAGGAGGAGGGACAAGTCGAAATTTTTGTGGTAATCAACATTATGCCACAAATCAAACTTGTATTAAACTCAGAATATTCATTTAAGTTTGATAAATCTGATAATATTTAACAGCATAATTTTATCCATACAAGCAGGAAGAAAGAACAATCTGAGACCTGTCCGAAGGAAACAGGGTACTGGGCAGCAGGGGAAAGATGCCACAGCCCGAGCCCTGATGTCTACAACGTCATCCGAAGGCAGCACGAATCAGACCTAGCCGACACACGCCCTGACATCAAGAACACTTCCTTCCTGGGTTCTTCTCCAGACACTCCACCAGGAGATTATGACAACTTGCCACGCAGGGACACTGAGAGCGGTTTTGTGACACTGGCCAGCACTGAGAGCGACTTTGTGACGAATTATATGTTTGATACTCTGCAAGGCCATGGAAGTGGGAGATACTACAGAGACCAAGGATGGATGGATGGATGAATTATATGAATACTGATTTGTAAGAGGAACATTAGTCTGATCCTGGATTCTCCCTTTGAGAATAAACCAATAGTGGCTTTTGATGTCTTTTGGTTTTGGTGCCAGATATCCATTGTCAAATCTGGGGAGCACTAGAGCTCAAAAGAACATTTAAATGAGGTCTGGATATGTGTGTACTATGTGCAGCTTGACTTTAGGATCTCCAAAAATGTAATATGAATGAGAGAGACTTATTACAAAGAACAGTATTACATGATTTTTTTCAATCTACCATCAATTTAATGGCTACCAAAATTTTACATCTTAAGTTTACAGGTAATACATGAGTATCAGATGTAGCTTTTTACCTTTTACTATTTCTTTTTTTTAAGGTTATGTTTCTATTTTATTTATTTTTTTAGACTCCCAATAACACATGCTAAAATAACCATAACTCTAATATTAACCAGTTTCTCAACGCATCAAGCCTAATTTTGGCCACTGCAAGGATTTGATAAATATGCCAATGGTGATACAATGTTGAAAAGAGGAAATATTATTATATTTCAACAAACTGCTCAACAAATCATAATGAGATGGCTTGGATATGAGCTTGGATGCTTTGCATGATGTTGTTATGCTGCTTTTTCTGAATGTGCTGTATTGGACTCAATTACACTGCTACAATCTTTTCCAGACTGTCTTGTGAAAAAATGAAAGATCAAAAATCCTTCAAGTTTCTTATATGCAAAATATTGGAATGTGTATGCAGTGATGTTGATGAAGCCTTAATAAACAAAAATGAATGAAATGAAAACTAAATATATCTTTCACATTTAGGCAAATAATATATGTATCACTGATTAAGATTGAATAGGTTTTAAGTGTGCAGTAATAAGAGGCCATTTTTGTAGTAACCGTTTTTGACAACAGGGATCGCTGTCTGACAGCATTTTTAAACCTCGATGACTATCTAGGATCGTACTTCTACAGATGTTTAATTTGTATATATATATATATATATATATATATATATATATATGAATATTTTTTTAAGTGCTTTCAGGTATGACATTTGACAAGGAGAAGCATGTGTCCATTGTTTTTATTCTGTTTTACAATCTGCAAAAAAATAAATAAATAAATAAATAATATATACATATATATATATATATATATATATATATATATATATATATATATATATATACACACACACACTATCAGTCAAAAGTTTTGAAACACTTGCCTGAAATGTTTCTCACGATCTTAAAATTCTTTTGATCTGAAGGCGTATGCTTAAATGTTTGAAATTAGTTTTGTAGACAAAAATATAATTGTGCCACTATATTAATTTATTTCATTATAAAACTAAAATTTAATAATAATAAAAAAACGTTTTTGAAATTGATGACTTGGACCAAATAATAAAGAAAAGCAGCCAATAAGTGCCTAACAGAGATGGGAACTCCTTCAATACTGTTTAAAAACATCCCAGGGTGATACCTCAAGAAGTTGGTTGAGAAAATATCAAGAGTACATGTCTGCAAATTCTAGGCAAAGGGTGACTACTCTGAAGATGCTAAAATATAACACAGTTTTGATTTATTTTGGATTTTGTTTAGTCACAACATAATTCCCATAGTTCCATTTATGTTAGTCCATAGTTTTGATGACTTTACTATTATTCTAAATGTGAAATAAAAAATTATAATAAAGAATGAGTGTTTCAAAACTTTTGACCGGTAGTGTATATATACTGTATATATAATTTTATAGAGCCTCTATATTTTCTATGAAATGTGTACTATATTTAGTATTACTATAGTACTTTGTACGTATTTATAGAAAATATATGTCCCTAAATAATTAGTATACATTTCATAAAAAATATAGGGACTATATATATAAGTATATATATATATATAATATTTAAATATATTGTATATTTATATACATTATATTATTATACTAAACAATAAACAATGATTACATCATATATTTTATGTTTATATATTATGTATATTTATGAAATGCTTACTGTATATACACTCACCATTTTGCATGCACAGTACTGAGACCGAATATAATCTTAAAATTAAGGATTTTTCTGTATATATCTATAGGCCTATATACAGTATACATATAGCCTATGAAGTATTGCAATGGTGTCACTGCGTTGCATCTCACGAGGGAGAGGTGGACGACTGACTTTCATGCATTTTTTTTTTTTTTTTTTTTTGACAAATCAGAGAAAATCTTGTTTTTCCTTGATAATATTAGCACACTTGCAACATTCTCAGTCTGTCTTTAGAGACAAATGCTTTCATTTTTAGCCTACTTTAGTTTGGTGTTAGCGGCACTGTTCACCTGATGCTGAAGAGGCGTGCAGAATAATCTTAAATAACTATTTCATAATTATGAATAATATATATATATATATTTAATTGCGCATTAATTTTTTTTTTTTTTTTTTTTGTCGAATGTAACAGGCACCCAGACATGAAGGAACGGTTCTCGACAGTCGGTATAGCCGCTGATTGACGCACGCAGTGGATAAGGTTGTCTTGGTGACAAACTGGTCGCGGACATTCAAGCCGCTTTGTGAGATCATCCGCCCCCTTTATAAAATCCCTTCAGCACTGACGTCAATGCATGTCGAGCGCCAGAACATCATTTCTCATGCCGAGCATCAGAGTGGAATGCGCTCTCATTTCACAGACATGTAGAGCCCTCATCTGGGAACGGAGAAATGTGCACGAGCCCTTGGCACACATATGCCCCTTTTGCAATTTATCGTTGGCGTTAGAAACATATTCACACCCCGACACTTGAATTGCTTTGTAACAGAGCAGGTGAAGGTACCCAAATCATTCACACACCCTTTATTTATTCCGTAGTTGCAGTAGCAAACTATGGTCATGGCCGCCCAAGACCAAAAGCCGTCGCAGCGGGCTCCGGTTCGCGTCGGATTTTATGATATTGAGCGCACGTTGGGAAAAGGCAATTTTGCAGTTGTCAAGCTCGCGAGACATCGTATCACGAAATCAGAGGTGAGTAAACACACAATTTAGTATTTGCAGTGTGCGCGCGCTTGTATGCAATCGAAACAACTTACATGTGTACTTTTATCCTAGATAACAAAAAACGGAAATTCTTTTTTAGATATTTCCTTAGGCTATTTATACGTTATATTTTGTATAGGCGATATAATATTTTCAGCATAAGTAGCTTATGCGTATTTTCACAGTGGAAACGGTCACCTTTGATCTCTAGGGCATTGTGGTAACTGCACTATTACTATTTCGGATGTTCCAGTTGTTGTCTAGCTGGCTGGATGAATTCTACTTTAAATTTGTGCACTGCGTTTATGTGGTGTGTTTTATAATTGACACTATGCTCTTGTGTCCCTTTCATTAGAATAGATTTTTAGTAGTCTATTAGATTATTGCTAAATCTATGAAAAGATTCACTTTTCTGGCAAAGAGCATGGGCTACAGTCAAAATCAGGTTAGATAAAACCCAACTAGTACTTTAATTCTTCACTCAGAAGTGAGAGTGTAACAACTGTATATTAAGAAAGGCATTGAATATTTTTTTAAGTGCTTTCAGGTATGACATTTGACAAGGATAAGCATGTGTCCATTGTTTTTATTCTGTTTTGCAATATGCAAAAAAAAATACTTTTTAAACCTATGTACAATAGGAAAAAAAAAATATATATATATATATATACTGTATATATTAGCCTATTTTAAGATTTACACATTTTAATTTCATAACAAAATTACATCAAATTCAATTGTGTCACTTTTAACTAAATTAAATTATTAAAACGTAAAAACTTTTTATTTTGTTAAAGATTACTCAATTCAATTTGAAAGAATTGTGTTATGAAATTCATTGAAATGTGTAAATGTTAAAAATATATATATATTTTTTCATGTAGCCTACTTTATACACAAGACTATATAAAAGTGGTCTTAAAGGAATATTCCTGGTTCAATAAATGTTAATCTCAATCGACAGCAATTGTGGCATAATGTTGATTACCACAAAAATTATTTTTGACTCTGACCTCATTTTCTTTAAATAAGTCAGGCACTTACAATGGAAGTCAGTGGGGCCAATCCGTAAATATTAAAATACTCAGTTTCAAACGTGTAGTTACTAGACATAAACAATGTGTTAAATGTGAAACACGTTAAATGTGTTAAATATGTTATAAACGCTTACTAATATTATCTGTGTAAAGTTATATACCATTTTACAACTTTGATGTAACACAGTAAACCCTGAAACCCTAAAACAACCTTAAAAATTATGAAATAATACACAATAATATAAAGAGTTTCAGCTGAAGAATTAATGTAAGTGCTTTTAGAAAATTATAAGCTTCACATTTCTGCCTTTTAACCCACCAAAAATTGGCCCCAATCATTTCCATTGTATGTGCCTCACTGTAACCTCCATTTATGCTTTTTCTTTTTCTTTTTTTTTCTTTTTTTTAAGAAAAGAAGGGACAAGTCGAAATTGTTTTTGTGGTTTCAACATTATGTCGAATGAGCTTAAATTGTATTGAACCTGGAATACTCCTTTAAGCAACCAATATGTTTAGAATTATTTTTGTGCATCTAAATGCTTGCATGAATGACACAAACCTTTATTTTTCTGGCAACTGAGAATTTGCTTTATACATTAGCAGCTTTAAATTGCAGATAACAAAAACCCACTGTTTCTAATATTTACATCTGCTGAATTACAGGTGGCCATTAAGATCATAGACAAGACTCAGCTAGATGCTGTGAACTTGGAGAAGATCTATAGAGAAGTGGAAATCATGAAGCTGCTGGACCATCCTCACATCATCAAGCTTTACCAGGTACTGCATGATCACCATTGACTGTATTTACTGAATTCCCTGCTACCAGAATCTTCTTTTCCTCCTAATTAAACAGTACTAAACATGTAGAAATGTTTATTTGCTGAAAATGGCCTATGTACTCATAATAAATGTATGATAACCCATTAACTACCTGTCAGTTTTTATTTGTCATAATGACCTGCAGATATTTTCCTGTAAGACTTATGTGTTTCCATAGAATAAGGTCTTTTTGAGCCAGACCCCAACCCAGCTGTTTTGGCTGGATGCTTTATAGGGTTAGCCGTGTTATGTTATGTAAGATTTTTAGGTCACACCGGCCTGGATGCTTGCAGTATCAACAGCTGCCTGCGCTATTACACAACACAAAAGCAGCATCAGCAGCAGTGCTCCAAATATGACTTTCACTAAGGGCATCAGTCATATTGTGATTAGCCTGTCTGACATCATATATAGAGCAGCAGGCTTTCTGAAATCTGCCTACCATTTCTTTGGCTAAGTGAATTGGGAATTTCTGAAACCATCGAAAGCTACTAAATGTCATAATTTTATGTCATTTTACCATGTGTATCATGATATTTACTTTAAATAATCCCATGGTACCATACTACTATGGTAGTGCATGACTAGAAACTCATGGTACCTTGTCCAAAAAAGTAAACATGGTAGTACTATGCAACATGTTTGTTAGTGTGCACAGAACTATGAAATAAAACCTTCTTAGAGCTAGGACAGCTATCGAAAGAAAGATGGCTTACTGAAATGTAACACCTATGCCTGTAAAATAATAGTCATAACATATTATTGACTAAGTGTGAATCACTTGGCACAGTCAAGATGTTGGTTTTTTCTTCACCTCATAGAAAAGGGATGTAGAATTGTTTTCTCACTTAAAGGTTTAAGTTGCATGTGTGCATTGTGGTAGATGGAAACACTATCAGTCTCTTGTGCTTTCAAGTTTTTTGTGCTGGTTATTTGTGATTTTAATTGCATTGTTATCCATTGCCTGAATCTGAGCTAATTGTCACAAGTCACATCTCTTCTCATTCAATAGGTCATGGAGACCAAAAACATGCTCTATCTGGTCACAGAGTATGCCAGAAATGGAGAGATATTTGGTGAGTGTGTCCAATTCCCTTAATTTTACACATTGTTCCTTGCAAAAGTTCCCATTTCATTTTGATCCGTACTGACCCCCCACCCCCCACTTGCACCCCAAACCCAACACACACTGCTACTCACAGAATTTAAAGTATTGCATGTGTAGCGAAGGCATGCCTACAGTGGATTGACATGGTTTTACCACTTTTTTGTGTATAACATCCATATGTGCAATGATTCACACACTTAAAACCATATGGATGAGCTAAGCAGAAGCTGTTTTTTTTTTTTTACTTATTATGTGTCACCTGTAATGGAAAAGTTACGTGACCAAGGAAACAATTATTTCACCCGTAACAAACTGTAAAATACGTTGTGAAGATTACATCCTTTCAGATTCACATGTATATATGTAAAATGTGTGTATGCAGTGCCGACCTTACCTATTAAGCAACATAAGCGGCTGCACAGGGCCCCCGCGACCACCAGGGAGCCCCCTACTATGGGTTCAGTATAGCCTAATAATTATTTGCATTTAGTGTAAATAGCACTGACCACACAGCCTGTATGCACACTAATAGTCTGATGGAACCTAAACTAGTAAAAATATAATTATATTGTTAAAGAAAAGGATGAAAACATATAGACATAAGTATGTAAATTCCACTCATGATTTGCCAAGAGCTGACGTTGTGCCATTACTACTACATCTGGCAGTCTATGCAAGCGACCCGGGTTCAGTTTAGCCTTTTGCCAATTTCTCTCTTCTCCCCATATCCATTCCAGTTAAGCAAAGACATACAGTTACTAAATGCTGTCAGCCATCGGAGAGTCTTTTTATTTAAAATAATGAACATGAAAGGTGTAAATAAAGTGTCCAAGGGGAGTGTGATATAACTGGAAGTAAACACGGTGTCCTCATCATGATCAAGGAGGTTTGGCAGTGCAGAGAAGGGTTTGGTTTAGGTAGGGTGGGGGCCGGGACGCGTGCCTTTCATCTCACAGGCAGGCAGAGAGCGTGGGTCATAACGGCAGCGCAGTTACCCATTTCCTGAACCTGAAGAGACCGTTGACTTTACCGTTGACTGCTCTGTATGTAAAAGCAGCACTGACGAGGTCAGATGCATTTCGTCCCGCTGCCAGAAATGTATTTAAGCTCCTTTACAATACTTATACTACTACATAAACTGAATGCTGTTAGATTATTTAGAATACACTACAATACACTGCTGTAAAAATAGTATCTGCCACGAAGTACACTAGGCTGCAAGTAGCATGTGCCACTATTTACAGTAAGTGTAAATAGCATCTACCTTACCTTAATTTCTTTTTCAACCATCTGGGTTCCAGAAGTATTTTCCCCATTAATTTCTTCGATAGACTTTTAATAAAATCGTTCATAAAAGAGTTGTGAGCCATGAAACAATCCAACCAGCTCCGAGGTGAATCACAACATCACAACATTTGTTTTGAGGCAATAAAGTATTTGAAAATTGGACAAAAAGACAAAGGTACAAGGCTGTGTACTTACCGTCTTTCATGAGGGCACAAACTACAATCCCATGAAGCATTGCGAAGGATGTAATTGAATAAAAAACTATAGGAATATATAAAACTATTGATTTTAGGCTGTTGATTATAAGTATAGAAACAATATATTTTAAGTTTATTGCAAAATATTCCAATATGTACAAATATATAAGTAGTTTAAGTGAAGGGAGACCGACTCGATTACATCATTCACAGTGCATCATGGAAGCGCGCCGTCACTCCGAACCACATTTTGCGGGTATCGTTGGATGCGGTTCTCTGATTGGTGGATCTTTCTCTGCTGTACAATGGGTAATGTAGTTGTTTACCATGAATTCTGCAATCAAACACGATACAATGAAGTTGAGATAACGCGGACGGATGGCTTCAACGGAAGCATATACCACTGATGAACAACCACGTAGCTCACATTAGGTCTGTCTTTAAAGGTTTATAATTTATCGTTGAAAATCAATTAGTCTATGGGATAAATGAATGGGATTTTTCCTTCTGGAACCAGACTGTTGCGTTCTATAATGAATTGAATTGACCCTTCGCTAAGCTCCACCTTAAAAGCGCTTCTGGCCAATCCTGTCTTAGCAATTGCCGCCATTACTCTGACACACGTTTGCTATTTTACAATGACAGCCCATGGAAGTAATGTGCATTTGAGTACTATTAAGCAGGATTTTATCAAAATAATCCAAAAACTGTAAAACAAGTTGTTGCCGGGTCATTTGTAATAGTGACACAGAAAGGATACCTGCATATTTCTTTTTTCAAAATAATCTTTAATAAATCAGGAGAAGAGCATGTTATGAATTAAACTGTGTCAGCCCTCATTCCCAAATGAACATATAACATCTGCAATCACACCTACATTTGCTCCAAGGTAAATGAATGCTAATAACTGAATGTTAATTAATTTATGTATTGATTCAAGTCATAGTAAAAGCTATAGTAAATAAACAGTTCACAACATCAAAATGAGTGTGTTATGAGACGTTGTAAACAGCTCTGGTCAATTACGCTAATGTTATTAGATGTGTAATTGCTATTAAATGAAGTTTTTCTCTTTTCAAGTGACTGTAATAATTTGCCTTGATTCTGATTCACAGTCTCCACAGTTTTTAATAAAATTTCTGTGTAATTTAACAATTTATTTTACAAAAAATATGCACTACAATTTCACTCTTCATACCAGCCCACTTTAAAATATTATCCACTTCGTTTTATGAGAATATTTTGCCAAAAACCACGTTGTTCACGGCAATCTCCCATTCATTCCAATGGGGAGTTCTGCAGAGCTTGTCAAAGCGAGCAACATTAGTAAAGGGAGGCGGAGCTTAACAAAGAGTCAATTGCAATAGACCTTTTTCACACTCCATGTTTTGTAACGTGGAAGTAAACGTTTGCAGGGTAAACTTTGACAGAGGTGAATGGGAGTGAATGGGAGATCACAGCAAATATTATTTTCACTTACCTGGGCCGTTGCCCAGGGGCCCCTAAACCCAAAGGGTCCCAAGCTCTAAATCAATGATTTATTTATTTTAAGATATCTATTATAAATCCACGTAAATGTCAGCCTTATGTGAAATACCATTTGTTCGGCTGAATGCATGCTGGACGACTCGAGTGTGCGCTCAAGGAATCTGCATCTCACAGGTGCAGCATGTTTATTTGAAGGACTACAAAGAACAGCGTCTGATTTACAAAATGCTTCCAAACACAAAGATAAGGTGCAGTTTACCCTGGCTGTGTACAAAGCTGATGGTTTAAATTCATATAAGCGACAGAATTCGTGCAACAGTATGGATGACTTTAAAATGTTTAAGTCCTGCATGAATTTATTGTTTAATGATAAACCGAAAGATGCCTTAAAACCCTAAATATGTACACGGTATCCTTTAGTAATATTTGGTTAACCACGAGAGTTCATGAACGGTTATTCTGTTATTTGTCGGGAGTCAGGTCTCAGGAATAAAAAACGTTTATTGTCATAATTGATGCGTTAAACACAAACTCAGATTAGCAGGGAATAAAGTGTACAGTGAGCTATGAGCCTAAATACCTGAAAAGTGCAACAAATGGTGAAACAGAATACAGGTTTCTTGAGATGCGTTTATAATTATTGGAGTTCTTTTTAAATTAACAGTGTCTAAAAAATCTGACGGTCCTACACAACGAATTGTAAAACAGGTATCTTGAGATGTGTTTATAAATATTAAAGTTCTTTTAAACTTAACACAATGTCTAAAAAAAATCGATGGTCCTGCGCTGTACGATGAAAAAAGTGAATTGTGGCACAACGATCAAAGACATCCGTCCAGTGCATGTTTACATGCCCTCAAAAAACAATTGAAAAACAGCACAGATGCACATGTAAGCGGCCCGTAACCCTATAGCCTACTTGAAAATCTGACCCGAAACTGGCCCAAAACCTGTAGGTTTGTCAGGTACTATTGAACTCAGATCGGGTTGAAGACCTTAATCGTGCAGAATAACCAAAAAGTGATTTTGGTATTTGAATACCATGCACATCCCTATTAATAATGCATGATTTTGGAACGGATCATAATTAAAAAGTAGGCTACATATAATTGGCCGGAAGACACTGCTCCAAAGTTTTCTTCCGTCAATTTGAAAAATTCAGCCAAATTTGTCAAGTGTCCTGTACCACATAAAGGTGAATGTAGTCAGGTCATGGGGGGCCTCTGTGGTGTACTGGCCCATGGGCCTCTCAGTTCTTAATCCGTCCTTGATAGTGGTGAACCGTCAGCTTTGCGGAAGAAAAATCTTAAATGATTATGATCGGAGATGACTAAAATGCTTGGTGAAGTCACATTGTTAAAAAATCGGCAGTAGAACTTACGGCTATGCTTAATAGTGAAAGTAAGAGCATTTCCACATGCACAATACGATGAGAACTTACAGGATTTGGACTAAACAGCTGTGTGGCCACAAGAAAGCCACTTGTTAGTGAGGTTAATCGGAAAAAAAAACAACTTCAATTTGCTAGGGAGCATAAAGATTGGACTGTGGGGCATTGGAAAAAAGTCATGTGGTCTGATGAGTCCAGATTTACCCTATTCCAAAGCAATGGTTGTGTCAGGGTAAGAAGGGAAGTGCATGAAGTGATGCACCCGTCATGCAACTGACATGCATAGTGCAAACTGTACAAGCCTCTGGAGGCAGTGTTATGATCTGGGCTTGCTTCAATTGGTCAGGTCTAGGCTCAGCAACGTTAATGCGGCAATAAAATGAAGTCAGCTGACTACCTGAATGTATTGAATGACCAAGTTATCCCATCAATGGCTTTTTTCTTCCCTGACAGCATGGGCATATTCCAGGATGACAATGCCAAGATTCATCGGGCTCAAATTGTGAAAGAGTTGTTCAGGGAGCAGGAGGAATCATTTTCACATATGAGTTCTGACCTTAACCCCATTGAAAGTCTTTGGGATGTGCTGGAGAAGACTTTACAGAGTGGTTCAACTTCCCTATTATCAATACAAGATCTCAGCCAAAAAATAATGCAAATCTGGATAGAAATAAATGTTGTGATGTTGCATAAGGTTGTCAAAACAATGCCACGACGAATGCGTGCCGTAATCAAAGCTAGAGGCGGTCCAATGAAATATTAGAGTATACAACTTTTTGTCTGGCCAGGCAGTGTATATGTAAAGAATAATTGAGGACGGACCATTGAATTATTGAAAAATAATGCACACCCGAGGTTATTTTTCAATAATTCAACGGGCCGGAATAAATTATTCCGCTTATACCACGGTTACCACATCTTAATACATCGTTAAGGGTTTTATCTCAATACATTTTCTGGTTTTCGTCCCTAAAACGCACTTGTGAGTGGAACTACTTTCCTGTAATACAGTCCGAGCCTTCATTGCTAGTTTGAAAACATCACTTTAGAACTAGCAACAAAGGACTGCGAGGCTTGCGCTGCTTTCCTGGAGCATTTACTGGAGTAACAAAGTAGTGTGTTTGTGTGTGGGAGAAAGAGTTTGTGAGTGAGTTTGTATTTGAGGGATCGAAAGAGAGAAGCTCAGAAATTGAGAGAGATCACATGTGGGATTACCTTTTTTTGTTGCAGCTCTCGTCAGAAGTAACATTGCTCCAAGTTTAAGCACTTCTCAGCTGCAGCGAGGGTTGCCATATTTCCGATGTAAATCTTAACAACTGTTTTCAACCCTACAGAGATGCCTGACATAACGGCTCTATTTCTCACACTCGAGTAAGTGTGTGTGTATATGTATGTGTATGTGTGTCCACGTGTGTGGGAGTGTGTAAAGAGAGGGGGAGGGGGAGCGCAAGGGTGTTTCCCACAGATATTTCAGATAATATAGAAACTGTTGTATTGATCAAGTGTATCTAGCTTTGATACAGCTCAAGCCTTCGTTGCTAGTTTGAAAACGTCACATTAGAATTAGCAATGGAGGATGCGCTGCTTTTCTTCATTGGAGTAACCATGTGTCTGTGTGTGTGTGTGGGTTTGGGTGGTTTATGAGGACATTTGTTAGGTTATAAACTGGTAATTACAAGGGTATTATGCTATATATGTGGTTTATGAGGACATTTCTAGTGAACATACTAAACATACTAAAAGTTTTTTTGAAAATGTAAAAATGCAGAAAAGTTTTTGTGAGGATTAGGTTTAGGGGTAGGGTTAGGGTTAGGGGATAGAATCTATAGTTCATACAGTATAAAAATCATTATGTCTATGGAGAGTCCTCATAAGAATAGCTGCACCAACACGTGTGTGTGTGTGTGTGTGTGTGTGTGTGCATGCGCATTGTATGTATGTGTGCGTGTGTAAGTGCAGGTGAGACAAGGGAGCTTTTCAACCGAAATTGAAATAAATGTAGGATATAATTGACATTGTTTGTCATTCTTATCCGATGTACTTAACCAGTGTCTTTGTTTTAATTGGTTATTTTGTTGTGGTAGCCTGTAGGGCTCTTTGAAATAACTGAAATAATTTGGTGAAGTGATATGGAACCGTTATGCGGCAAGACCTGGAACTACTTCATAGCCGTGCGTTTACATGAAAAATAATTGCACACCTTAGAATGTCCGTCAACCAATCAGAATCAAGCATTCAACAGACCCGTGGTGTAAGTAAAGAATAATGCACAGTCAGCCGGTTGTTATCACAAAGTAAACCCTGACAGGGTGATCAGGGTGACTTTGCGATAACAACCAGCAGACTGTACATTGTCCCGCTTATTACATGGCTACTAACCAAATAAATGGACATAAAAGATTAGTTATAAATAGCTGAAAAGCTGAATTCCACAGTTTGCTTCGGAGTTCTTTTGCTGTTTACTTTGTAAATAATGACCATCTGACTCATTATGCATCTTATTACAAAACTACTTGCCAAATAAATAAATAAATGCACATAAAACATTGATTTGAGTTGAAATTATTTTATTAGCTTTCTTGTAAAGATCGCACAGTGATCTGAGAAGCAGGAAAGATGACTTGCAATACCCAGATGAGTGGTCTGATATATCTTAATCCCTGGATGTGCGGTTGTCCTTCAGAGATATCAGACCGCTAGATGGCACCATTGACCAATCAGAATAGAGTATTCCAGAGTGCTGTGTAATATGTATTACATGTACAGTATATGTGTATTTCATAAATATATATGTCTCTACTCTAAACCGTTGAAATATTAATAATATAAATGTTGGCTGATATTATCATTTAAATGCTTTTTTACTTTAGTACAAAAAAACTCAAAATGTGTAACTCAAAATGTCTAAACTCTTTTCATTGTCTGAATGGCACTGTAAGAGCTGCAGTTGTACATCAATGTGGTATGATATGATCAATATTGTGGTAGAATAACATTTAAGGATTTGTTCTGCTAAAATGATAATTGATGGTTCAATCCCAAGTATGTGTGACCAATGAGCTGGACAGTTGCAGAGATCATAATACTGCTCTATCCCCATTTTAAGATACACTGATCAGCCACAACATTAAAACCACTGATAGGTGAAGTGAATAACATTTATCTCATTACAATGGCACCTGTCAAGGGGTGGGATATACTAGGCATCAAGTGAACAGTCAGTTCTTGAATTTCATGTGTTGGAAGCAGGAAAAATGGGCAAGCGTAAGGATCTGAGCAACTTTGACAAGGGCCAAATTGTGATGGCTAGGTCAGAGCATCTCCAAAATGGCAGGTTTTGTGGGGTGTTCCCTGTATGCAGTGGTTAGTGCATACCAAAAGTGGTCCAAGGAAGGACAATCGGTAAACAGGTGACAGGGTCATGAGTGCCCTAGGCTCACTGATGCGCGTGGGGAGCGAAAGCTAGCCTGTCTGATCCGATCCCACAGAAGAGCTACTGTAGCTCAAATTGCTGAAAAACATAATGCTAGCCATGATAGAAAGATGTCAGAACACACAGTGCATTGCAGCTTGATGCGTATGGGGCTACATAGCCGCAGACCGTTCAGAGTGCCCATGCTGTCCCCTGTCCACCGCCGAAAGCACCTACAATGGGCACGTGAACGTCAGAACTGGACCATGGAGCAATGGAAGAAGGTGGCCTGGTCTGATGAATCACGTTTTCTTTTAGATCATGTGGATGGCTGGGTGCGTGTGCATCATTTACATGGAGAAGAGATGGCAACAGGATGCACTATGGGAAGAAGGCAGGCCAACAGAGGAAGTGTGATGCTCTGGGCAATGTTCTGCTGGGAAACCTTGGGTCCTGGCATTCATGTGGATGTTACTTTGACACATACCACCTACCTAAAGATTGTTGCAGACCACGTACACCCCATCATGGCAATGGTATTCCCTGATGGCTGTGGCCTCTTCCAGCAGGATAATGCGCCCTGCCACACTGCAAAAATTGTTCAGGAGCAGCATGACAAAGAGTTCAAGGTGTTGATTTGGCCTCCAAATTCCCCAGATCTCAGTCCAACTGAGCATCTATGGGATGTGCTGGACCAATAAGTCCGATCCATGGAGGCCCCACCTCGTAACTTACAGGACTTAAAGGATCTGCTGCTAACGTCTTGGTGCAGATACCACAGGACACCTTCAGAGGCCTTGTGGAGTCCATGCCTCGACGGGTCAGAGCTGTTTTGCAGCACGATGGTGACCTACACGATATTAGTCCGGTGGTTTTAATGTTATGGCTGATTGGTCTATAATATACAGTAAATGTTTTAAATGCTTAATAATATAAAGCTTTTAAAATGATATTTAATCATGCACCACAGCACTTAGTCCTATTTTGCTGTATAAAATTAGTTAATGCAAGTTGGTTTGACTGTAAAGTGCAATATGAAAAGACTAATTTATGATTTATGCGTTAATTTGCTTTCCCAGAATGTCCCTGTATGCTATGTGAGATTGAAGTTTATTGTTTGTTTGTTTTTTTTGGTGCTGGATTAGGTCATCTCTTCTAAAGGTATTATTGTAGAACATCAAGTGATTCATCTGCCTCTATCAAAGACATTTTTCAGAAATTATGCAATGCTTTTCAGATGTTCTGAATCTTGTATTGGCTTGTAACTGGGAAAAGGCCAATGACCTTCAAGTTACTTAATCACAGTTCTTCTTACCTGAAATTCTACAGAAGTGTAGTGATTAACATTCATTCATTCATTCAATCAATCACTTAATACAAATGTATATATTTTTGTGAAAAGTGAATGTGGCCGTTTGTTAGGCTCCCGGTTACTTGTGCGTCATATTTTTATTTTCCATATCTCAAAAGTTTTCTAATGTGAGGTGTGCTTCTTAATCATATTTTCGGTCTTTATTCTGGATGTTGGTGGAAAAATTGCAATGTGCGATTTTTGTTGCAGGTTCTAAATATCTTTATCAACATTATCATGAGATGCATTAGATGCTTATTTTCCTTAGTACCTGCTGGGTGCAAATTACATTTTGTCATATACTCAATCCATAGGGATGTGAAGCCATCTGTCAACTGAATATCGAACCATCCCGCTCGTGCTGCACCACACCGCTTCACAGCGCATTCGTATGCACAGCGCATCCTTTGAAGTCTCCTACATGTCCCTAACACATGGGCTGTATGACGCATGCATGCATACGCATGCAACTGCAATCACCATGCCCTCTACAACTGATTAACTGCTGTTTTATCAGCACTCGGCTCTCATCTGAACTAGGCATGGCTGACAGTCAGGTTCTTTTGTGAATGGATGGTCGGCTGATGATAACAGATTGGCCTTTTCATGCCATGATTTGGAGGGACTGAATATATGCTGCTTACTTATGTTGTTTTTGTTGGATTTGATTTATGAAAAGCTGGTGGATGCCTATTCATGGCACTCTGTCATAGTAATAGGTATTAAGAAAACACCTGTGATGCATGGAAGTGGACGTGAATACTGTGTCCTTTAAGCCCCTTTAATAGGCTAAGAATGAATGAATCTCCTGTGTTATGAAGATGAATAGAATGTTAATTGTAATCACTCAAGTATCATCGAACCACAGCTTAAAACATATTTCTTTGGCTGCTGTTTATATTAAAGTGGTCATGTCATGGATTTAAATGTTTTTCATTTTCTTCCTTGAGGTCCACTTATTATGTTAGTAAAGTTTTGTAGTACAAAAAAAACAGTCATAATATAGTATCAAATGACCTTTTCTATCCTGTGTTTAGCCCTCGGTCTGAAACGCTCTGTTTAACCCATAGTACAGCTTTAAGAAACACCCACTGTTCTGATTGGCTAGCATCTTTGTAGAGTGAACGTCCTTCCACCATTAAACATGTGGAACTGTATTTTCCAAAAATGAAAGAATAAAAACATACAAGCGATTTACAAAATCCACTAAAAGCACTCACACCAGACAATCATTGTCATATGTGTCCCAATATATGTGAACCACACAATCAAATTACAACAGCTGTTTGACTGAACAACTGAAAACTGAACAAAGTCGAAACACTGTTGCTTCCCAATACTTATATTATTTGGCATACAAGATTTGGTGATAAAATAATGCTATGTAAAGTTGACAACAGTGAAAATAGTCAAGACTAACACAAGCCGTGAATGTGAAAGATTAATAAATCTGTATTCAGCTGTAAAGCGATTTATAAGAGACGGTGCATTCTCGGTTTTCCACTGTCTCTCTCCACATTAATACACTTCTCATGTCGACAAGTACGAGATGTTCACCAGGTGGGGTTCCCCTGCGTGATCGATTTGCAGGGGGAGAGGGTCTCTCTCGATTGAATAGCCGCTTAATCACTGGACAAAGGGCATCCTGACATGTTCATTTCAGTCAAAATACAGGACGTCCTTGCTAAAATGAGGCAGTGAAGACATCTGGCAGCCTTAGTAGCGTGTGCTTTACCACTGCCCTTCGTCACGCTCCGTGTTCTTTTAACATAATAAATCATTTAATCTCAAATTAGTACTTCATGAGGAAATCTGTATTTCTTACTGTTTCCTTCATACCGTGTAATAGGCACGATATGAAGGAACTGAATTTCTGAATTCACTGCGATGATTGCGTATGATGTGGAGGTAGGGCTATTCAAATTGTTTCTAAGACATTTTCAGCGATCCTTGCACCAAACTTTGGATTGGCTTTGCACTCAAGCAAACAGCCACTTTTAACCGTGCACTGGAGATAGTGGAGCAAGACCATATATCAGCCACAGAAGTGGCTTTGCACATTCATGACCTGAGAAAAGTCTTGCAGGCCAGGCTGGAGGAATCATTCATACCCTCTGACATTAAAAAGCAGTTGGATGCCCTGGATGAACCTGGTGACATGCGAGCAGATGATTTCTTTTGTGCAGTGAGAAACTTTTATTCAGCATCGGTGGATTACCTCCAAAATTGGAGCCGCTCATTGGAGAACAGAGAAAAACTTGAGTGGGCCCTACTGAGAGATATCCCAGAGTGGACGTTCAGAGCATCCTCGAACACTTTTACTCCAGAATCCCCGCTCTCAGTTTGATTGACGAAATCCTGCTCTTTGATGAGTGGGCTTGTGTGAAAAACATTGTCACTCATCACATCTCTGAGTGGAACATGAACAAGACGGCCGTGTCTGAGAGATGGACAGACATTTTTCGTGAGCTGGTGAGCAAGAACATCAACTTCGGAGTCTTAGCCAAGGTCGCAGAGTTTGTTTTATGCCTGCCTGTAACATCTGCATCTGTGGAGCGTGTGTTCTCATTAATGAACGCTGCATGGACACCAGATAAATCTCGACTCAGTGTAAGAGTCATGAAGGCAATGCTTTTCCTACATCTTAATTTTGGTCTTGACTGCTCTGCATTTTACGATAAACTCTTGAAAGACAAGCGCACACTGAGAAAAATTGCTGCCAGCGAAAAGTATAAGGTGACAACAGTTACAGATGCAGATGTATTCGCATTGATCTGCACCTAGGTAAGGATACATCAATTTCATTTTTGCTGAGAGGGGGATGTCCCATTTTCCACAAGCAGGAATCTGGTTACCCTGCTTACATATCAATTCTTCATACGACTCAATTTTTTTCAATTCCCCCAACCATTCATCAAAAGGAATATTTCTAACAGATTTCCATTACCTTAGTATTAATGTACAACCTGTTAACAAAGCCAGTCGACACCATTGAATTTTATACTTATTCACATCTACTATCTCTGGTAATATACCCAATGATTGAGTAATATAATTAATTTGAGGTATAGTTATCATTTTCATTATATTAATCTTACCTATTAATGAGAACCCTAATTTAGACCAATTCAAAAACTTACTCTCAATATTCTGTATAATAGGGAGCAAATTTACTGTCATAATATTAACCAAACATGATTTTTGTTTTTTAATGTAATTTTAACAATAGTTTACTGTAAAAAGTACATGTGTTCTCTTGTTAAACATAGTATAAATTTGTATCATTAATTATATGGTAAAATCATACTTTTTACATCTAAAAATTATTATTGTGCGTAATGTGCGACAACAACTGGCTGACTGTGCATTATCCCTTACATATTAATTTATTCCAGAGTCAACTTTATGCTGATTTAATTACCAATATTGGGTAAAATTAAAAGGGTGCATTTTGCCTTTGTGGGGCAGAATTTAAAAGCAGATAGTTATAGAAAAACACTCACTCTTTGGCTGGATAACTTTAGATTTTATAAGCCATATCAAACTTTGTAATATTACATAAATAATATGGCTAATTTTTTTACTTCTCAGTTAAACTCCAACAGTAAAGAATCAGTAGTCTACTGTATTATATCTAATGATCATTCAGTGGACACTTGCACATATTTTTTCCTTGTGCCTGCCATTATTGCCGTGAGCGACTCATGACAGTACCCCCCTCAACTGACGCCACCTGGCCTCCAAACCAGGCAAGATAATCCAAGTAGGCACTGGCAGGTAGACCAGGGTGGCACTGGTGGGACAGACTGGGGAACAGAGGTGGGACAGACCAGGGAGGAACAGAAAGATAGGGGACAAGCCAAGGAGGAGCAGGAAGCATCAGCCAAGGGGGGGAAGGTGGGGGAAATCAAGGGGATGGAGCTGAAGGTGATGAAAGAAATGGCGGAAGATAGGGAGACCAAGACAGATATGGTGAATGATCAGGAGACCAAGATGGATCCGGCTGATGACCAGGGAGCCAAGGCAGAGATGGGGGATGCCCAGGAGACCAAGGCAGATCCAGCAGATGACTAGGAGACCAAGGCAGAGATGGTGGATAACCAGGGGCTAAGGTGGACCAGGAAACCTGGGTGGAGCTGGCAGAGGACCTGGAGACCAGGGTGGACCAGGAGACCAGAGCGTTGTTGGTGGAGAGCCTGGAGACCAGGGCAAGGCAGCGGGAGACCCAGAAGAGAGTGAGGTCAGCACAGCAGGGAATTGGACAGGTTCAGCAGCTGCTGGAGAAATTATTGGGTCGGCAGCCTCTGGGGAGACGACTGGCTTGATGGCCGCTTGGGAAATGGGTAGGACATCAGTGGCCACAGGGAAAGGGACTGACTGGGCAGCTGCAGGGGAAGGGACTGACTCGGCAGCCGCTGGAGCGCTGGAGAGGTTGTTGGTTGTGGAGGGAAAGGGACTGACTCGGCGGCTGCTGGAGAGCTGGAGCTGGAGAGATCATTGGCAGCCACCAACTGATACAGCAGCCCCTGGAGGGATGGTGGGGTCTCCTTGGGAGCTGCAGCTAACTCGGACCCCTCCTGAGGAGCTACAGCTGACATGGGCACAGGCGTCTGCCTCTTCTTCCTTCTCCTCTTGAGGATGGTGGAAAGAACTGCAGGAGACATTGGTGCCCCCTGGAGGTCATCGATGGACTTGCAGCTGACCTGACTGCAACTAGACTTGAGGTGGTGGGACACTCTACATAGGGATGCGGCCATTGGCTTGAAGAGGCCCACTCCTCATGGTGGGAAAGGTAGCCCACAAAGAGAATTCTCACTCCTCCCATTACCCAGGGGACGAGGGGCTTTTTGAGCCAGCTGTTAAAAATGTCCTTTAAAGTGGTGTCATTGTAGTCCAGCCCCAAATGAAGCCATGTGCTGAAACACAAAACAAACACACACCCAACCAAAACAGACATACAGAGGGCAGTCCAGATGGGATCATGCCACTATCATCTCTTAAAATACCGACCACTCAATTTTAACATTTGCATTTACACATATACATATTTGCTGTATGAAAGACACAACAAAAGATGCACATTTGCCCCATGAAAAAGTTTGTGGGTGAACTTTGGTTTTATCGAAAGTGAGGGGTAATCAATATTATGCCATAAATGCTGTCGACTTAGCTTAATTTGTATTGAACCCCAAATATTCCTTTATAGTCAGTCTGAAATCATCTGGGATATTGTTAAAGCTGATTTTTTTTTTGTTTGTTTTTTTGGTTGCAATTAACAACCAATTAACGACACAATTCATAATTGAGTTAGTACATAAAAAATACTTGTTAAAAACCCTATCCTTGTCTTACCACGATTCACAACGGTAAGCCTACTATAATGATTTTTATTTAGAGCTGTTACTTTACATTTCAAAAGTAACCCTCCCAACCCTGCTTATATTGGTTGTCATGCTTTAATGAATAGAATATTACTCATGTGTTTAGAGATCGCAATTTGTTTATGTTTCATTTTTCCGGTGAAATTACTGAAACATGTTGATGTTTATTCATGACTTATATTCATGACTTCTGAGTATTTCAGAACATTGCTGCAGTTTTGAGATTCCCAAAGTGTGTGTGTGTCGCTATTTTCTTGGGCAATTATTTTATTTATTTTTTTAACCTCAGTCACAGAAATGCATAAGTTGTTGTCACTTTCCATTGTCCTTTTAACAGAAAAATGAAAAAAACATGATTATTATTATTACTGTTTGCCTGACAAAGACCTAATGGTCTAAACGTTGCAAGCAAGTGTAAGCCAATAAAGTATTATTGGAGCAGTTAAATCAGTGTGTGGACACTTACTATTTTTTTCCTTTTAGTAGATATCTTGTTTAAACAGTTCTAAAAGCCACTGTAGGTACAAGGTAGATCCCCATAAATGTATGCTCATCTCAAGTTGTTAATAATATAGCGATTTCATAGCACAGTAATGTGTATAATTTTTTTAGCGTGTTCCCTATAATATAATTTTACTTCCAACGAAATTCGATTGTTGATTTTTTTTTTTAAAATAATGGTTCACTTGCATTGCCCAGAAGAGCAGTGCCAAATCACAACTCATGTAAAATGTTCCTCCTCATGCTTCAACTGCTAGAGAGCCAAAAGTTACATAGTGTAGCTTTAAAAAGAAACTTCTGGCATTCATTTTTAAAACCTGGATCCTTTAGAAGGATATGAAGAGTAGCAGGTGCTACACACAGCCAGAAACAGCAAGGTTCAACAGACTTTCTCACATTGCACCGTTATCATTTGTTCTTCTGGTGTGTAGGACTAAGAGTATTTATCCTGCTTCCTCCATATTACCTCACCGTGAGGGCAGTCCCAGTTTCTGAATACTAAATAGGTGCTATTGATGTGTAAATGTGTTATGTGTAAATGTAAAGGACATCAGAAAGTTGCGAAAGTTCAGAACAAGCCATTTTTGCTGCTTAGTCTTTTTGGACTCTGGAGGAGTGTTTGAGTTCTGAAAGTTACAGTATGAAAACTTTATTCTTTATGATATGACCCCTTTAATAAGCCCCCAAAAAGCACTTAATCAGGAATTAAATGATCATTACTGTTAAACAGATGTATCCCTGCCTTTTCCCTGCTTATTATCACCATCTGCCATTCTCACTAAAAATTCATGACTATGACATGTTGCCTGGATGTGCAGATGACGACCCAATAACACCTGATCCCTGTCTGGCAACACAGACTACCTGGCCAGCCGCGGGCGGCTCAGTGAGATGGACGCGAGGAGGAAGTTCTGGCAGATCCTTTCAGCAGTGGAGTACTGCCACGAGCGCAGCATTGTTCACAGGGACCTGAAGGCTGAGAACTTGTTACTGGATGCACACATGAATATTAAGATAGCAGGTAAGAGAAGGTGTCCTGTCTTCCTTCTTAGTTCTGACAATTAGGAAACAGATTATAAGAAGGTTTGGTGTTAGTTAAACCAGTATGGAGTTGATTGTTTTGTTTTTTGTTGTTGTTTTTGTATTTATTTTACTTGTTTTAAAGTAGCCTTCTATTTCCTTTCCCAGTTTAATTTGCAGAGACAACCATAAGTAAGCCATACATTGGTTGCCTTCTGTGAAAAGTTTAAGCAATGTGGCACTGTGGTGCTTTGAAAACATTGTTCTGTTTATTTGAGTGGTTGAACCGTTAACTTCTGACTCAAACAATGCCATGAATTTGGGGCGGTATTACCTTCCAGGAACAATGTAGAATGGCGGTGGGGCTGTTGGAGTTTTTTGGAAACATGATCGGAGACAATCATTATTTTTGAAAATTTGTTTGGTGGCTATAGTGGCACAGAAATTACAATAGTGAGAAACAATTGTGCATTTCAAGGGCAAATATTAGCATTGTTTAAGCACATGGAGTAGAACATTAAATGCCTCCTAAAGCTAATTTTGGTGAAATGGAAGATTTTGACAATTCAATACAATCCAGCAATCTATCCGTTTATACAGTTAAATAATCTACTATCCTGTTATACTATCCATGTTCTTGATTCTTTTCAGTACTAATCCTTATATTTATGAACTACTGTGGTTAGACATTGAATTAAAATTGGATCCAGTGCATTTTTTTTTTTTTTTTTTTTTTTTTTTTTTTTTGCATTATCTACCATGAACGAAGTATTTATATGTGGTCAAATTGCCCAAATGTTGGTTGGGACATTTCTGATTTTCTGAAAGTTTGTAGGGAGATAGTAAGGGATTAAATGTAACACCCTTAAATCAATCCCTAAGGTAAGAGGAAATCACGCTTTAAGTGTCTACTTAAGGGAAAAACTTAAGGTGCTTTATGAACTTAGCCATTACCCTCTCCTGTGCATTCTCTCTCACACTGCACACACACACACACACACACACACACACACACAATGCCATCATTGGTCTATCATGGGATCACATATTTACTCAGTGAGATCAATTCAAACTGGATTTAGTTGCACAGTTCATTCTTCAAAAATGTACATATACCACAACTCATACTGTTAATGCAGAACAATATCTCTGCTTTGTAATATGATGTAATAATTTTTGTTGCATTCATGTTGCAAATCACGTCACCTTTTTTGCACACTACATACTTATACTGAACTTGCCTTGAAAAACACATCTGTCAAGTCTATTTAATAATATTTGTGATTTTTTTTCTTTTTATTTTATTTTATCAATTGTTATGATTTACTGAGGAGGAGTGATATATCCAGGCTGGGTTATTAGCCTGTGTTTGCAGAGATTATCTCTACTGGCCAATAACTGTCTATGTTTGTCTAATTACTGTAACAAAATTGTGTGAGTCTGTGAGTTATAAAACCTTCAACTTTGGGCACGTTTAGCACTGTGGTTTTCTAGAAAGTAAAATCTCGTTTAAAAAAAAAAAAAAAAAAGTGTATGTGCATGCGTCATAGGATATTTATGTCATTTTTCCAATTTTTTCTGAAAGTCGTGAAAATTCCCATCACAGTGTCATTTCCTGCACATCTCAAATTCTGTATTGTGTTTGATAGAATTCTGTGGTGGAAATTAGGGTGGTAGAAATAACATGTATACTTTGTTGTGGCAATAAAAACATTTTATGGAACCTCAATACAAAGAATTATATAACATTTTCACACAATTTTTTGAATAATTTGGCAAAATTACAGCTTGATTGGAAATGAAGGCCTATACATATATTCTGCTCACAGGTGATATTTACCTTGATTTTACTTTTCTATTATTAAAACATCATACCCGTATTTCATCTCAAGCATGCTCTTTACTTGGACTTTTGTTGACTTGGTAAACAAGTAACTACAACTAACTATTCAAAAAATAAGAAAAAAAAGCTCTGCTAGGGGCAAAATTGTTTGGAGTGGTGTAAATGACGGGACTGTGGGACAGTCATAATTTTAGAAAAATGGGTTGAAATAATTTTCAAACAATAAATATATATATATATAAAATTCAATCTTTGCTTAGATGATCATATAGTTTTAAACATGTAATAATTTGTATTTTTATAATAAATATTCATAGTTTATATTGAAAGACAAGGACAAGGCTAAAACAATAAGTCTATACATGAAAGGCATATGAGTACCAAAAATAAATGATGAAGGCCAGGTAAAATGTTTCCAAGTCAGTTTTAATAGAACCTTCATATATATATATATATATATATATATATATATATATATATATATATATATATATATATATATATACACCCTACTCTAGATACTGGCATCGCCCATTAAAAAGCCCGTATCAGTCAAACTCTAAAGCACATAGTGTGAAATTCATTAAGACCAATGCATAACATATCAACAAAATAACTAAATACCTGCAGCTGATCTGACCTAAATTCCCAGATTTTATCTAGATATCATGCGGAATTGTGCAGAAAAACAATCCTCTTCTGTTTTGTTTTTTCCATTCAGGAATTGTATTGCATTCTTGTGATGTTGAGAAATGATTGCGGTACAAAGACACTAGTGGGAACGGGGGGGTGGGGGGGGGGGTTGACACTGAGGCATCTAACATGCTGTGTGCTAAAAGTACCAGTCACTACACAGAGGACAGAGCCTTGTGCCAGACAATTTGTCTGTATTTATGTCATACCAAGCTGGAGAGAGGCACTGAAACCGCATTACAGGGCATTGCCATTGTGTCATTCATGTACAGAGATAACTGTACGAAGCAAGCAGAGGCATTGAGAATCTATTTCTGTCAAAAATAGTGTGATCTTTTTTGTATGCATGTTGTCATGGCTCTGGAGAGTTTGTCGGTTTGTTTTGTATGTTTTGTAATTTTCTCTCCTCATATCTCACAGGCGCAGCTGGCATACATGCATGTCCTGTCTTGTGTGTCTGTTGTTGCCCGCATGTCGGGTGCGTGGTTGCCTTCCAGTATTGCTGTGTGTCAGCTGGTCTTCCATGGAGAATACCTCGTCTCTGCCCTCATGTCGGGAGTTAAGTTCACTCATCTCTGCTGGGTGTTTTTCTGCATCTTATTAGCTTCAACGGAGGATTCTACGAATCTGTTCTTGACTTCCACAACGCACACACTCATCCTTACGAACACACTCTTCACGGATTTCCCCTTGCGCGACTACGACATGCACGCCATTGGAGATCGCTTCCCGCTGCTGCAGCTGTTGTCGGGATTTTCTACATTCTTCCACCCAGTTACTGCTCATTAATATTGTTTATAAATCCTTTGAACTGTTCCTCTGCTCTTGGGTCTTTTTGTCTTACTATCGTTCGTTACAGAACAATCTAGCCAAGTATGGACCCAGCGAAGGAATCCACTCTTCAGTGCAGCCTCTCTCAGCAGGGAGTCTTGCTGGTATGTTAGCAGGATTAAATCATTGCCTCAAACTGGGCTTTGGAGATGATGGCTTCACAGCTCACCAAGCTCACCTCCTTTGTTCAGCAGCTCCACCTATCTCCTGATGCTGGCCCATCTGGAAGCTTCCTTACTGGCTCTGGTGTTTCCTCTGGTTCCTGGACGCTTTGAAGCCCGCATTCCCCCTCCAGCCCCGTATTCAGGTGATGCTGAATCCTGCAGCGCATTCCTTTCGCAATGTTCCCTGTTCTTCAGGTTACAGCCCTCCACTTTCGCTTCAGATATGATGAAGGTGGCCTGTGTTATTACGCTCCTCACCGGAAGGGCTGGCGAATGGGGCACTGCCATATGGGACAACAGACATCCCTGCTGCGCTTCCTATCATGCCTTTACCACAGAGCTCCGCCGAGTGTTTTATCGCTCAGCTCAAGATCGGGAGGCGGCGAGGGTTTTATCTGGACTGTCTCAAGGAGATCGACGAGTATCAGATTATGCGATTGAATTTCGCGCCCTAGCTGCTTCTTTTGAGTGGAATGACCATGCTATGTGGGATCGACCACGCTATGTGGGACCTACCCTGGCAGCTGATCCTCCTAACCATTCAGCCTCTCCAGCCAACTCGCTAGTATCCCGGCCCGACACTGAGCCTATGCAAGTCACTAGAACACAAATCTCACGCAGGGAGAAACAGCGATGTCTCATTAATGGACTGTGTTTTTACTGTGTTGCTTTTGATCATCTCTCTGCTTCCTGTCCGGTAAAAGACATCGCTCGTCGGTAGGAGAGGGGTTACTGGCAAGTGAAACACTTTTGGAAAAAAACCCTGGACTTCGGACATTTCTCCCGGCCCAGCTGCAGTATGGATCTGCCTGTCACACGGTTTCCATCTTGGTTGATTCCGGAGCTGAAGGGAACTTTATGGATTTCATATTGGCTTCTAAGTGGCGACTTCCTATGGTCCAGTTGGAAAGACCCATCACCATCCACACCCTAAGTGGCACGCCACTGTCCGTCATCACACAATCCACAAAGCCGGTCACCTTCGTCGCTGGGAATCATACAGAGCAGTTGTCCTTCTACCTTATCCAATCTCCATCGGCATCAGTAGTGTTGGGGCATCCTTGGTTGGTAACGCACAACCCACACATAGATTGGTCAACCAACACTGTTCTTGCTTGGAGTCCTTATTGTTTGTCGCACTGTCTTAACTCTGCTGTTTCCCCTGGCCAGTCTTGTGTTTTGTTGCAGGATGAACCGGTGGACTAATCTGGAGTACCATTGACATACCATGACTTGAGAGCGGTGTTCAGCCGGTCCCACGACATGACCCCTCCTCCTCATCACCCGTACGACCCTGCAATTGAACTGCTTCCTGGCACTTTGCGCCTCGGGGACAGCTGTATTTGCTCTCGGTTCCCGAGAGGGAGGCCATGAACAGGTATATCAATGAATTTCTGGCAGCCGGTCTCATTAGCCCTTCTTTTTCACTGGCAGGGGTGGGATTCTTCTTCGTGGAGAAGAATGACGGCTCGCTTAGACCCTGTATAGATTATCGGGGGCTGAATGACATCACAGTGAAGAATCGCTATCCTTTACCGTTGATGTCCTCAGCCTTCAAACTCTTGCAGGGAGCGTCCATCTTTACGAAGTTGGACTTACGCAACGCTTATCACCTTGTCCGGATTAGGAAGGGCGATGAGTGGAAGATGGCTTTTTAAAGGCCCCAGCTTACATGTGCAGGCAGGTTTGGCTGTCCTCTAAGGACATCCTGCTCTGACTCCCCTTATGTAACCTGGGTCCCAAGTTTATCGGGCCATTTACCATCGCCAAGGTCATTAGTCCAGTGGTGGTCCATCTCAAACTACCTCCTTACCTTAAGCATATTCACCCCGTTTCCACATCGTCAAAATCAAACCATTCTGAGTTACACCCTGCCACACCCGTCCCACCTCCTCCGCATCTTGTTGATGGCTCTCTGCCGTACACGGTCAGGAGACTGATCAACATCATATGGAGGGGCAGAGGGTTCCAATAATTGGTTGATTGGGAGGGTTATGGACCTGAGGAGAGATGTTGGGTCCTGGCTTGGGACATCCTGGACCGCACCCTCATAGATCAATTTCACCTCTGGCAAGGCAAATCTGCCAGGGATGCCAGGAGACAGTTGGGGGGGGGGGGGTGACTGTCACGGCTCGGTTTGTTTTGTATGTTTTGTCATTTTCTCTCCCTCATGTCTCGCAGGTGCGGCTGGCATGCGTGATCGGCATTTCCATGGGAACATTGATTGTTCCTGGGAGAATGCTGATCATGCCACTGATTAGCGTGCCGAGCAACACCTGTTATCCTCTAATCCACTCCCTTCTTAAGCCCGTCTTGTTCTCAGTATCTTTGCTAGATTGTTGTTTGATATTGAGTACTAACCTTACTCTCTCTGCCTAGTTGGTCCTGTCTCATGTATCTGTTGGTTGCCTGCGTGTTGGGTGTGTGGTTGCCTTCCAGTATTGCTGCATGTCAGCTGGTCTTCCATGGAAGACCAGCTGACATGTTCCTCACTTCCACAATGCACACACTCATCCTACGAACACACTCTTCACGAATTGCCCCTTGCGCAACTACGATGCACACGCCATTGGAGATCACTTCCCGCTGCAGCAGCCAGTGTCAGAATTTTCTACATTCCTCTACCTAGTTACTGTTCATTATTATTGTTAATAAATCCTTTGAACTGTTCCTCTGCTCTTGGGTCTGTTTGTCTTACTATCGTTTGTTACACATGTATTCCCAGAGGAACATTTTATTTCTTATACACTGAGAGCATATCTCTAATAATTTGGTCTAGGAAGAGATTAATGTGAAATGTTTCTTGTGAGTTCTTATTGAAATCTTACTGTTCATATTGGAGACTTTGGTATGTAAGCACACTTTGGGACATTGTTAAGATTTCTTCAGAAACCCTAGAGAAGACTCCATTTGCTGTCCAGTGCAGTTTAGGAGAAACAATTGAAAAATCTTCTGAAACTCTAAAGGAGACATGTGAGATTACAAGGGTCTTTTCTCAGGAGAAACATCTGATAAGTAGGAAACTTAGCAGAAGTCTCCTTTTGCTCTCCATTTAATCTTATTGCAGTCTTGGAGAAACAATTGAGATATTAAAGGGTTCTCATTTGTGAATTTTCCTTCCTGTGGATTCTTTATCCAGTTTATCCATAACCATTGCTTGATAACCAAGCCAATTAGCCTCAAACTAATTAGACATTTTTCCCCTTTACTTTTAGAACTATATGCTCACACTAGTTGTTTGCATTAGGGATAACAGTATCCTTGTTTATAGCCAACCTCAATACCTGCACCCTATGGGTCTTATTCATTCCCACCCTGACACAATCATTAATCTACGTCAGTCAGCTGTGACGCACATCAATTAATCTTTAAATGATATGGATTACATTACACAACTCAATCTGCATCACTGCTATGCACTGCTGGTTGTCTATGAGCAGACGCAGACCCTTCTGAAGTCTGTGTATAGTCAGTCAGTGAGTACCACCTGTTTCAAAACTGTCACACCACTCACTCACTTCCTCCCGCCACTGATTAACTAAAGACGTTTTTGCCGGCCAGCCGAAACGCAGTCAGGAATCTATTTAGACATCTAGAAGGATTATATGTACAATTATTGGTGTCATATATGAGTTTGCATTAGTGACCAGATCTGTCTGATTAAATGTAATTGGTTTCCATATTGGGAGCATAACACTGAGTTCAATGAGCCAGTTGTCTATTGGAACTGGGGTTGTGTTTGGAATAGCATACTTTCACGCTACTTGTACTCTTTTTGCAGTGTGCAATATGTAAACTGTACGCAGTATGCAAATTTTCTGTATGCATGGACGATGACTTGGATATTTTCTAAAATATGCAGTATACAAAAGAAAACACTGCAAGGAATACATGTAGTGCTATGACATTTGCATTTTCACATGACATTACTTTCCATATCTAGTTCGAAAAAAAGGATTGAAGCAATCAATCGTAAATGTAATAAGCACAAAATTGGAATAATTTATTTTTATTTTTAGATGAACACCACTCGCTGAATTAAACATGCAATGTAATGAGGTCATAAGACAACAATATAATATATTGTACTACAGTTTGAAGCATTTACAGTGTTATTGCATATTCAGCATATGCAGTTTCACATACTAATTTATTTAAAAAAAAATAGTATGCAGAATACAAACAGTATATACTGTGCAGTATACAGAAAATTAACACTAGTATTCCATTTTAAATTGACATTTACATTTAGAAAATATACCCCCAAATATGATGATCCCCTTGTGAGGACCCCCAGCTATTTATTTAAATGTATAAAGTGACATTTATTCTGTGTTCAAAAATAGTAAGTGTGATATTAAAAGGACAACATGTTGTTTGCAAAGTTGAATAACTGGCTTTTATTTTGTCATTGAACTAAAGACAAAAGAGATGATTAAATATTATCTATAAAATAAATACATGTAAATTTAGTTGACAGCGGATCTTTTTACTACACTTTATTATTATGATACTAGATATATAAATCTGAAGCGAAACATTTTCAATTAAAATGTATTTGTTCAGCGCTTCACACTGTACAAATACAATCACAACACAAGTGCAATCTATTTTTGGAAGTATGTACATTAATGAAGGCAATATAAATACTTAATAATAATAATAAAAATAATAATAATAATAATACATTTTGCACAAAACTGTTATGGAGATTTGTTTTAATTGCTGTTAAAATCTATGGCTGTCAATAGATTAAAATATTCACAATTCAAAATACCCCCCCCCCACACACACACTTTTTCTTGCTTTAGTCATATAGTTGGGGGGTGATCTCAGAGCTGAAGCCCAATCCTGTGCTCGAGCCCCTCCATTATGGACAGCACATCAAATGCATTTACTTTAATGTGCTCCAGAACTATATGAACCAGTAAACTCGTAACATTTTCTATGTAAATAATCTTTAAAAAAGTCCTAATAGATGAATGAATATTGTGAGTGCTGATGTTGTTAAATTCCGATGTAGATTTTGGCTTTGGAAACTTCTTCCGTCCCGGGGAGCCCCTGACCACTTGGTGTGGCAGCCCCCCATACGCAGCTCCAGAGGTGTTTGAGGGGCAGCAGTATGAGGGTCCACAACTAGACATCTGGGTAAGAGCTTCTATTGAGATATACAGACTGTGTCTAGCAGATAGGGCTGTATGACACTCATAGACCACAGTGAATTCTAGAGTCTTGCATCTTATTAGCCTTACAAAAAATTATTGTGACCAGTAAAGGCACCAGCACACTTACAGAGAAGTTCTTCTTTGTTCAGAGGTAAAAAGAAATTTGAAACAGCTGAGCAACGACATACTGTTTGCGAACATTCAGACACCGGCCATGCTGCTGGGGGAGGTGTTTAGAGGTACATTTAAATATGAGGATGCTCAAGGCTACATGTAAAACCTTAACTAATATGACATTAAAATGTGTAATCAATGACTTCATGCCTCATTCTATGAGTAGAATTCACATGAGATCAGTAAAAGAAGCTGTTTTAACAATCCAGTGATTATTTAAAGTAATATACTGTATATGCAGTAGATATTGTGTAATTTATCATGTTTACATTCTGAATTCCGTGATGGGAGAAATGTGCCATCCATTGTTCCTGGCAGGCTATTCAGCCTTACAGGCTCCATATAGTTAGGATTAGGGTGGAGGGCGTGGTTAGGGCATCTGCTGCCTGCCAGGAACAAACCGTGGTCCCTATGTACAATGGGCTCTGAATTGACGCTAATGCACTATACGTGGCCATAATATGCGCCAATTACACTCTGTTATTGTATTTTATTATGACACTGATACTACTGCAAAGATGGGTGTATAAAAGAGTGTTACTGGGTAGAATACAGACAAAAGAATGATAATAGGCATATCTCACTATGGGCAGATGTGTGAATGGATTTCGCTATAGACGACACATGAGTGAAGCAACATATCAAACAACAGAGTAAATGGGCACTTAAAATTATTTGATTAGAATATTTTGACTTTTATAGATTAATTAAAATCGCATGACATGTTCTTGGAAAATGTCTCTATGTAAACGATCGTACAGATGTAGGTAAATTTGCACCAGCTTGCTGTATTAACTCTGAATGCCGATGTGTTCATGTTGACTGATCATAACTGACCTAATGGGAATTAGACCTCAAAGTAGGTGGAGCTCCAGGTCACATCTAACAATGACATGGACCAATGGCTGTACGAAGGTGTTTAGCAGCTGGTAAGAGATTTTCTTAAAAGTTTGCGCTAGCGAGCTGTTAAGAACCAACGAAATGAACTCAAAAACACCTTAGATTTGGCCAGATTTTGTTCTAAATGACTTTACACCCGTTCATTCTTCAATTTTGCCTTAACAGGAACAGAGAATAATCCCTTGGTTTCCCTATCTGTCACACACTCGATGTTGTGTCGATGTAGTGACACTAGGGGTCGCCCTTGGGAGCCCCAAACACCTCTGATCTTTGAGAAAAGGCCAATGGGAATTGACGAGTGGAATTTGCATGCCACTCCCCCGGATATATGGGTATAAAAGGAGCTGGCTCGCAACCACTCATTCAGATTTTCTCTTCGGAGCCGAGCGGTTGTGTTCAGTGAGCTGAATCCTCTGCCGTTCCATTCACTTCGAAAAACTGTTGGATTTACAGCGCATGACAGCAGCTTCTCACCTTCTTGCACCACTGGAGTGCAGAGAATGCCCCTGGGTGCTTCAGCAGCTAAAAGAGTATATTATTCCTACTGAAAGAGTATATTTTCCATTCCAAAAAGTGGCATTAACGGAGAACGTCTTTTTAAAGATGCCTTTCCGTTTGCATGTATTTCCTGGTTACGGCCATTACCTCTCCATTTTGGATGGCCATGATCGAGGTCTTACGTGCTTGGGCGCTGCCCACGCTGAGACAGCATTCATGGACGGGTCATGTTCTCACAACGAGAGCATGACCATGGCAACATTGCGGTCACGGTTTTTTCCTTCCTTAGAGGAAAAAGCCACCCCAGCATCTCCCCGCCTCGGTCCTTCTACCTACGAGTTTGAGGCTGCGTTGGTTAGCACTGGGGGCGATTTGGGGATCCCAATGGGAGCCACTCCACCGGGTAACTCCCCACAGACCTCCCAGTATGCTCCTTTGCCCCGCTGAGGTGAGACTGCCAGCTCGTCTCAGGGCGAGTTCATGATCTTGTTTCAACGCTCGCGAAGTGGATGAGCTCTCAATTGCAGCATCGGAGAGGGGGCTGACGCTGAGGACTCAACCGGTCACAGTCACAGGCTGATGTGCAGCTGGCAGCCATGCTTGCCTGGGCGGCTGCATGCGTCAGGCTGGAGTGGAACCCTCCACCCCCCCTGAACCCTCGCAGCTTGACGATTGGTTCCTAGGCCCGGAGCGCTGCTCACGGCCATGCCCCGCCCCAGTCCCTTTCTTCCCGGAGGTGCATGAGGAGCTCACGAGGTCGTGGCGGGCACCTTTCACTGCCCGGACCCAGTCTCTGAGCTCCTCCGCTCTCACTACCCTCTATGGTGGGGCTGCCAGGGGGTACTCGGCGATTCCCCAGGTGGATAAGGCGGTTGCGGTGCACCTGTGCCCGCAAAACGCCGCCACCTGGCAGGGCTGCCCGAGACTCCCGTCCAGCACCTGTAGGTTTACTTCATCTCTGGCAACTAAGACCTGCGGTGCCGCTGGACAGGCCGCCTCCGCCCTGCATGCCATGTCTCTCCTGCAAGTGTGCCAAGCCAAGTCACTAAGAGAACTGCACGAGGGTAGTTCTGACCGGGATTGATGCAGGAGCTGCACTCGGTGACCGACCTCACCCTCCGAGCGACGAAGGTCACGGCGCGGACTCTCAGGCAGGCGATGCCCACCCTGGTGGTCCAGGAGCGCCATATATGGCTCAACTTGGTCGAGATCTGGGAAGCTGACAAGGTACGATTCCTTGACGCCCCCATCTCCCAGGTCAGCCTGTTTGGCGACACCATTGAGGACTTCGCCCAGCAGTTCTCCGCGATGAAACGGCACACGGAGGCTATTAAGCACATCCTGCCTCGGCGCGGTGCCCCGCACCCCGTCTGCTCATCGCCAAGGGCGTCCTCCTGCGGCAACCCGGCGTGGAGCCGCCCGCAGGAAGCAGATGCCACCCGTCTCACGGCCGGCACCAAGAACCCAAGGAAGGCTTCGAAGCACCCCTGAGATGGGCGACCCAGGCATGTGGAGACCTGCTGCAGGCCTAGAGATGGTAAGCAGACCACCTCATCCCCCGGTGGAGGGCCGGGAGGAGAATCCTTTGCCTTTTCTTTGATTCGCTGCATGCCCGATGGGCTGTGGCACCTACACGTTCAGAAAAGGAGCAGTTTCCTCATTTCCTGGGTCACATATCCGGTGCTCACAGCCGTCGTTATCGCGACCACCGGCCACCGTTCCTTTATGGCAGGTATGGCACTCCAGGGGTGGCCCCCCCCACCCCTGCACGCCCAGCTGTGGCACAAAAACGCCCATGCCAGGTCGGTTCTGACGGACTGCGGGGATGATTTTCCTCCTCCCCCCTCCCTGACCAGCCCTATGGTGGGTATCCGGAGCCAGGTAAGTGCTTCGATGTCCCCAGACTCAGCACGGCCACGGGTTCGGGGCTCGAGCCCCCTCGATGTGGCACCTCAGGCTCCCCACCCGCTGGTACGTCCGATGCGATTGTCCCTTTGGTCCCCCTCGCCCAGAGTTTGGACGCGTGGCTTACGCTCTCCAACCCGTCACGATGGCTGACCCGGACCATCCGACTCGGCTATGTGATTCAGTTCGGCAGGCGCCCGCCCAGGTCCAGCGGTGTCCGCTTCACCTCGATGAAGGTCAAGAATCCCACAAAATGTTGTGTAGGGACCCCTAGTGACACTACATCGACACAACTCGAATAAGTGACAGATAGGGAATGTCCTGGTTACTTTCGTAACCTCCGTTCCCTGATGGAGGGAACGAGATGTTGTGTCCCTCTTGCCACAACACTGAACTACCCACTGGAATGGCCAGGACCTTGTCTCGGCTCCTCAGCACAAAACCTGAATGAGTGGTTGCGAGTCAGCTCCTTTTATACCCGTATGTCCAGGGGAGTGGCATGCAAATTCCACTCGTCAATTTCCATTGGCCTTTTCTCAAAGATCAGAGGTGTTTGGGGCTCACAAGGGGACCCCTAGTGTCACTGCATTGACACAACGTCTCGTTCCCTCCATCAGGGAACGGAGGTTACGAAAGTAACCAGGACAATTTTGAGATATATAACATGAAAGATATAGTATCTATAGTATTTACATAATACTTCCAAAAAATGCCATAGTATTACCATGGTTCTTTTTTGCTACTTTGTTGCAGTTAAACTATTATGAAATGCTGACAGCTGACAAAATTTTTGCCATAAGTTTATTTGTGTATTTTCAGGCAGCACAGAGGATTGCTTCAACAACTAATGGTTATTCAATTGATTGAAAATATAATTGTTCTTTCCTGTTTGATGTGTGGGTGGTCCTTTATTCTAGGTTCTAGTCAGAGTTTAATGCTTTTTTTTTATTGATTTTGTCTGTGTGTTTGTGTGTGACATTCAGAGCATGGGGGTGGTTTTGTACGTGTTTGTGTGTGGCACTCTTCCATTTGACGGCCCCAGCCTTCCTGTACTCAGACAGAGGGTCTTGGAAGGCCGTTTCCGCATCCCCTACTTCATGAGTGAAGGTGAGGAGGTCAAAAGAACACTATACAGTATATATATATATATATATATATACTGTATAGTGTTCTTATATAAGTAATGTAACATGTAATGCAAGTAGATTACGTTTTGGAAGTAACCTGTTACTTTGTGAATTTACACCACAGTAACTGACTTTCTTTTTCAAATAAGTAATGAACATGGTAGCTTTTTCTGTATATTACATTTATTTACTGACAAATATAATTGAAAATCTTTCCCATAGCATAGTTATGTAGGCATTTGCAGTGTTTGTGTCTACACCAAAACTACATCATTTTCATTATAAACATGAAACAGTAAGTAGAAATACCACTTCAAATTTAAAAAACAGTTCAAGTCAAACAGCGCTGCCATTCTGGAGGAGAGAGACCCCTCAGCCATGATCAGAAAATGTAATGCAAAAGCAATATTCCCCAACACTGCTAAAAGTTACACATCATAACTCATGTTTCAGAGGCCTTCTCTCTCACTACATGCCCTTTCAGACTGTGAGCACTTGATCAGGAAGATGTTGGTTCTAGACCCAGCCAGGCGTTTGTCCCTGAGTCAGATCAAAGAGCATCGCTGGATGATGCAGGAGGTCCCGTCCCAGCGGCCGGTGCTCTACAGACAGGGGCTGCCCAGCGAGAGTAAAGCAGGCTTGGTTGAGCACAGTGAACAAGTACTAAGACTGATGCACACCCTCGGCATCGACCAGCAGAAGACCATTGAGGTCAGTTGATTACCAAGGGGGGGGTTAGGGCGTTTGAGATGATTTTAAAGATTTTTGTTTTGTTTTGTTTACAGCATGCATTATTAGGGCTGTCCAAGTATGCCTATACAGTATACAGTGTTATTCTAAACAGGGTTGACACATTTAATACATTTGACATTTATTACCGCTTATGACCATTATATTCTGCTATTTAAAGACTGGTCTGAAACTTAGCAAGAGCACCAACACAGGTGTCCCTTTTCAAAATACACAAACATACAACAATGCTGTTGCCAGGTAGCCCAAATTATGTATCATTAAATAATGTAGAAAGACCTTCTAATTGGCTAATTTAGATATAATAAAAATTCTGATGGGACGGTTAACAAAAGTAAAATAATTTACAGATTTTGTATAGGGGAATGCAATTGTTTGTGATTTAAAAAAAAAAACTGAATGCGATAAAAACAGAAGTGTGATTAGAGATTAATTACAAATGTTTTAGTCTATTGACAGCCCTCAGGATATTATTATCGTGATTGTTATTACATACTGTATATATTTTTAGACCATTTTCCAGAAAATACTTTAATAATTAGGTGTTCAAAATTATTATTATTATTATTATTATTATTATTATTATTATTGTTATTATCATTATTATTATTATTGCTTAGGCATAATGACAAATTAAAACCAATTATTTTGTTTTGGAAACAACATTTATTTATAATATCACTTGTATTATTTGTCTTACTCTATAAATAGGTTTTTATACATATAAATATATAGTTGTCTTTATATTTTAGAAAAGGGGTCCCTTGCAAGGGGATCATCATATTCGGGGGTCCTTATTAAGAAGTTTGAAAACCCCTGCTATAAAACAATCATATATCTTTCTCCTCTGAATTGCAAATCTGCTTCTCCCGCGGAGCTGTATTTCTGAATATATTAAAAACGTTTGAAATTTGACAGTGTTCTCTCGCCTTGTCTGTTTTGCTCTTCAAACCCTCTTGTTGTTCCTGTCACAGTCTCTCCAGAACAATAGCTATAACCACTTCGCTGCTATCTACTACCTGCTCGTGGAGCGGTTGAAAGCGCATCGCAGCAGTTTCCCTGTGGAACAACGTTTGCACGCCAGCCAGCGCCGCCCTAGCACCGTCGCAGAGCAGACTGTTGTCAAGGTAACCCCATCTGTGAAGTCTACCCAGACATATTGAAATGACATTGGTATATCAATGTAAATATTGGAGTCATGAGGAACAAAAACTGTAAAACAGCATTCCTTCTTCTTTCACTTTAACCTCTATGACCGTAAACCACAGAAACAAGCATGTTTGGGTGCATTGCTTGAAAATGTAAACACATGGCAAAGCACTGGAGTGTACATTTCATTACATCTCAGAAACCTTTTAGGAAACCATGGTACAGTGATGGTATTTGATGTTAATACCACTGTATTTTTATGGATACAGTGGTACTAAATGGCTACCATGTTCCTATACCATGGTAGATGTAATATATTGCATGCATTAAAAATGAAATTCAATACCATGGGTGAATGTCCAAGTAAAACATGATATTACCATAGTACCATGTCCAAATAACATAATAATACCATGGAACTCTTTGGTAATTTTTGGCTTATACAGTAAATGCCTGCACCCTATTCTTAAAGGCTAATGCAGTTAACTACTCTATATAATTCCACACTTACAAAAACTTACTGTGGTGGCAGAGGTGCAAAAAACATATATGCAGTGTTTCCGGGGGGACATAAAAGGGGGGCACCACAATAAGAGGGGCGCAATCGTGGACACCTGGAAGATGAAAACGAAAGGGGACACCAATTTAGGTATCACATACATCCTCGAAAATTGGTAGTTGTGCAGCCGTGTGGTGATATCATTGTACTGTGATGGTATCATAACCCAATACCATGGAACTTTCACATATATCATGGAATACCATGATACATATCCAAAAAATTGTATAACCATAGAAATGTTCCAAAAATGTTCCTTTTTGCTTACATATATCTTCATCTCCTTGCAGACCAGTGCAGTTCCCTCCCAAGTGGGCCCCACTCCCCAGGCAGCATGCCACCTGTGTTCTCCTGTTCTGCTGCAGTCCAATACAGATACATTCACTTTCCCACAAACCCCTGTTTCCCCAGACCAGACACTCATGGAGGAAGATGTGGGCACTCCAAAGGTCAGTCACATTTTAGCTAAGTTGTGTCAAACCCTGCTCCTGGATGGATAGATGGATAGATGATAGAGAAGGGTTGAACTAAACTCTGCAGGACAGTGGTCATCCAGGAGCAGGGTTTGACACACCAAAACAAGGGTGGAAAATGTTATTTACTCCATATTTTAGCACATAGTGAGAGAGAGGGATCTCTCATCCTACTTTCGAGCTTGAAGCTATATTTTGTAAGTGCAGGCTGCATGTTTTAAATAGCAGTGTTACTCATTGGTGCTGGTGCATGACGACAGTAAAAGCTTTTGTCTGCAGCGTGTGACAGCAGCACTTCAGCCTCTCTGGGTGATATGTCGGTATACAATAGTAGAAATGTGTTAACTGCTTTTTAGCGCAACACTGTTGCCATTTGATTTTCCCCCTTTTAGAAAAATATTGTGACATAAAAAAAGTAACATAATTAATTCATTCAATCCTATTACCCAAGTTGTTGTAAGAAAAAACTTATTTATGGAAATATAGGTTTATTAATAATATTAAGCTCCTAATGAGTGATACCTACAAGTACACGTAAATTATGTATATAATTGTGCAAAAGAAATATGGAGAAAGTTCTTCAGTCTGTGCTTACCGGAGAAGGGTATAGCTGCAGACAGAGCTTAAAAAAGGGGCGGGAGATCCAAATCGGCAGCAAAGATATAGGGAGCCCCTTACCTAACTCTTTTCCTAACCCTATCCATCTTTGGAGGTGTCGCCCCCTTTTGGAGTTGGCACAAGCTCCTTTTGGAGTAACCCCGTCCCCTTCTGGAGAAACCATGCCCTATTTTGGAGATTCCGCCCCCATTCCGGCCTACAGCTATTCACCTTATGCAACAGAAATACTAGCGTGCAGCCATCTTGAAAATGTTGTCTCGGAACTTCCGTTCTAAAGGTTCTATATAGATACTATGTTGATTTCAAAGTGTAATTAGCTAGTGAAGTGGATTTACAGGTTATAGAGTTGTCAGAAGCTATCATGAGTGTTTTAAAGTGTTCAGGTGATGTCAAAACAACTGGAAGCAGACCGGGGAGATATTAAAACAAGAGTACTTCATTCATAAATACACAAGATCCTACCTTCACGCTGTGGACATACTGATGTGCCTCTGTGCTCATGAAACTCCAAGAGACAATGTAAGTCATTAAAAATATATCTGTAAGACACCTCTGACCATGTTCTCATGTCATTCACCCATCGTGTTATAGTTAAGGTAAGCAGATTTTTGGAGCGTTAAACCAGAACGGGGGGAGGGGTGACACTATATTTATACACACATACATACACTACTGGTCAAAAGTTTTGAAACGCTTGACTGAAATGTTTCTCATGATCTTAATTTTTTTTTTTTTTTTTTTATCTGAAGGTGTATGCTTAAATGTTTGAAATGAGTTTTGTAGACAAAAATATAATTGTGCCACCATATTAATTTATTTCATTATAAAACTAAAATTTAATTAAAAAAAACGTTTTTGAAATTGATGACTTGGACCAAATAATAAAGAAAAGCAGCCAATAAGTGCCCAACATAGATGGGAACTCCTTCAATACTGTTTAAAAACATCCCAGGGTGAAACCTCAAGAAGTTGGTTGAGAAAATGTCAAGAGTACATGTCTGCAAATTCTAGGCAAAGGATGACTACTTTGAAGATGCTAAAATATAACACAGTTTTGATTTATTTTGGATTTTGTTTAGTCACAACATAATTCCCATAGTTCCATTTATGTTATTCCATAGTTTTGATGACTTTACTATTATTCTAAAATGTGAAAATAAATTATAATAAAGAATGAGTAAGTGTTTCAAAACTTTTGACCGGTAGTGTATGTGAAAGTGTATGTTTTATTTTATATTCTGTTAAAACTATTTTAATCACATTTAAGCCTCTAAAAAATGTAGGGTGACAAACTGATTTTAAAAAGTACAATTGTAAGTTTCTTTAATGTTGAACTTGCATGTGTAATAATACGAGCAGTCACTGTTGGAACTTTCATGTCAACTACACATTTTAACACAAATTAAACACAAAAGTTGAAATCTAAAAATTAAGCAGAATTGCACGTACGTATAACAATTAAATGCTTGTATTATGAAAAAGTGCAGTGTATCATAGCTGTCTGAATGTGATCTGCCAGGTCCAATTTCCTCTGCGGGTGTGGTAAAAACGAACATTTAGAGTGACAGAAAAAAACACCTCACAAGCATTTTCACATAGTAAAGCGGTGCTGTAGATGCTCATTAGGGCTGGGCGATATGCCTTAAAAAATTATATCTCGATATTTTTCAGCCTATTGACGATATTCAATATATATCTCAATAATTATGTATTTGCTCTAAAATGGCTCAAAAGTTGTTTTTTTAACCAGAGAAGTAGATTCAATAGTTTAAGACATTAAATCAAAATCTATTTAAAAATAATTAGTTTTTCATTAAATAAACACAAGGGAGAATGAAATTCAATCATTTTTATTGATATGCACATTTTTATTTATATTTTATTTTAAATGATACATAGTAGCTTAATAAAAACCATTATTTAAAATATTTATTATTTAAAATATCCTTCAAATGTTTTTACTAATACATTTTTGTGAATGAACAAGGTGTGCAAAGCTACTTCACTGACGTATTTTTGAAACCCCAGTTGAACATTGCATAATACTAAATTATTACTGTGGGACATGTCAGGTTTATTATTATAATATATATTATAATATTTGACAGTTTACAATTGTAACGTGGGTGTCTTGGAGAGGAAGAGGAACAGAGGAGACACAGGAGTAGATTCCTTTTAATCTTTTAATTATAAACGTTGGAGTGGAACAATCGCTGAAGTGGAAACAAACACTGGAGTGGAAAACAAACTATAAGGCTAACAGGCTAACAATACAAAACTGTGACACTTCACAACATAGCACTTCAAGGACTGACAAAGACTTAACAAAACTAGAGGATATTTATACACTGAGAAACTAATGAGGGAATAGAAATCAGGTGCAGATGATGAAGAACTGATAGAAGTGATTAGGGCAGTGAATCCTGGGAAATGGAGTCTGGGGCAAAACTTCAAAATAAGAGTCCTTGAAGAAGAATGAGGGAGACAGACTGTGACATTACCCCCCCACCCCCCCTTTAAAGGGCAACTCCTGGCGCCCAAGAACGGATGATGAGGGCAGGGTGACGCAGAAGATGAAGGATCCAAAGATGATGATCAGGAGGCCTAGGGGGCGGCTTCAGGGCTGGGAATGGATCCGGAGGCCTGGGAGGCAGCCGCAGAGCAGGGACTGGGTCAGGAGGCCTGGGAGGTGGCCACAGGGCAGGGACTGGGTCAGGAGGCCTGGGAGGCGGCCACAGGGCAGGGACTGGGTCAGGAGGCCTGGGAGGCAGCCACAGGGCAGGGACCGGGTCAGGAGGCGGAACTGTTGGAGGAGGAGACTCTGGGGAAGTGGGCAGAGCCGCAGAAGAGTCCGAGGGCGGAGCCGTGGAAGGCGGAGCCGTGGAAGACTCTGGGGGTGGAGCTATAAAAGGCAGACCCGTGGAAGATTCTGGGGGCGGAGCCGTAAAAGGCGGAGCCGTGGAAGGCTCGAGGGGCAAAGCCGTAGAAGGCGGAGCCATGAGAGGCTCGAGGGGCAAAGCCGTAGAAGGTGGAGCTGTGAGAGGCTCGAGGGGCAAAGCCGTAGAAGGCGGAGCCATGAGAGGCTCGAGGGGCAAAGCCGTAGAAGGTGGAGCTGTGAGAGGCTTGAGGGGCAAAGCCGTAGAAGGGGGAGTCATGGGGGAGTCATGGGGGATGGATCCAGGGAAGGCGGAACCATGGAAGGTTCGAGGGACAGAGCCATGGAAGGCGGAGCCTTGGGAGGCTTGAAGGGCAGAGGCATGGAAGGTGGAGTCATGGGAGATGGATCCAGGGAAGGCAGAACCGTGGAAGGCTCGAGGAGCAAAGCTGTGGAAGGTGGAGCCGTGAGTGGCTCGAGGGACTGAGCCGTGGAAGGCGGAGCCGTGAGAGGCTCGAGGGGCAGAGCCGTAGAGGGCGGAGTTATGGGGGATGGATCCAGGGAAGGCGGAACCGTGGAAGGTTCGAGGGACAGAGCCATGGAAGGCGGAGCCATGGGATTCTCAAAGGGCAGAGCCGTGGAAGGCGGAGTCATGGGAGATGGACACAAGGAAGGTGGAGCCGTGGAAGGCTCATGGCTGAGAGCCGTGGAATAGAGTGCAGGCCGAGACTGGTGATCGACTCCACAATCGAGAGCTCGGGTAGAGACTGGGGAACGACCTCTGTGGTCGTGAGCACAGGCAGAGACTGGGGAACGACCTCCGTGGTCGTGAGCACTGGCAGAGACTGGGGAACGACCTCCATGGTCGTGGACATGGGCAGAGACTGGGGAACGACCTCCGTGGTCGTGAGCATGGGCAGATATTGGGGAAGAGTCCTTTCCCTTCTCCTCCTCTTTCAACCATCAGGGAGCGTGGTTACGGGGTCGGTCGAGGCTACAGGCACTGGGACGGTCGAGGCTACAGGCACTGTCTCTGGGACGGTCGAGGCTACAGGCACTGTCTCAGGGACGGTCGAGGCTACAAGCACTGGCTCTGGGACGGTCGAGGCTACAGGCACTGGGACGGTCGAGGCTTGGGCACTGGCTTGTTAACCGTGGCAGGGAATCGACCACCGGAACCAGGAGAGGATGAGCCCCCCCCAAAAAATTTAGAGGAATTGGATGGAGAGGAGTTACCATGGAGATAGGGGGCGTGGAAGGCGTGGAGATAGGGGCCGTGGAAGGCGCAGAGGGAAGAGTCATGGAAGGCTGCGAGGGATCTACCATCGGGACTTTATGAGGGTCTTCCTTATATAAGATATATTTAAAGTGTGAACTAATATTTCTGTTTATTTTCATATATGCAGCCTGCTCTGTCATTATAAAGATCTCATTATTTTACATTACAAGCCAACGTTTCAGAGCTCTGAGCACCAGAACCGTCAGGCACAGGAACAGTTCTTTTCCTCAGGCTATCCATCTCATGAAGAGTTAAAATTTCCCCATTGAGAAATAATTATGTGCAATACACAGTTTAGACTTTTTATATTTATCCAACACATCCAACCTCTTCTGCCATTACATTCCCTTGCACTGTATATAACAGATTTGTATTTAGATTTGCACTACGTATGTGTATGTGCGTAGGTATGTATGTGTGTGTCTGTGTGTATATGTATGTATGTGTGTATGTGTGTATATATATGCATATATGTGTGTGTATGTATGTACAGGTGCATCTCAATAAATTAGAATGTCATGGAAAAGTTCATTTATTTCAGTAATTCAACTCAAATTGTGAAACTCGTGTATTAAATAAATTCAGTGCACACAGACAGAAGTAGTTTAAGTCTTTGGTTCTTTTAATTGTGATGATTTTGGCTCACATTTAACAAAAACCCACCAATTCACTATCTCAAAAAATTAGAATACATCATAAGACCAATAAAAAAAAACATTTTTAGTGAATTGTTGGCCTTCTGGAAAGTATGTTCATTTACTGTATATGTACTCAATACTTGGTAGGGGCTCCTTTTGCTTTAATTACTGCCTCAATTCGGCGTGGCATGGAGGTGATCAGTTTGTGGCACTGCTGAGGTGGTATGGAAGCCCAGGTTTCTTTGACAGTGGCCTTCAGCTCATCTGCATTTTTTGGTCTCTTGTTTCTCATTTTCCTCTTGACAATACCCCATAGATTCTCTATGGGGTTCAGGTCTGGTGAGTTTGCTGGCCAGTCAAGCACACCAACACCATTGGTGTCATTTAACCAACTTTTGGTGCTTTTGGCAGTGTGGGCAGGTGCCAAATCCTGCTGGAAAATGAAATCAGCATCTTTAAAAAGCTGGTCAGCAGAAGGAAGCATGAAGTGCTCCAAAATTTCTTGGTAAACGGGTGCAGTGACTTTGGTTTTCAAAAAACACAATGGACCAACACCAGCAGATGACATTGCACCCCAAATCATCACAGACTGTGGAAACTTAACACTGGACTTCAAGCAACTTGGGCTATGAGCTTCTCCATCCTTCCTCCAGACTCTAGGACCTTGGTTTCCAAATGAAATACAAAACTTGCTCTCATCTGAAAAGAGGACTTTGGACCACTGGGCAACAGTCCAGTTCTTCTTCTCCTTAGCCCAGGTAAGACGCCTCTGACATTGTCTGTGGTTCAGGAGTGGCTTAACAAGAGGAATACGACAACTGTAGCCAAATTCCTTGACACGTCTGTGTGTGGTGGCTCTTGATGCCTTGACCCCAGCCTCAGTCCATTCCTTGTGAAGTTCACCCAAATTCTTGAATCGATTTTGCTTGACAATCCTCATAAGGCTGCGGTTCTCTCGGCTGGTTGTGCATCTTTTTCTTCCACACTTTTTCCTTCCACTCAACTTTCTGTTAACAGCACTCTGTGAACAGCCAGCTTCTTTGGCGATGAAAGTTTGTGGCTTACCCTCCTTGTGAAGGGTGTCAATGATTGTCTTCTGGACAACTGTCAGATCAGCAGTCTTCCCCATGATTGTGTAGCCTAGTGAACCAAACTGAGAGACCATTTTGAAGGCTCAGGAAACCTTTGCAGGTGTTTTGAGTTGATTAGCTGATTGGCATGTCACCATATTCTAATTTGTTGAGATAGTGAATTGGTGGGTTTTTGTTAAATGTGAGCCAAAATCATCACAATTAAAAGAACCAAAGACTTAAACTACTTCAGTCTGTGTGCACTGAATTTATTTAATACACGAGTTTCACAATTTGAGTTGAATTACTGAAATAAATGAACTTTTCCACAACATTCTAATTTATTGAGATGCACCTGTATATGTGTATGTATGTGTGTGTGTGTGTGTGTGTGTGTATGTGTGTGTATATATATATATATATATATATATATATATATATATATATATATATATATATATATATATTGTCTTATTGTGTATTCTATATATATTTTATTTTCTATTCAATTTTATTTGTTTATTATTATATATTATTAATAATAAATTAATATAATATATATATATATATAATATATATATATATATATATATATATATATATATATATATATATATATATATATTTTTTTTTTTTTTTTTTTTTTTTAAATTATTATATTTTGTATTATTTGATATTGTTATCTATGTTTTATTGCTGTTTTGTATTGTTGTGCACTGGAAGCTCTTGTCACCAAGGCAAATTCCTTGTGTGTGTAAGCATGCTTGGCAATAAAGCTGTTTCTGATTCTGATTCTGATTCTGATGATGATGTCATCTTACCATAAGTTCCTGTGACCCAGCAAAGAAAGTTTTACAATTTCTCTTTTTTAAATGTCAGTATAGTGTTTGGTGCATAACATATGATAAAAATTGTTTATTGAGTATATATATATATATATATATATATATATATATTGTATTTGATGTGCTGAACTGAACTGTTATACATTTCAATCCATATTTATAGACCAAGGAGAGGAAGTTGTCAAGGCCAAACTCTCAAACATTTGGTAACTCTGAAAAGCCCAAGGAGTCCTCTGATAATACCCCAAGATTTACCACTGTAGCATGTATGGGCTAAGAAAAACTTAAGTAACAAATTTCCTACACAAAAATGAATTGCTGGGCCTGAGGAGGATAATGACCTTTAAAGCCTGATGTATCAAATATGATACAAAAAAAAAAAAAAAAAAAAAACATGCAAATTTTTTTTAATACTTTGTCTAGTGGTACTTAAAACTGTTTAATGTAAAAAAATAAAAAAATAAAAAATAAAAAATATTCCCAAGCTTGACATCATGGGAAAATCAAAAGATTTCAGCCAAGACCTCAGAAAAAGATTGTGGACCTCTACAAGTCTGGTTCATCCTTGGGAGCAATTTCCAAACGCCTGAAAGTACCAAGTTCATCTGTACAAACAATACTACGCAAGTATAAACACCATGGGACCACACAGCCATCATATCGCTCAGGAAGGAGATGCATTCTGTCTTCTAGAGATGAACATAGTTTGGTGTGAAAAGTGCAAATAAATCCCAGAACAACAGCAAAGGACCTTGTGAAGATGCTGGAGGAAACATGTAGACGAGTATCTATATCCACAGTAAAACAAGTCCTATATCGACATAACCTGAAAGGTTGCTCAGCAAGGAAGAAGCCACTGCTCCAAAACCGCCATAAAAAAGCCGGACTACAGTTTGCAAGTGCACATGGGGACAAAGATCTTACTTTTTGGAGAAATGTCCTCTGGTCTAATGAAACAAATATTGAACTGTTTGGCCATAATGACCAACATTATGTTTGGAGGAAAAAGGGTAAGGCTTGCAAGCTGAAGAACACCATCCCAGCCGTGAAGCATGGGGGTGGCAGCATCATGTTATGGAGGTGCTTTGTTGCAGGAGGGACTGGTGCACTTCACAAAATAGATGGCATCATGAGGAAGGAATATTATGTGGATATATTGAAGCAGCATCTCAAGACATCAGCCAGGAAGATAAAGTTTGGTTGTAAATGGGTCTTCCAAATGGACAATGACCCCAAGCATACCTCCAAAGTTGTGACAAATGGCTTAAGGACAACAAATTCAAGGTATTGGTGTGGCCATCACAATGTCCTGACCTCAATCCGATAGAAAATTTGTAGGCAGAACTGAAAAAGCATGTGCGAGCAAGGAGGCCTACAAACTTGACTCAGTGACACCAGTTCTGTCTGGAGGAATGGGCCAAAATTCCAGCAACTTATTGTGAGAAGCTTGTGGAAGGCTACCCTAAACGTTTGACCCAAGTTAAACAATTTAAAGGCAATGCTATCAAATCTAACCAAGTTTATGTAAACTTCTGATGATAGAAATAAAAGCTGAAATAAATCAATCTCTCTACTATTATTCTGACATTTCACATTCTTAAAATAAAGTAGTGATCCTATCTGACCTAAGACAGTGAATGTTTTCAACGATTAAATGTCAAGAGTGAAACACTGAGTTTAAATGTATTTGGCTAACTGTGTATATATATATATATACACTACTGTTCAAAAGTTTGGGGTCACTTGCCTGAAATGTTTCTCATGATCTTAAAAATGTTTTGATCTGAAGGCGTATGCTTAAATGTTTGAAATTAGTTTTGTAGACAAAAATATAATTGTGCCAACATATTAATTTATTTAATTACAAAACTAAAATATTATAAAAATAAAAAAAAAAGATTTTGAAATTGATGACTTGGACCAAATAATTAAGAAAAGCAGCAAGTAAGTGCCCAACATAGATGGGAACTCCTTCAATACTGTTTAAAAAGCATCCCAGGGTGATACCTCAAGAAGTTGGTTGAAAAAATATCGAGTACATGTCTGCAAATTCTAGGCAAAGTGTGAATACTTTGAAGATGCTAAAATATAACACAGTTTTGATTTATTTTGGATTTTGTTTAGTCACAACATAATTCCCATATTTCCATTTTTATTGTGCCATAGTTTTGATGACTTTACTATTATTCTAAAATGTGAAAAAAAAAAGAAAGAATGAGTAAGTGACCCTAAACTTTTGAACGGTAGTGTATATATATGCTATCAACTACGATTAATTTGATTAATCAATCGGCATATCATGTAATTTATTCTATTTAAATATTTAATCAATTGACAGCCCTAATTTTTTGTTGTAAATTATGTAAAGCAGTCAACAGGAATAAATACTTTGTTAACCCTAAACTTAAATGTGAGTGGAGGAAAAATGAAATTTAAGAGTGAAAATGTAACCTCCTAATTGCGCTCGTCACTGTTTATGAGATTGTGATTACTTCTGGTTTCCATGGAACCAGAACCTGTGTCTTGGAGGTTGCCCACGCGACATGCTATCAGTAGAGCCAGATGGAAATGTAATCACATTTTAATTTGTGTAAAAATGTCTGATGGGGTATGGCGCTTGTCAGTAATTCGGCAGAATAGGGTTGATTTCAGGGTACATGAACATTCAGATGAACATTCATGGTTCACATGCGGTCATGTTGCGATGTCAGAATTTAAAGGTCAGAACTATCCATTTTATAATATTCATTTTAAATATTGTCGTTAAATCAGGTATTACAAAATATGTCCATCATTTGTTATGAAATGCTGTCTTTTGGTTTGTGTCTATCGGGTTTCAAATAAAAAGAGAAATAAAATACAGTACATTGATACTGTGATATAAAATTGTTTATACCTTTAAACAAGATTTTGATCTCTTAAATCTAGGGGAAAATATTGCATATTGGCTGGATTTCTGCTGCACATCCCTCTTTTTGCAGCTTGTTGTTAGTGCAACACCAACATGTCAGGATTGCTGCCTGTGGTTACACAACACCACAGCCCGTGATTTTTAAATGCTCTTGACGTGCCCATGATGGCCCACCCGTGTGATCAACACTGGGTGCTGTCTCACCATTTGTGAGATGTGTGCCTACAACGTTTGCCTTAGCTGTTGCAAGGCAGTCTCCATAATTACTGTTCCTGTTAATTGACATGCAGCATTACCGAATTCTTTGGAGACTCTGTTATATACATACCAATTTGCCCTTCAGCAGGATGTTTCCTGTTTGCTTCTATGTTCCTACAGCTCAAATAGTAGAGCATGAGGCTTGCAACACCAAGCTCAAGGGTTTGATTTCTAGTGAGACATACAGTGGGGTTCAAAAGTTTGAAACCAAACTGAAAATCTAGGGTTCAAAATCATATTTAAACCAAGAAATAAACAAAGTCTTAGGATTTTGAAAGATGTTACAATGTAAAAGTTGACTTTTAAAAACTATACTGTAAGTCACTTTTAAAGCAATAAATATTTGTTTATAAAAAGCATGACCAAGAGGGAACATGATAAACCAGTTATTTAGCTGCAGTGTACGAGGAGCTGAACAGATGGCAATCTAGGGACCTCTTCAAACAAGTTGAGGTCACGCTCTCACAAACGTATTTAATCTGGCTTATTGTAATTCAGGCCAGCTGCTGGCAGCCTGTGGGCATTTTGCAAAACAGCATTACATAATTCTGAGAAATGAAATAACAGATGACATGGGCATGGAGTCACAATAGCCATAGAAAGAGGATCAATGTTATGATCAAGAGAGGTACTTTTTTCATTAAGAGGCAATATTTGCTCACTGGAACAGATTTTCAGGGGCATTGTTTACCTTTTTTAAGGGCTTTTATAACCATATATTGTACAAATGAAAAACAATGTAATAAATTTATCGAAATAAATTCTTAACATAAACAGTGTTGGGTAAGTTTCTTAAAAAAATTATTCCACTACAAATTACTATTTACTTCTTTAAAATTGTAATCAAATTTCTTCACTGACTTCAAACAGACGTACATATGAACATATTTCATATTCTCAATGTATTATACATTAATAATCTTATTTTAGAAATACAGTATGTGTAACCCAAGTAATGTACTCAAAAGTAATCAACTTAATTGAAAGTAAATAACTGTAATTTGCTAACTAGAAATGAAAATGTAATGTGTTACACTACTTTTTGACTCAAAAGTAATTAGATTACAGTAATTAGTTACATTGTAATCAAACTCAACACTGAATATGAACAATATTAGAATGTATTAATGTGAATGGTAATATAATATATAGCTGGTCCATGTGTTAGATTATACAGCTCTCTGTTGTGTACCATCAAGTCAAGCTCAATCAACAGCATTTGTGGCATAATGTTGATTACCACAAAAATGTATTTCGACTCGTCAGTCCTTTTCTTTAAAAAAATAAAAAAATCTGGTTTACAGTGAGGCACTTACAATGGAAGTGAATGTGGGCAATTTTTGGAGGGTTTAAACAGAAATGTGAAGCTTATAATTGTATAAAAGCACTTACTGTATATTCATTCTTCTGTTAAAACTCATGAATTATTTGAGCTGTAAAGTTGTTTAAATCGTTATTTTTACAGTCATTTTAGGGTTTGTTGACATTACATTGTCAAGGCAGCGAAGTTGTAAAATTGCCAATAACTTTACACAGAAAAGGTTAGTAAGTGATTTTATCAAACTAGCATCATGTTAACGTGCATATTGTTTATGTCTTGTGGTTATACTTTTGAAAATGTATTTAAATGTAAAAAAAATTGGCCCCATTCACTTCCATTGTAAGTGCCTCACTGTAACCCAGATTTTTGCTTTTTTTAAAGAAAAGGAGGAGCAGGGCCTGGGTAGCTCAGCGAGTATTGATGCTGAATGCCACCCCTGGAGTCGCGAGTTTGAATCCAGGGCGTGCTGAGTGACTCGAGCCAGGAATAAGCAACCAAATTGGCCCAGTTGCTAGGGAAGGTAGAGTCACATGGGGTAACCTCCTCATGGTCACTATAATGTGTGGTTTGCTCTCAATGGGGACATGGTGAGTTGTATGTGGATGCTGCAGAGAATAGCACGGGCCTCCACAGAAACACGCTCAACAAGCCACGTGATAACATTTACATTTATGCACTGGCAGATGCTTTTATCCAAAGCAACTTACAGTGCCCTTATTACAGGGACAATCCCCCTGGAGCAACCTGGAGTTAAGTGCCTTGCTCAAGGACACAATGGTGGTGGCTGTGATTGAACCAACAACCTTTTGCTTACCAGTTCAGTGCTTTAGTCCACTACACCACCACCACTCCATGATAAGATGCGTGGATTGACGGTCTCAGACGCGGAGGCAGCTGAGATTTGTCCTCCACCACCCGGATTTAGGTGAGTCACTACGCCACCAGGAGGACTTAGTGCGCATTGGGAATTGGGCATTCCAAATTTGGGAGAAAAGGGGAGAAAATAAAAAAAAGAAAAAGAAAAGGAGCTAGTCAAAATTTATTTTTCTGGTGATCAGCATAATGCACAAATGCTGTCGATTGAGCTTTAACCTGTATCGAACCCAGAATATTCCTTTAAGTATTTTGAGATTTCGTTTTCTTCACGTCTTCACATTTTGAGAGCTAATTTGAGGTTTTTTTTCTTCAAAAAACACTTCATATTACACATTTAACAACACTCGCCTATGAGACAGCAAATAGAGAGCTACATCTGGTGTCTGCAGAGGCAATAAACTAATGCTGAGCTCATAACTTGATAGGCCTAGATTACAATATTATGAAATACCATAAAATGTTAAATAACAGATAAAAAAAAAAAAAAACATTAACTATGGGTTATTTTTGGCCATTTCATCATTTCCTGTGGCATTTTTACTCTAATTTTGGTCATTTTTGGACCCTGGTAATGACATATAATATTCAAAGCATTCTTGTCTGTCTTTTAAAGACTAAAATGTAGTAGCATCTCCAGTAGCATACTCTCACCAGCTCAGTTTCAGCTTTGATTTGTTTCAGTTGTCACATCTGGAACTAGCAAAGTGAAATCGCCCTTGAGAGTGCTGAGCTGTTTCAGACCAAAATGGTTTTGTGTATGTGTATTTATATTTCAGGTAGATGGCTGCTTGCTGGACCCACTCCCTCCAGTCATTGTCCGAAAAGTCAGTGGCTCGCTGCCTAGCAACGTTGTGGAGACATCCATCGACGAGGGTATTGAGACAGAGGAGGAGCATGCTGTGCCCCTCGCCGCCTTTCATACCGCTCACTATAGTCAGCGCCGGCATACACTGTCTGAGGTCACCAACCAGCCTGCTGTGCTGCCCATCACAGGTTTTTTTTTTTTTTTTTTTTTTTGTGGAATGTGATGTGGACATGTTTTCATGAGTCACCTATAGACCTTATTCACGCTAGCGGTATCTTTTATTTTTAATTGTAATGACAACGAGGCTGTGAGGGATAGACTTGCAGTCTCTTCAATGGCACGAACGGTATAAAGCTGTTTAAAGCTCCTAGATCACATCTGATTTTCCACAACTCATGTTGTCTGGAGTTCTTTGTATACTGAATGTTCTTGGACAGATATTTTATCAATGTTTTGTCCACAGAATGATCGAAAAACACTTTAAACTGCAGTACAGCCCATTGAAGAGATTGTAAGTCTATCCCTCACAGCCTCGTTGTCATTCCCATTAAAAATCAAAGATGGCGCTAGCGTGAATAAAGTCTATATACACAAAACATCACACAAATCTGATCAAATCAGGTCCAGAATTAACTTTTGTTTCCCACACAATGATGAGAGATTTGAGAAAATTTAGGGGCCGTAAATATTTCTTACTTGCCATAAAATTGTGTTTATAAAAAATGTTTCTTAAAAAATTGTTTGTCTGAGTTCCTTATGTCCATTACATCAATCGTAGCATACATGTACACACAGTCTTCTTCTCATGGTGAAATGGCAATAAGAGTCCTTATTATTTACGGTAGCTTTTTTTTTTTTTAGAAGACGATTTGTATCACTTTGATTTGCTCACATCGCTTGCATCAAGGCAAGACAAGGCAATACACTGAAAACTCTAATAAGTTGACTGTACTCAATTATTTAAACTCGTTCCCTCAATTGAACTAAGCAATGGTGTCTCTAAAATTAACTTCACATAACTTGGTACTCATATGGAATGAACTTAACTATTTAAGTTCAGGTAACTAGATGCAAGTAGACTTGACTCAGATTTGCTATTTAAATATTGTTCTTTCTACTTAATAATTTTAGTTGAATTGACTCAAATTTAGGTCATACAGTAACACAGATTAGGACCGATTCTAGGTCAATCATTAAATAAATGTAATTCTCCACTGAAGGTTTCATCACACAAAACAACTATTTGCAACAAAACAACATAAATAATACTACAAAAAGGTTAAAACCTCTATGAATTCTTAATAACTACTATATAAAAAGTTGACTTTGAACAAGAAAACAATAAAATAATTCAAGCACAAGAGATTATGGGTATTCCTCATAGCCTCAAATTTTGTACTCAATTGTTTGATTTATTAACACTTAAATCTGAAGTCTACAGATTTTTAAGATAAGAAAGTTTAACGAACTTAGATATTAGAGTTATGAGCCCAAAACTTGACATGCCAAGTAATGTTTAATTAAGACAACTTGATTTTTCCAGTAATAACAACATTAGGGTTTACAGTGTAGACCTTTTTCACAGACGTGAAACACGTTTATACCTCATTTAATAGCGTTAATCTAGCAGACTTTTATGTATTTGACATTTTTTAATTATTTAGTGTAAATGTATTGTGCTTTGAGTCATATTACCCTGGAATTAGTAAAAAATAAAATAAAAAAAAAACTAGTTACCAGAGATGCAATGAGTTTTCTAATAAAGCTGCTGAGAGAGTGACAGTAAGTTTGGCATCTAATCTTTTCTGACTTTTGTAATTCAGCACTCTTTCCTTTTTCCCTCTTGTGGAAAGTTGTGGAAACATTTAATGGATTTTTTCTTTTGTCGTTGGAGAAAATGGGAACACAAAAATAATATTTGCTGTGGTCTCAGTCACCGCTATAGAAGTTTACCCTGTAATAGTTTACTTCCACATCCAAAACCTGGAAATGTGAAATACAGTAATAGTGATTCAAAGTGCTTTACATAATAATAGAAAAATAAAGACATAAAAGACCATTTTTAAATTATTTGAAAAGAAAGTTAATGGGCCTCATTCATGAAACACAAGCAGAACAAATTTTTGTGTAAATCGTTCGTAAAGCCGGTCTGACGTAAATTTTTGGATTCATGAAAATTTTCATATTTTCAAAATGTTAGTCGGTACGAACTAAATTTGCATCTGCTCCCGACCATGTGTAAATCATGTTGTGTTCTTTCAGACAAACTACCATGACCACATTTTGATAGAAGTGAAATTTAACAAGTAATGAAAAAATTAACTAATAATTAAATTATTATTTTTTTCAAAGTATATATTTTTTTTCCCAACACTGCTTATCATTTTCCCAATGTTGGGAAGGTTTGTTATGTACAGCTTGAGATTGGAAAATGCAAGTTGATCTGGATCGAAAACTCATTATTCCACCAGAGATCCTGTCTACAATGTTGAGACCAGATTTTATTCTGTGGTCCAGCACTTGCAGGCTCCTATCTTATCACTGAACTGACTGTGCCATGGAAGGATGCAGTTGAGGAAGCATATGAACGTAAAACGCTCTGGTATGAGGCAGCAAGACAAAAGGGGTGGAAAGCATATGTGTTCCCAGTTGAAGTGGGATGCAGGGGTTTTGTAGCTGTTTCATCCACCAGGTTACTGAAACAAATGGGGGTGAAAGGTCGCACCCTGCGGCATTCCATCAGACATCTTTCTGAAATGGCAGAAAGAAGCAGTAACTGGATTTGGATGAAAAGAAAAGACAGCATTTGGTCTACATGATGACCAATAGCAAAAGGGTAAAAGCAGAGGGGCAAGGTTCACCGTTGAGCCCTCTGGAGATGTAGTGGCCACATCAACGAAACATCAAGGAAGGAGGGTGACCACCTGATGACCCCAATGATGCGTTTTACCCTTGGTTTCCCCAATAAACGACTTAAAACTGCTGATTAATCAGGGATTGTAACTTCTAGTCCTATTTGCTTGCCTTGACCTGTTCGCATAGATGTTAAAAGCCTCCTGTTTTCATTTACTTGTGAGTTTGAAGCCTTCCTTTTATGGTGTTTTCGTGGGTGTGGGTTATGATTGTTGTGAATTAACGTGCACGTGCGCTCTATTTACGAACATTTGGAATTCACTACCATACACACGTTTTACTAATAAATCTGGGGAATTGACCTGTTTCATGTGATGTCACTGTATGACCGCGCCACCATGTTTGTGACCAATATTCCATATACCTTCATTGTGCTGCGCTGTGGGATGTGACAAAAACCTTCTTCAGGAGTTAAAAGCAGCCCCTACATTCATAGAGATGGGATCATCAAAGATTTTTTTGAATACTGTGATTTAATCAGACCTGAAAACAACACAAAAACATTTGTAACATCTGAATGAGAGATGTTTACGGTGATGTACCGGTGGGCGTGTGTACTTGCCAGTCACACATCAGATTCGCCAGCATACAGAGATGAATCGTGGATAAAATATCTTTAAATATCACGAAAGATCAATTTGGCAATATTTGTGTTGTCTTCAGATCTGTATGAACCTTTCCTGGGACTGGACATGGATCAAAAGCAATTTTTGATGTTTTTCTTGATATCGTTTCTCAGGTGTTTTTCCATTCACCACCATTGTTTCCTCCCGCTGATGGTCACAAATATTGTGGCTGCAAGGAAAAGTGACATCACTGAAACAGGTCAATACAAAGCATTTGTGAATACAGCAGAAATTTTCGGGAAGCTCCATTTTATGTGTAAATTCCTCCCAATTTTTTCGTATATTTACGACATTTTCATAAATGAGGCCCAATGAAAATAAGTAATTTAAAAATCATTATAAATAAAAATAATTAATTATAAAATAAAAATTATTATTATTTACAATTTTATTATAAATAAAAGATAATATATGGTTTATGAGATTAATTAATTACATAAATTAATGCAGTGCAATGAGTAAAGGAAAGTGCAGCACAGTGTTTAGCACACAGCACACAGTCCTATAACTTCCAATTTGCACTTTTTATTATACAATTGTCAAGTGTTTATTTTGGACCCTGGCTAAAATACTGTTATATCCACTTGAGTTAAGTACACTTAAGTTAGACTAAAAAGAACCCTCTCGCCACAGGTCTCAACCCATCTCTTTGCAGTATGGACTCAGAGTACAGCATGGGTTCTACTCAGAGTGACTTCAGCATTCCTGAGGAGAATCCAGCTCTTAAAGATGTATTAAAAACTACACGTGCCAGCACCCAAGCACCAGTCTTCCTCGGCATGAAGCCCCCGAATCCCACCCTGCAGCCACTCAACCCAGAGGGACGGGATGCTCATAATCACTCACTAGTCAGTTTCAGAGAGGGACGGCGGGCTTCAGACACATCGCTTACACAAGGTCAGGCTGAATTGTCATTTTTATTTGTTCTTTGGCAGATTCCCTATCACCTTTCTCTCAACCTCTGGATCCAAGGGAGGTCACACTAGATTTTAAACATGCAAAATTACTTTAAACAGCAGGATATGATGTCATTCCCTGGGGTTTCTAATCTGTAAACTAGGTGAATGATAACTTTATAACAAAAAATTCAAAATGTTCAAATAAAGCAATAAGCCGCAAGAGACTGAGCATTACAGTGATTTTAAAACAGGCGAGTGTTCTTAGGTACAACTCGAAGTGTTAAAACGACTGTAACGCAGGACCTCAAGTGGCTTTTTGCTTTTATATACTGGTGGCAACAGCAATATGATAAGACAGCAACGTTCAATTAAAAGTTACATGTATTAATAATTGGGAAGTATTGTTCTACCATGTAATGTAGTTAATTATTCTAACTGTAGGCTGTTTACAGTCGCCAAGCATTGTAGCAACTTGGCACATTAATAAAGAAAGTTTGGTCACAATGGCTTCAAACAGGCTCATCCCATCAGAATTCAGTATCAATTTTGTAATAAAACATCTGTTATAGTTTCTCAATTGTAAACCATGCAGCTTCTATTCTAAACTGACGCTTGTATTCCTTCAAGCTTGCATGATATAGTTCAGGATGATGCGAAACCGGCAAAATGCGAGTTTCCTCCAGTTGTGGGCAGTGCATTTTAAGTCTAGGCCTTCAATGTGATTCATGCCTTTAAGAAGACACAGTTTCACAATGAATGAGAAACTGCCATCATACATTATGTCGCAGCTAACAATTAATACCAACTGACAGAAAGCCAGAACTTAAAATGACACTTAATGCTCAAGCAAAACAAATTTTAACTGCAGCATGACTGTTTTGTGAAATGAACGTCTCCCGAACAGACATTCAAAAATCATAATTTTTCATATGAATCTACCAAGGAGGTCTATAATACCTGGAAAAATCGATCTAATAATATTTGCGATTTAAATGTAAATGAAATTTCATTTCGTCAGGGTACACGGTTATGCTGCGACAATAAATGCATTCCATTCCCCGATATTCAGAACTGCAATGCTCCCGTTAGCTTAGCAGGGGATTAACTCTCATTAGAGATGTCTCCTAGCAACCCAACTGATAAACAATGCTGCAGCACTAGCATTTGTGCTTCAAGTGTATGATTATCAAAAGAGATTATAATGTTTTATACACCTGTTTCTGCAGGCGTTTGTTAAACAAGCTTTAATAACATGTATGTGGAAACAAACACATTTATCGATATTATTTAAAAAAGTGAATGTTTATCGCTTACTTTGTATATCTCCCTGAGTGTCGACATGTTTGTGTGACATCATGCCCCTGCATCTCGGCGAGTTGAGAATTTCTGCATGAGCCTACAAGTTGTAATTCTGACTACAAGATGCATTCCATTGCACTTTTCCAAGTAGTAAGTTGTAAAATCCGACTTTCCGAGTTGAATGGAACGCAGCACTACTTTTCAAAACTTAGTCCGACACTGAATGCTCAAGCAGCATAATATATACTTAGAAAACTCCTGATGTTGCTATAACAATGCAAAAAGCACTTACCAATTTACTTGAAGTGAAAATCAGTCCTCCTTTCCTGTTTAATAAATTAAGCAATCACACGGTCATGCAGAACATCTCATGTTTTTAAATCCATAAGGATCTCTTTCTCAACAGCTATAGTGGCAGTGATGACAGCCGAGATGCTGGCCCAGAGAATTCGCCACTGGTTTCCTTCATGTTTTATTTTCAGCCATGAGTTCGATCTGTGACTTTTAGACCCTTTATTGGTCATCATCTTTTCTATATAAAATCTGCAGGTCAGAATTCATCAAACTTAAACTTTAGTATGCAATGAAAGATGAATATTCAACGCATATGCTTGCTCATCCATATTCCTACGTTTTTAATGAAAGTGAACAAAAAAATCTAGTGTGATCATCCCTTTAGCCTGTCCTGTTCTCTGTAGGCATCCGTTTGCATGTCTTAAAGGGATAGTTCTCCCAAAAATGAAAATAATCTCATCATTTACTCACCCTCATGCCATCCCAGATGTGTATGACTTTCTTTCTTCTGCTGAACACAAATTAAGATTTTTAGAAGAATATTTCAGCTCTTAAGGTCCATACAATGCAAGTGAATGGTGGCCAGAACTTTGAAGGTCCAAAAAGCACATAAAGGCAGCAAAAATGTAATCCATTAGACTCCAGTGGTTAAATCCATGTCTTTAGAAGCTATATGATAGGTGTGGGTGAGAAACAGAACAATATTTAAGTCCGTTTTACTATAAATCTCCACTTTCCTGGACCTACAGATCGGATATATTCTTCTAAAAATCTTCATATGTGTTCAGCAGAAGAAAGAAATCCATGCACATTTGGGATGGCATGAGGGTGAGTAAATAATGAAAAAACAAAATACTTGGGGTGAACTATTCCTTTAATCAATACTTTAGTAAATAACTTGGTACTGCACAAAATAGCTCTCATTCTGATATCTGACCCTCTATGAATAATAATCATGTTTTAAACCTGAAAACAATCTCAGTAATTTACTTCTATACTAATATTAACAATAGTCCAAACTATGAATCAGACGACCCCTGCAGCAGCCACAGAAATAACTCCACCAGTTTATCTGTCTCTGAAGTCTTTGCACCTGTGATTTTATAGGTTTAGTAGCATTCAGGCAGCACCTCCAGAACCTGGCCAGGACAAAGGGCTTCCTGGAGCTGAACAAAGCCCAAATAGTGTTAGAAAATGTTGGAGGAGACGCCAACCCCGCCATCAACCCCCAGGAGCTGCTAGAGCCTCAGCATCCACTCACACACCAGGTCAGATAATCATTTGTACAGTTTACACTTTTGTTTTCAGTTTGATTGTCATATGCAAAAGCTGTCAGAATATAAGTTTTATCAAATTCTTTAATAATTTCAGGGAGATGGTCACCAGTGTCCGAGTGGAAAAGATATGACAGCATTCACTGGTAAAATGCACCCTTATCTGCTGTCCAGGAGACAGAGTTTGGAGACACAGTACCTCGCTCAGCGACTACAGGTTTTACGAAACTGAATATTACTTTATTGTTGTACACCATAATGTGTAAATGGGCCAAATATTCTATTTATTTCATATATATTGACCACTCAAGATTGTTGCTGCTAAATTTACTAAATTGTAGTCACTAAAATGAAGTTTAAATGTAAATTGGATGAGAATGTCATATACTGTATAGTAATAGTAATTTACTATGACTTTTTCAGAGGGCCAGTCAGTTGGCGAGTGGTCCTGGAAGTGGTCAGATGTTTTTTAAAGAGGCTGCACCACGCACTTTGGAGCAACAACTACAGGAGCACAGGTCAGGGACAACGTCATGGTTACTTGTGTAACCTCCTTTCCCTGATGGAGGGAACGAGACGTTGTGTTGATGTAGTGACACTAGGGGTCACTCTTGGGAGCCCGAGACACCTCTGGTCTTTGATAAAAGGCCAATGAAAATTGGCGAGTGGTATTTGCATGACACTCTCCCGGACATACGGGTATAAAAGTAGCTGGTATGCAACCACTCATTCAGGTTTTATGCTGAGGAGCCGATATAAGGTCCGGCCATTTCAGCGGGTAGTTCAGCGTTGTGGCAGGAGGAACACAACGTCTCATTCACTCCATCAGGGAATGGAGGTTACACAAGTAACCATGACGTTCCCTATCTGTCACTCACTCAACGTTGTGTCGATGTAGTGACACTAGGGGTCCCTATACGAAACGCCACGATTGGCTGAACTGTGTTACGTGAACTGACGGTGTGTGGTGGGCAGACTACTGTGTGCCTCATAGCCAGCACACAAGGTCGACACGTAACCTCCCCCAACATAGTTATGAGTGTCAAATGGCCCTTTTTGGGGGCAAGTCGACTACCCAAGAGATAGAGACAGGCTTAACCCAGTCGTGGCCTCTTTTCCCCTTCTCTTTTTTCCACTACCTAAAAAAGAAGGGGGATTATCCGACTGGGCCGCCAGGTCTAGTTGGGGGGTGTCCCTCCCAAGGGGAAGACACAGCGGAGACCACACCTCGCCCAAAGAGAGGGGGGGATATTTAAGTGTAAGGATACGTCACATGGTCTTTCCAACCATGTGGAGAGTCTTCAAGGTAGATCCTGCCCAATGGGGGAGGAGTTACTACAAATATGGAGACTGGGGTAGAGGGGCTCTGCCCAAGTAAGACGCAGTTTGCCAACAGGGAAACGAATTAGCGGAAGATATATTGCATGGGGTTAGCCTTACAGGGAATTGCCACATGCGGAGCACCTACCCCAGAACAGGACTCTTAGTTAGCACGTGTACTGGGCCGGCAGCGAATCTCTCCGAAAACTCCACAGGGATCGGAGGAAGTCAACCAGGGAACAAACTTGTGAACACTACCCCTGGTAGAATGGGCTCATAGCCCTACCGGGGGTGGCATGTCCTGGGCGAGATATGCCATAGTTATGGTGTCAATGAGCCAGTGGGCGATCCTCTGCTTGGAGACAGTGCTTACTTTCCACTGTGCACCAAAGCAGACAAAGAGCTGCTCAGAGATTCTAAAGCTCTGCGTGTGATCCAAATAGATGCGTAAAGCGCACACCGGACACAGCAACGACAGGGCTGGGTCTGCCTCCTCCTGGGGCAGCGCTTGCAGGTTCACCACCTAGTCCCTAAAAGGGGTGGTGGGAACCTTGGGCACATAGCCCGGTCAGGGTCTAAGGATCACACGAGAGTAACCCGGACCGAAATCCAGGCACGTTTCGCTGACAGAGAATGCTTGCAGGTCTCCTACCCTCTTGATGGAAGTGAGCACAGTCAGGAGGGCAGTCTTCAAGGAGAGTTCCTTAAGCTCGGCTGACTGCAAAGGCTCAAAGGGGGCTCTCTGTAGACCCTGAAGAACTACAGAGAGGTCCCATGAGGGAACGAGGCGCGGTCTGGAGGGATTCAGCCTCCTGGCACCTCTTAGGAATCTGATGATCAGGTCGTGCTTCCCTAAGGACTTACCGTCGACTGCGTCGTGGTGTGCTGCTATGGAGGCAACGTACACCTTCAAGCTCTCAACCTCTCCTGCAGGAAGGAAAGCACTGATCCGACTGCGCATCTCTGGGGGTCTTCGCGTCGGGAAGAACACCACTTAGCGAACAGACGCCACTTAAAGGCATACAGGTGCCTCGTAGAGGGGGCCCTAGCCTGAGTGATCGTGTCTACCACCGCTTAGGTCTTCCGCGTCCCGTCCAGGGGCCAGACGTGGAGATTCCAGAGGTCTGGTCGTGGGTGCCAGAGGGTGCCCCGTCCCTGAGAAAGAAGGTCCTTCCTCAGGGGAATTCGCCAGGGGGGAGCTGTCGCGAGGAGTGTGAGGTCTGAGAACCATGTCTGGGTGGGCCAGTAGAGTGCTACCAGGACGACCTGCTCCTCGTCCTCCCTGACCTTGCACAGGGTCTGTGCAAGCAGGCTCACTGGGGGAAACGCATATTTGCGTAGGTCAGGGGGCCAAATGTGTGCCAGCACGTCTATGCCGAGGGGAGCCTCGGTGAGGGCGTACCAGAGCGGGCAGTGGGAGGATTATTGGGAGGCGAAATAGTCCACCTGTGCCCATCCAAATTGACTCCAAATCAGCTGGACCACCTGAGGGAGGAGTCTCCACTCTCCCCTGAGGGTAACCTACCATGACAGCGCGTTCGCTGTAGTGTTGAGGTTGCCTGGGATGTGAGTGGCTCGCAGCGACTTGAAGTGCTGCTGACTCCAGAGGAGGAGACAGCGGGCGAGTTGTGACATACAATGAGAGCGCAGACCGCCTTGGCGGTTGACATATGCTACCGTTGCCATGTTGTCTGTCCGAACTAACACGTGCTTGCCCTGGATCAACGGCCGGACCCTCCGCAGAGCGAGCAGAATTGCCAACATCTCGAGGCAGTTGATGTGCCAATGCAGTTGTGTGCCCATTGCAAACAGCACCCCAGCCCATTTTGGAGGCGTCTGTCGTGACCACGATGCGCCTGGAGACCAGTTCTAGAGGAACACCTGCCCGTAGAAACGAGAGGTCGGTCCAAGGGCTGAAAAGACGGTGACAGACCGGCGTGATGACCACACGATGTGTCCCATGGCGCCATGCCCATCTCGGGACTCGAGTCTGGAGCCAGTGCTGAAGCGGCCTCATATGCATCAACCCGAGCGGGGTGGCCACCACCGAGGATGCCATATGCCCTAGGAGCCTCTGAAAAAGTTTCAGTGGAACCGCTGTTTTCTGTTTGAACGCCTTCAAACAGGCCAACAACGACTGAAAAGAGATGCTCTGAACTGGGAGGAGCTTGCTCTTTTCCCAGTTGACCCGAAGCCCTAGTCGGCTGAGGTGTGAGAGCACCAGGTCCCTGTGTGTGCACAACATGTCTCGAGAGTGAGCTAGGATTAGCCAGTCATCGAGATAGTTGAGAATGCGAATGCCCACCTCCCTTAATGGGGCAAGGGCAGACTCTGCGACCTTCGTGAAGATGCGAGGAGACAGGGACAGGCCGAAAGGGAGGACTTTGTACTGATATGCCTGACCCTCAAATGCAAACCGCAGGAAGGGTCTGTGTTGACAAAGGATCGAGACATGGAAGTACGCATCCTTCAGGTCTACCGCCGCGAACCAATCATGATGCCGGATGCTCGCCAGAATGCGTTTTTGCGTCAGCATCTTGAACGGGAGTCTGTATAAGGCCCGGTTCAGTACTCGCAGGTCCAAGATTGGCCGCAACCCACCGCCTTTTTTGGTACAGTGAAGTAGGGGCTGTAAAACCCCTTCTTCATCTCGGCTGGAGGGACAGGTTCTATCGCCCCCTTCCGTAGGAGGGTAGCGATGTCTGCGCACAAGGTAGCAGCGTTTTCGCTCTTGACCAAGGTGAAGTGAATACCGCTGAACCTGGGCGGGTGCCTGGCAAACTGAATCGCATAGCCGATCCGGATCAGCCATCGCGACGGATTGGAAAGCGCGAGCCACATGTCCAAGTTCCGAGCAAGGGGGACCAAGGGGACAATCGAAGCGCTTACCTGGCTCCTTGTGACCACCCCGGAACAGCCTGGGACGGGGGAGGTAGAGGCCTGTCCTCGTAACCCGTGGAGACTGCCACATCAGGGGTGGCTGTGTGCCACAGCTGGGCACTCAGGGGCAGAAAGGCCACCGCTGCAGCACCAATCCTGCAAGAAAAAAACCATGGACAGTAGTCATGGTGATGACCATGCACACCGGGTATGTGACCCAGGGAGGAAGGAAGCCGCTCTTTTGCTGAACTGTTGGGTACCGCAGCCACTTGGGTATGCGGCTAAATCAAACAAAAAGGCAACAAAAGATTTTCTGCCCGGCCCTCCACCGGGGGATGGAGTGGTCTTTTTACCAGCTCCAAGTGAGTGGGTTCCCTCGTCTCTGGGGTGCCCGTCTCAGGGGCGCTTTGACAACCTCTGTGGGTTCTTAGGCGCCGGTTGTGAGATGGGTGGTGTCTGCTTCCTGTGGTGGGCTCCACGCCGGGGCCGGGCTGAAGGGGCGGGCTGCAGTGGAGCCGGTGCAGTCACCGCAAGGGGATGCCTTTGGCGACAAGCAGATGGGGTGCGGGATCTTGAGCCACACCGGGGCAGGATGTGCCGGATTGCCTCCATCTGCTGCTTCACCACCGAGAACTGCTGGGCAAAGTCCTCGACGGTGTCGCCAAATAGGCCAGCCTGGGAAATGGGGGCAGCAAGGAACCGTGTCTTGTCGGCCTCGCCCATCTCCACCAGGTTGAGCCAAATGTGGCACTCCTGGACCACTAGTGTGGCCATCATCCACCCAAGAGACCGCGCCATGACCTTCGTCGCTCGGAGAGCAAGGTTGGTCGCCGAGCGCAGTTCCTGCATCAAATCTGGGGCAGAACGACCCTCGTGCAGTTCTTTCAACGCCTTGGCTTGGTGGACCTGCAGGAGAGCCATGGCATGCAGGGCAGAGGCGGCTTGTGAGCCTACAGGGCTTGGAATGGAGCTTGGGGCGTCCACGCCAGGTGGCGGTGCTCTGCAGGCATAGGTGCACCGCGAGCGCCTTATCCACCGGGGGAATCGCCGTATAGCCCCTGGCCGCCCCACCATCGAGGGTATTGAGAGCGGGGGAACATTCGGAATTGGGGCCGGGTGGTAAAAGGTGCCTCCCACGATTTTGTCAGCTCCTCGTGTACTTCCAGGAAGAATGGCACTGGAGCAGGGCGTGGCTGCTTTGAGCGGCGCCGCGAGCCCATGAACCAATCATCAAGCCGCGAGGGTTCAGGGGAGAGTGGAGATTTCCACTCTAACCCTACGCTCGTGGCCGCCTGGGAAAGCATGTCAGTCATTTCAGCATCGGCCTGTGACTGGGCAATCATCCCCGAAGGGGGAAGCCCAGCTGAGGATTCTGCGTCTGACTGGACAAGCCCGATCTCCGATGCTGCACTCGAGAGCTCATCATCTTCGCGGGCTCCGAACAAGAAGCCAGACGAGCCGTGAGACGAGCCGGTGAACTCATCCGGAAGCCCGATTGGGGCAGTCTAGCGTGCTGGGTAATGGGTGGTCCGTGGGGGATACCCGGCGGAGACGATCCCATTGGGGTCCCCAAATCTCCCCCAGTGCTAGCCACGCTGGCCCATGGGCGTTCTCTGCAGTGCACCAGTGCAAAGGAGGGAGAAGCCGCTGAAATGCGCCGTCAGATCCAGCAGAGGTGAATGAACAGTAGGATTCAGCTCAATGAGCATGACCGTTCAGCTCCGAAGAGAAAATCTGAAGGAGTGGTTGCATACCAGCTCCTTTTATACCCGTAGGTCCAGGGGAGTGGCATGCAAATACCACTTGCCAATTTTAATTGGCCTTTTATCAAAGACCAGAGGTGTCTCGGGCTCCCAAGAGTGACCGCTAGTGTCACTACATCGACACAACGTCGAGTGAGTGACAGATAGGGAACCACATTTTTCATTTTCTAAAAGGGATGGTTCACAAAACAAATTGGATATCATCTTACATAAAAAGAGTCAGCTAGCAGAATGTCCAGCCTCTTTGTCTCAGTAACAAAAGCAGATGCCGACCAGCTCCAAAACAATAAAAAAGCACCGTAAATGTAGCCCATATGACTCGTGCGCAATATTCCAAGTCTTCTAATCCATACAATTGCTTTGTGTGAGGAACAGACGTAAAATGAATTTGTTATTCACCAAAATTCTTGACTCTCCTGTTGCGTTCATTGGTGAGTAGATAATGGCATAATTCTCATTTTGGGGTGAGCTATCTCTTTGTTTCTTCAACTTCTGGCAATTTCATGTCCAGGGGTTGTTTATTAACCTCCTGAGACCCGAGCATGACTGTTGTGTGCATTTTTAATTTCCCTTTTCAGTTTGTAACTAGTAGCACCTATAAAATATAAAAAAATAAAAAATAAAAAAACATTTTTTTTTTAAAAGCAAATAGTTTTCCTAAAAATGTATGTCCTCAAGGGACAGCAGGTCTAAATTTTGAAGAATACCAAGCTATAGAAAGTCAGTTTTTTTTTTTTATCAAATTGTTTATTATGTTTCCAGGAGTATTGGTTATTCATGTTTTTGAGACATTACAGATATTACAGCCGATTTTCTGTAAAGCTCCGTTGGAACAATGTGTATTGGGAAATGTGTCCTCGTCAGAGGTCATTGTGTTTAACAGTGTGATTAGCCACTGGCTGATAAACTTTTAGAGTTCACTCACCAGTTATTGAGTAGTGTAGTGGTGAAAATGTTATTAGCACCAAGATCCTTTCACTGTGTGTTGAGAATAAAAGTTTGGTTTAACTCGTTCTGTGTCCAAAGACGAGATCCACACAGTCCATTTGAAAAATGTCTTTTTACATAAACTTTTGGGTCTTTACAGTCAGTTGTTCATTAAAAACAACAACAACAACAAAACATTTAATTCTAATCATACATAGCACAGATGCGTTATAGAGAGTAAGCATGTCCTCTCTCTTTAATATCCGCTCACTGGCGGATGCTGGTAGTCTTAAAGAGACAGTACCGATCAATGTAAATATTTGTAAATAGTAAAAATTATGCATGTAAACAAGTTCTATTTCAAGCAATTTGGAAAATTTTCAAAAGCTAAAATTTGACCAATATGATGAAAAAACTAATGCAAAAAGATTGTAAAATTAATATTTTAGAATTGTACCTAGAGGGGTTACCTAGAAGGTTAGAAGTTCCTTTTATAATTAACAGAATTAGCTGAGAGAGAATTTCTTTCATATGTAAGCACAATGGACATTGTAAACGTAATACTGTTTACCTATATGATTGATATCGAATCGAATTTGTGAATCAGAATCAAATCCAATCTGGAAATCCATATCAATACCCAGCCCTAAATATGAAGGTCACATTAGGATTGAATTGGAAACTTTTGATCAGGCCTTTAATTTTTATTATTTATGTATTTATTTGTACTATTTAAATGCCTGTTATGTATAGATTTTCATATTTAAGCCTTGTCCCAGAACTAGACTTTTATGAATATACAAATTAGTGCATGTTTATCTATGATAATCTAAACACAGAGTGGAATAAACATAAACCATTTCAATATTTATTATGTGAAAATTACTTCAATATATATATGCTTTTATTTTATTTTTTATTTTTTTTATTACAATTGTTCCACAGTTTTGCTGTCATTTCCATCACACCAAACAATTTTGCCCCTAATAAAGTTTCTTTCAAATGTTTGTGTACTCGTTAACCAAGTAAACAAAAGCATCAATGAAGAGCATGCCTGGGATGAAATATAAGATGTTTGTAGAAAGCAAACAAAATTCAAGGTAAATATTACTTTTATTGGGTGTTATTTCCAATAAAGTTGTTATTTTGCAAAATTATGCAAAATGTGTGAAAATATTATATTTTGGATACAGAACACATTAGTCATGTCATGAAACCTTAGCAAGACAAAGAAGTTGGACATTTTACATTAAAAATGTAAATTCAACCACAGAATTCTCTTAAAAACAATGCAGAATTTAAGATTTGCTGAAAATGACACTGTGGTAGGTATTTTATTTCTGAAAAAATTACAGTCTCCTGTGTTACATGTACATAAACTGTTGGATGTTGTTCGTAGACAAATAAAAAAAACAATTTGTGAGAGTGTAAAAATAATTTTAATGAGACTTTACTTTCTGGAAATCCACAGTGCTAAAATTGCTCGAAGTTGAAGAAACACTCTTTAATGTTTGATTGTTTGATGTCGCTTTGCAGTACAGTTGTTTGAAAATCTGTTATGACATATGCATATTTGTAATCCTGTGGGCAGACTACAGCAGAAACGGCTCTATCTTCAGAAGCAGTCTCAGGTACAAGCCTACTTCCATCAGATGCAGCTGGCAGAAGATGCTTTCCCCAACTCTCAGGACTGCCGAGACCCCCAGCACATCAGTAGCCCCCTCTCCAGCCCTCCCTTCAAACAGACCCAAACCCTAACCCCTTTCCTGGAGCCCAGCACCTCACCTCTACCGTGCAGTCCCAAGCCAGCCCGCTATCCAGACTGGCCTCCACCACTTGCACCCTCAGACAGCCACACAAACTACACGCCATCCCTCCCTACAGAGCCTCTCTACGCATGGAGTCCCGCCCAGCCACCTCTCCCACCGGGCAAAGCCGAGAGCCCTTCAGCCCAGCCCGCACCCGAGGCCCCTTTCCTGGACTGTGAGATGATGGAGACTGCAGAGGCCCCACAAGGCTGTGTACTTGTAAACTAAATGTGCACTGCAGGTGAAATGGCCCACTCTGAGGCTGGCTATCAGGCATGATTCATTTGAAGGAAATTGGGGGAGTGGGAATGCCCTCAGGGATGAACAAGATTGTATGGTTTATGTCACCGTATAAACCTACAGACCGTACCATCTCATTTACTTGATCCTGTGATAGAACCAGCCTGATGTCATGAAAATTACATGACTGTGGCAAAATTTTTGCAAAATGAAATAAGGTGGTTTCTTGCACATATCGCAGCAGTTCTGAGGTGAAATGTGCACTGTGTGGTGCTAAAAGAGGGACATTTTCTCCCAAATATATAAGGATTTTAAGGTTAATGCTTTATCGAGTTTTGAATAAACAAAACCTACCTCCCTACCTTAAACCTAACCGATAGTGTCATAAAAATCAAATGTTAGATGAATGACCGATTACATTTTTAAGGATAATGAGTGTTAAATCAACAGAACCTACAATCCTACTATAAACCTTAAACCAAAACCTAAACAGTAGTGTCATAAAACGCAAATGTGAGACGAAAAAACCAATTGAGGAAGCAACCATGTCATTTTGTGGTGCTTTTGGCTCATGTGTCGATTTGAGTACTCTTCAGGTCCTTTGCATCGCAAGTGCAACAAACTGCGCAGTAGCTGCATACAGACATTGGGTCACATTCATGAAAAGTCCGTAAATAAACGACACATTTGGGAGTAATTTATGCGTAAAATGGAGCTTAACGAAAACTTTCCGCCGGATTCACAAACACTTCGTATTCACCAGATATGGTAGTAAAACGTGTGTATGTTAGTGAATTCCAAATGTTCGTAAATAGAGCGCGCGTGCACGTTCATTCACAATTATCGTAATCCACACCCATAAATGCCATATAAGGAAGGCTACATTCACATTGTAAACTATTGATTCAGCAAACACTCAAAAGTTCTAAAAAGAAAGTGAAGAACTTACAGTCTTCGCATGCTTCTGCTGTCATCAGAGGTTCTTTTGAGAATTAAACAGTCAATAAAAATTGTTTGACATGAAGCTTTAGTGTAAAAAATTTACAGTTCATGCCGGCTAGGTTGTCCACCACCTGGTGGACATGGTGACCACCATTACCTTCTCTGGTTCAGTTGAGTGCATCGCCAGCATCATTGGAGATATACTGTACTGTAACAGTGATATACCCTTGCAACAGGTAAAATTATCAAATAAATTGATAGAAGGCCTGAAAAAAGGTCTTTGACAGAAACGCTGATTTGCAAGCATATTACAGATTTGCAAGCTATACGACAGTGTGCAAGCTTTTTCTTCCAGTAAATCAAATGCAAACTGCATCTTTCCATGAACGTTTCACCCCATACCAAGCGCTTCTGCTGAAAAAAAAAAAACGATAAGCAGAGTTGGGAAAAAAACTTTACTTTTAAAAATAAATGCATTTCATGAATAAGGCTCATTGAATGCAAACATTAAAGTGTATTGCCTTACAAGTCATGCACTATAGTGCAAGAGTTTAATTGTCATAAGGTAGTGTTGTGTGTGGAACAGGGCAAAAATTACATGTTTATGAACTGAAAATCTGCCGTTTTACTCAGGATTTGTGTGAAAGTGAATAAAAGTCATTGTTGTAGCACCTCTAGTGTTCATTTCACAAGGAAACTGCTGCGAAACATTCGAGCCACGTAAAAATTATTTTGCAAAAATGTAAGTATAGCAACATGATTCTATAAGACCAGGTTGCACAGAACATTACAGACCTTTTACAAAGATGTATGTGAGATGTGATAGTGTCCTGAAAATGTGTTCAGTAAGCACAGATAAAATAGTGCAGCTACCATAGAGTTTTTGATTCGTATTAAAGCAATATTTCTTTTTTCAAAGAGTTTCAGTGTTTTATGAGTAGTTTATTGTTTCATCCTTAAATGAGCAGTAGCTACCCATGTTTTTGTTATTAGTATTGTGTAATTTAAATAATGGATAATTAACAGAATACTTGTAAATATTAGGACTTTTCTAAGGGGTGAAAATAATTATAAGATATAATGTTAACATCAGCATGAAATGGCATTCTTAACCATTTTACTTTACAAGTGAAACAGGGCGGGACTTCATTTTATCCATCAGGAATTGATTGGTTTGTAAAAAGTGGGAATTCCTTTTCAGACTGGAGCTTGACATCAATGTGAATTTGCTATAAGAATGCCTAAAAAGCTATTTGGCTATTGGTTAACATAATCCAGTATCCTGGGCGTCCTACTGTAGGTGACATCAGAAGAAAGAAAAGTCGTTTTAGAAGTGGAGCAAGTTATTAAATTTTCCTGAAAGATTACGAAGACTCTTTGATTTACATGCTCTGATGAATCCTGCACAGTAAGACATGTATGATGTAAGTAAAAAGGGTTGATTTTGATCTCATATTGACTTTAAAATGACACTACCTGGCACTACTAATTTTCAAAGTGGGGTGGGGAAGTAGTAAAGTGCATGGTTACAATACATGGTTTTCTGCTAATATGTTTGCTTATAGAGACACTTTAAACCTTTAGACTTGAGTTAAATGGATTGAGCCAATCAGATTCCAGTAAAACAATATAGAATACAGTGATGGAGCAGCATTGTAGCTTCATCGTACAAGTCTGCTTAATCTGCACTACTACTCGAACTGGAGTTCAGCAGAATTGTTTCAAAATATTCAGTGTTGTGCCTTTCGATTCTTGTTGTTCCTTTGGAGAATGTCTGTTTTTAGATTTAATTCTTCAAGTAAAGCTTCCTGTTTGAAATTGCAGTGTAAAGCACCCTCTTTTGACAGATATTTTGAACCAAAGTCTCCATTTAGGTTCTATTTTGAAGTCCACTACGTGGATTGTTTTAGAACCATCCAGCTACATGATATTTAGTTGTCATGGTCGAACAGTATTTGCCATCCAAAAGTATAGCAATATCTAGAATAATAGTTCCTATGTTCAAAATGGGTGTAGTGAATGTGTTGTCATTTTTTGCCTTTGATGAAAAAGATCTTATTGTGACTATTTAAAATTCTTTGCCAAGTCTTTCTTATACATTTAGAAGTGAAAGTTTTGTTATACTGTAGTTGTTTTTCAGTGCAAAATGTTTTCCAACATGTAATCACAATATCAATTTTGTTATATTCAATTTAAAACGCTGAGTTCCTTGCATAAAAGGGAAATAAAGCTCATGCTCTTTGAGTGAAAAGTTTTGCAAGAGTGTATTCATTTCACACACTACATATTCCTTTGAGCTTGCATCTCACAACTTCGGTACTTCGGACCATGCTTAGAAAAATATAAAGGCCATGAATTGGTTAGGTTGTCCTGGGTTAAATAAAACTTCTATGCCTCAGAAAATATGTTCGACCTGTCCTTCAGTATGCAAAAACTAAAATTGCATTTACCCTAATGCACTTACAATGGAAGTGTACGGAGAAAGCGTTTGGGGGCGTTTAAAAGCAGAAATGTGCGTTATTAGAGCTGTAGAGTCCTGAATCTTCCATTTGGCAGTGGATGAACATCTAAACAGTTCTTTATAGATAGTTACAACATATCTCTTCTAGGATCCTTGCACATACCATGCAAATGTTACTGGCTTTGCATAGTCATGACAGGAGTTGAAAGATTGAATATAGCTCTGGACAGAAGGTTAGGAAGAGATATTCTCAGAATATTATCATGTTAACACGTTTACTGTTTAATTCTCATGACTTAACCTTCAAAACAGTGTGTATTTTAATGTTTATTTCGGCACAGTGCTTTGCCTCTTAGACTTCCATTGCAAGTGCATTATTGTACAAGCATTTTGAGTCGAATTTATTCTCTGTGGTTATCGACAATGTGCTACAGATGCTGTTGACGGAGCTTAACTTGTATTGAATCCTGAACATTCCTTTAAAGCAATGTTTCTTAAATGGTGGGTTGCGACCCAAAAATTAGTTTCAGGTCTGTTCTACCAAGGTTGTTAACTATGAACAAAAACAATGCAAGGTAGTTTTTTTTCTATGGCAATTTGTGCAGTGATTATTGGCTCCCGACTGTATGAAACAGCCAAAATTCAAGAAACATTTAGGTTAACCAAATTCTCAATTTTCCTAATCAGACCATATTATGCTTTATTTTGCATACTGATAGGCCTGTGCACCTTGTGTTATATTGTGGGCCTTAAATACATTACAATGTATTGTAATTTTACAGACATTTTTGTTTAACTTTTGTACGATAAGCAATTTTGGAACCGTGTGTGATTGCCACTTGATGTCTGCTGTAAAATCTGGGTCCTGAAGTAAAACCAGTTAAGAACCGCTGCTTTAAAGCTGTAAATTGCATATGGTGCTTGAAATCTGTCATTTGTTGGCACTGATCCCAAACCAAACTAGAAATCTTGTGCAAAAACCCTGAAACATGAAAACAGACATTCTGTCATGGTAAATGAAACGTATTTCCTAGAGGACCAGACAAAGGTAACTGTTGACATATAGCAGCTTCTTTTTTTATCTTGACAGCATTAAGACATAACAGCAGAGCTGTTGAAAGAACAGGAGTGTTGCATACAGTTGAGAGCTGGGAAATTTCCCCTGATGATTTCACAGAGTAGAATAGCACTAACACTCAAAAGGTGAGTCCTGATGTTCCAGCATTAAAATGTTCATCAGCCAGCATGACAGCAGCAGCTACAGAATCAGACTCCACAGATAACAGCCTTGTCAGAACAAATACTTGAAGCAATGACAGAGCTCTCAAATGCTATTAGTCTTTGCAATTGTAGCCCATTTGTAAAAATAACAAGGCCTTTAAAGCTTAAAACAATATATCTCGAGTTTGATTTGAATGTATTTCATCTGAATGTGGTTTGAAATGAAATCCAATTATCTTATCACTTAGGTCATTAACAAAATTATTAAACTACTTATGAGAACTTAATTTTTCAAAATACTTTAAAGTTCAAATATACTACAAAAACAATGTAACTTCCAGGCTCAAAATGTCCATGTGAAGAGTGATTTAAAGATACTACCATATGACTGCTTTTGGCCAAAAAAAAATATTATAACTGTACATGGGGGGGGGGGGGGGGGGGGTTGGTTACCCTTTAAGGCATACATGAGCAACTGAGTCTCGAAGATCTTCAATCTTGATGCCTAAATATTTCATTAAACATTAATATCCAACAGTTCTGTTCTGATGTAGCTCATATTTGTCCTTATGATACATTGCATTTTATTGTATTCCATTACAAAAAGTCCATGCACCGTTAAATCAGGTTATATAATGTTTTTTATTGAGTTTCCCCTTCTATCAAGGGCAATGTGACCATATTCATATAAAACCCAAAGCACATTCTAATGACACTCATAACATAGAAGATACTATTAAACTGACTGCACTCTGAAGCGGAGGAATTTGACAGTCAACAACACAGGCAAAGCAAATGTGTTAATAAGGGAGAGGGTTTACCCATCATTATTAATGTGCCCTGTGGTTAACAGAGGATCTCTTCCATATATACTGATGGTCTATGTAACCTGTGTGCAAGAGGCATGCAGATGTGTTCATACAAATGACACAAATTAGACATCTTAAAAGAAGAAAGTGTAATAAGGTCAATGGCACAGAAAAGAAAAACTTGCCTTCTAAATATAAAAGGGGCCATTTATGAGTGCCTATCCTCTGTTCTTACAGTTACAGGAAGGAAATCTAAATTTATTGTGGTCCCTTTAAGAAGATAAGTGTTTTTGTTTTTTTAGAATTGGAGAACAGTATAAGAGCATGCCACTGAATGCATGAACACGTGTCTAGTGCTTTCAGGGGTCTTTGTTCAACAGTCAGTGTAAGACAGAGGGATACAAGAATATTGAGTAATTAAAAAACAGTAGTAGTAGTGCTTCACCCTTTGCCATGCTGTATGCATGGGTCAAAACTCATGCCATACTTCAAATCAGCACTAAAAGCAAACAAAGTTCAGCCCAGATTAGGTTGACGACTGAAGTTATGCATTACAGTTAAATCTGGACAACTGATGCTTCAACCATTACATCTAATAAAATGCTTTCTCTAATTCTATGATGCAATAATGGCTAAGCAGTCATTACGTTGTTATGCAAATAGTAAAAAGGCGTCTAAGAGTACGACCCCAGCCTGAGGGTTAGCAAAATACACAAAGCATGTAAGGGCATTTGGTGCCAGCCCTATTGTGGGGTAAGAATGAAAAGTAAGATGGTGTGGTGAACGTTCATTCAAGGCTGAGGGTGAAGAGTTACAGTCTGACAAAACACAGAGGAGCCAAGTTTCCCTAAAACATTTCTCACTGAGAGGGAACAGAACACATTGATTCTCCAGAAACAGTCCAGTGGATGATCCTGGATGTCAATAAATACAATGGAGGTCAACTTGAGATGGGTCTCTTGTTCAGCAAGCAGGTACATTAGGCCAGGGCAAGAACTGTAGGGAGAAGCCAAAAAAGAATTGTTGGCAAGGGCAGAGGTGCAAAACTCTCTGCCACGATGCTAGTTTTCTGGTCACAAGTGTGAAGTCTTTTTTTAAATTACAATGTTCTATACGAATCTAGTCATGCACTAGATGTTCAACTCACCACTGATGGCCTCTTGGGCAAAGTATTTGACATCCATGTCTTGATCTGATGCCAGTTTCTCCAGAACTGGTTTCACTTCTGTCTGCAGACAGCTGTAAAGAAAACACTCGTTAGAAGTATGAGCCGAAAGACAGTCCTGTTAAAGAGTTTTATTTTAGCAATCAAGAAATTATCAATACAAAATCAAGTTGAGACAAATTCAAATGGATCATCTTATGATCACATACTTGCTATCCAGCACAGGTCCGATCTTCTGAAGAGACTTGGCCACATTGAAGCGTACATTGGCAACCTGGTCATTGGACATCTTCAAAACTACAGGGAGCATGTGTTTGGTGGTAATCTCCTGGCCACACACATCAGACAGAGCCTAAAAACAGAGGGTTCATGAATCAGTGGAGTGACTCCTGGGTGCCAATGCTCTGTTCCAAAGTGAGCTGCCTCCCTAGATAGCATTTTAAGGTATAGTAGGCACACTCCCGAAGTGTAGGCTGTTCCAAAAGTTTGGCAGAAACATGCTGCCTTCTATGACACCCTGTTGGCCAAAATCATTAGCAACATCGCATCTGTCCTTCAAAGATCAGCAATCCTTGAATGGACTGCGAGAACAAAAAAAAAAACAAAAAAAAAGGAAAAGAAAAGCTGATGCATCCAAAACAGCAGACAGAATCGAGAGAAATGTCAATTTTAATATATTTCATTAAATACTGAAAAGTATTTTAAAAAAAAATAAATCTCAATCTAATTAACAATGGATAATTTTTCTTAACATTTGATTGTGCTCAGAACATCACATTTTTATTTTAACACCATACTGACGCCAAACTCTATTAAAATCAATTAGCTGGATACCCTATGCACTTTGCGTGAGGAATGCTATTTTGCTGGCCCTTGAGTTACTGCTTATGAATCAGTCACTTCAGTTCCATTTCACGTATGTCTATATAGACCAGAAGTCGACCGATATATAGTTGCTTTTTTTTTTTTAACTATGGTTCTCGGCAAAAATCGTCCAAATGTTACACAAGCACATAGTTATCAAGGTGGCTGTGAAAAAGTATTTGAGGCTGTATCTCGGCAACACCTTGTCCGAAAACAACTTGGTACCATGATCTGAGGGTACATGCAAAGTGTTGAGACAGTGCAACATATGGGTCAAGAAATTAGAAAAATTGCTATTTTTGGCTATAACTTTTACGCCGCATGTCCATAAATCATGAATCTTAGTGCCTATATATTTGGTAGGTCATGAGGATTTCAACGATACCAGTTTTTTCCATATCGGCCATACTATCACTCTGCATATTTAATTTTATTAAAAAGTGATTTATCTTTTGAATGCACTGTCAGATTTAAAAGAAAATTGGGATGCATCTTCAACATAATGTCCTGAGGGTACCTGAGCAGTTTTGAGATAGCGCCACAATGTTCAAAATGCTTAGCTGTTTTAAACAAAACTTTTGATGCATCATTGCTTCCTTATTCTAAGTTTTCAGAAATGCAGCGAGGAATTTAATTTAATTATTTTTTCATTTAGTTACAGTCTTCATTTTTTCCTAATTGTTATTTGGATTTTGGTTGCACAACAAACACATTTGGGATTTTACTCATTTTTGACTCTTGCTGCCTCTACGTCTGTGACTGTCAAAGTAAGGTAAACTAGAATTTCTGTAAACATTTAATAAATCGATTTAATAAAAAAATAAAATAAAAATCAGCAGATTAATTGGTTCCCAGCCTTTCCCCTCATTGGTATCAGCAAAATCCACTATCAGTCCACCTCTAATGTCGACAGCTCACTATGTTTTGGAACAGAGCCACTGGATGGTTGTATTAACTGCAGATTTAATTCAGAGTCCAAAAACAGCACTGCAGTCATAAAGACTGCATATAAGACATTAATTTTTATGTAGCAGCCAAATATGTAATGGATTCCTAGCACCATTCAAAGATGATATAAAACCACAGATTAGAATTCCGTCAGTCAAAACGTCCGTCAAACTGCAATTTGCCAACCGATGCATTAGCATCGTACTTTTCCCTGTAACTCATCAGCAGTTTGAGATAGCAGATAAGCAGTGACTCACATTGATACAGAAGAGGGTGGTCATCCTGTGCAGGTAGTTGGGGTCGTTGGCCATTCCCAGGACTTTGGGTACAATGGTGTTTTGTGCCCATTCTGCTCCAAACTTCTCCACCAGCTTCATCAGGTTACAGGTGGCTGCCTCTCTGATGGCATATACTGAGGAACACACAGACCACCGTATTAGTTTACCAACATACTGTACCTCATGCCAGAGACATGAGGAACCGTGTGGGTGATAATCTCATTTGTTTTCGATAGGCATATCTAAATGTGCAAAGACATCAGAGCTGACACTGCCTTTGTGCACACCTCTGAACAGATCTGTTAGAATTCAGTTTTAAAGTGCACATAAGGTCACCTACAATGTGTAGGTCTTGTTATGTTCACAAGGCTTTATCCTTGTTACTCAAATAACCTACCATGATCAACGAGCCAGGCCATGCACAAAGAATTCAGCTTCTCATCGAAGAACTCTACACCCTGGAAGTACCAGAAATGAAAAGGATGCATCATATCAGTTACACATTAGCATACGTGACTCACAATGACTTGGAAGCAAGTAATAAAATAAATTTCTTTCTTCTGTTCTGCAGAAGAAAGTCATACACATCTGGGATGGCATGAGGATGAGTAAATGATGAGAATTTTCATTTTTGGGTGAACTATCCCTATATATTGAAATATCATATGAAACTCTGCATTAATGAGAAAACTACTGGTCAGGATGAAAATTTAAATGTTTAAATGTTTCAAGAGACTGAAGAATACGAACTTGCCACTGGAACTTTCCAATCTCTACTTTGGGATAAAGCGTTGTAGGACATTGAGGGTCAGAACTCACCAGCTGTCCAGCCAGAAGGGGCATGTACTCGATGATCGCCAGCCGAACTCTCCACTTGGCATCTTCAGCCAGCTCGACGATAGCAGGAAGAAGAGACTGGGAAAGTTGGCGGATTCCAATCACCTCATTTACGCAGTCCAAGTTGGAGATGATGTTGAGGCGGACCTCTGGACACTGAGAGAAAAGTCTGAATTTTAACCTTCCAGAAACCAGCCTTGGTTTGGGAAGCAAAGATGACGAAAAATGCTATTTCTCTACTTGGTGGAATTCTCAACACATGCACACAGAACAGTGCGGCCCACTGGATTTTGTCTTTCCAGCAGGGGACCTGACAACAGGCTAAAAAATACCCAATACTATATTTTTAATGAATAAGAATATGGAACTGCTGCCTGTCTTGTCTTGAAACATGGATCAACACAAACTGTAGCGTTCAAGAGTTGATTTTGTTCCATTTATTTCATTCAGTCAATGCAAAGGAGAGACATTCAAAGACTTCTCACTAACAGCTTAAATCAGAGATCGCAATACAGTCGGCAGCAAGAAATGAAAAGAGCAAGTAAATAATGAGATGAGACGAGAGGTAGTGTGCTGCATTCGTCCATTCATCTCTCACTTCAATGCTTCCTACTATCCACTAAAGGCCAGCATTAGCGAAGCCTCACCTCATCAGGATAAAAGCGGCCAGTTGCACACAATGCACAGAAGTCTCATCTGTGACTGGATCGTAACGCAAATTACCTCAGCCAGACCTATGCTGTCTGTCTCTCACACGCACACACACACACACACCAGGCTTACCTCATCTTTGAGTTGGGCCAGGAAAAGGGGAAGCAGGTGCTCGATGGTGTTGTCTTTGCCTAAGATGGTGGAGAGGCCCATGATGACTGAAGCCAGGGCAGATTTTACATGCTGATTAGTGTCTGAGACAAGTTCCTGTTGACAAAAAAAAACAACCACGATCACACTTTCAATAACATTCGGTCACTATGAAACATTTACATTGAGTCATTTAGCAGATGCTCTTATCCAAAGTGACTTACAAATGAAGAACATAAGCAATTTGTCACACAAAAGTCAACAATATCTGCAGTATCGCACTGCCAAGTTCTCAAAGTGGCTGGAGTAGTATAGAAGCTAGCACAGAAGAAAGACAAGGAAAGGTATTTAAAAAAGATGATTATTAAATAATAAGTGCAATTAGTGTGGATTGGTTAAGTGCTCATGGAATAGATATGTTTCAGCTGGTTCTGAAAAGTTGAGATGAAACTACTGTGGCCATGTTCACACAGCCACTGAATACGGTTGTCAGTCCTGTATGTGAGTGCTAATATGGTCACGTTCACACACAGGTCAGATATGTACGAGAGTGACAACCGCATTCCATAATCGAACTGACACCGCGTGACACAAAAGCTGCGCTCTGCACTTGGTTGCAAAGTTGCTCACTATAGTAAATGCTCTTACATGAGAAATCATCTAAAACATTTCAAAAACCGACACACTTAAGAGTTCAGAGACATCAGTGTGATATCTATGAAAGCTGTACAATTGATTATATTGAAAATGAAATCGACAAGCTCCATTTCTCCATTGCGATTGGTTTGATTGACGTGGATGTGCGCGCTCGCTTGCTCAGTGAAGTTTAACGGAGACGTTTATGGTAAAGACAAATAGCTTCGCGAAATGGAAATACAGGCCTGATTTTGAATTCATAAAATGTAAACATTATAAAACATAAAAAAAACTCTTAAGCACATCAAACAGCACAATCACTCTGTCAATGTACCTGACGCAGCAACAGGTCCACATTAAACTGTATGCTGCATATAATTTTTAAGTGTTTATAAAGTGCTGTCATGCACTGGACAACTTGTGTCGAGTTGTGATGTCACTGACAGAGCTTCTCCGCACATATCCAACTAATCGATAATAACATTCGTTGTCGATGATTTTCATTATCGATGATTATCTATTTTATCAATTAGTTGCTGCAGCACTACAGTGTATGTTTGGTGACAAAGTTGAAGGAGATCCAAAACATCTGAGAGTTCCACATATGTGCTAAAGGACAATGAAACAAATACAGACTTTCTATTGTGCCAACTAATGTGATCCATATGCCTGCTTTCTAGCAACATGTTGGACAAAAGTAGGAGGAAAAACGACACCCAGGGACACCTGGTTTGGCTAAAGTGCAAATATTGATCACTACAAGCCATCTACAATTTAAATTCTTCCCAATCTGGCACCAAATTACTAGCCTATACTCGGAACCATGTTGTGACGTATTCATAATATTTATTCCTGTGAAAATATTACTCACAGGAAAAAAATGCTGCTATGGCAATGCAATAAATTCAGCTACACTGAAAGTATGCAAAAAAAATTTCTGCTCTGAATCAAACATTTACATCAAGGCATTTCACCAGAACGTTGGAGCAAAAACCAGAAGCTTCCTACAATACAGGTCAAAACACTCATTGATACACAGTAAGTGATCCAGAGAAGTGTCCTAGTCTTGCTACAGCCAGTAGGTCAAGGTACAGAAACAATGACACTTTACTAATCTGATCTTGTTTAGGTCTTATGTGCTCAAAGAACAGATGCTGAGTAAAGGAGTTATCAGCCAGTAACTGATCCAGGATTGGTACTGCACACCAATTAAATGTGACGAGTATTGTAACGACGTGGAACAGAAAAATGAAACAAGAGCTCGGTCTGAAAACTGACAAGTTTCAGAGATGTTGTTTGATATGTGCACAAAAACAACTCCTGATTGATAAAACATCTTACCTTAACACAGGGAAGAATGTGTGCCATGATGATCGTCTCTCGGCTGTCCTCTGGTAAATTCTCACAGAATTCTGAGGAGAAAAATATTATTAATAGTAAGACTGCCAAAGATAAACCATAACTTTTGAGATCAAATGTGTTTAATGCAGTTAAATTTGACTTTTTTTTTTATCTGTCATTGAAACTACTTTATTCTGTTACTTCCTCTATCTAAAGAAGATTGAATAGATGGCTGGAGATCAATACACACAAATAATTCCATAGCCAAACTCTTGTTTCTCAATAAATGGAGAAAAATTCACAGAGGAAGATCTTAAGATCAAATTTATTTATAAATGAACTCCAGATGGGACTTTTAACAAAAAACAAAACAAAAAAAGTCCCTGCAAAACAAAAATGTTTAAAAAGAAAATTTCAGCTCCGTTGGTCCTTACAATGCAAGTGAATGGTGACCAGAACTTTGAAGGCACAAAAGTCAGTATAAAAGTAATTCATAAGACTTCAGTGGTTAAATCCATGTTTTCTGAAGCAATACGATAGGAGTGGGAGAGAAACAGTCCCTTGTTTTTATTTTTTTTTACTGTAAATCTACACTTTCACATTCTGGTATGGAAGTGACTTTCATTTTCAAATTCAGATACCTACTGGTTGGGGCTGGTCAAAGGTGGAGATTGATAGTAAAAAAAAAAAAGGAAAAAATTGATCCATTTCTCACCCACACCTATCATATCGCTTCTGACGACAACGATTTAACCACTGGAGTCGTATGGATAACTTCTATGTTGCCTTGATGTGCTTTTTTTTTTTTTTTTTTTTACATTCTCAGTTCTGGTCACCATTCACTTGCATTGTAAGCACCTACAGAGCCGAGATATTCTTCTAAAGATCTTCATTTGTGTTCTGCAGAAGAAAGAAAGTCATACATATCTGGGATGGCATGAGGGTGAGTAAATGATGAAAGAATTTTTTGAACTACCCCTTTAAATTGAAATATAAGAAACTCTGCATTAATGAGCAAACTACTGGTCAGATGTTTGTAGTTGTTTGTTTGTTTCTTTAATTTTTTACGCCATGCCAGCTACTATGGCTATATTCATGGCGGGAACCAGGTTTAGTTATTTAAAATAGTTATACAAGTTAAATGAGGTGTTTAAGATTAATTTTTCCTAAAAACCTTAAAACTAAATTTGGATTCACTTGATTAAAAACCTTTTCAAAAGAATCAACTGAATAATACAGGTTCCTCAGATGTAGAGGTATGACAGCACTTTGGTGAATTTTCTCCTGATAGTAAAAATAGGTGTGTGAGTCTTGTATGTCCTATCCGGCATCGTGTATAAATAACTTGATTTATAAAAGGGAACACACATCTTGTTTCAACAAGATTTATTGCTCGTAATTTGTTGTTTAAACATTGATCCCACTCTGACTGCCATTTGTTTTTGATATATACATAGAGTCCACCTCTATGTATATATCAGAGTTGGTTTCAGATCTGTGGAAAGTATAGGGCATTTTACTGGTTCAGTAGATAGTGCTTCTCTGGCAGCTCTGTCTACTTGTTCATTACCAGAGATTCCTGAGTGTCCAGGTACCCAGCAGAAAATAATATTAAAACTCTTTGCTTCAAGAGATGACAGTTTGATTAAAATCTTCACGATTGCTGGGTGATCAGTTTTAGTAGCTTCCAATGCTTCAAGACATGATTTTGAATCAGTTATTATTTAAAAAAAATGTTGTGGAGCTGTCTCAATAAACTTCAGTGCCAGTAGTAGAGCATTTGCCTCTGCAGTGAAAACTGAACTTTGGTCAGGGATGCGGATACCCTGACACAGTTGGGTTGCTGCTGCCACTTTATTTCCAGATTTAGATCCATCTGTGTATATTGGGATATGTTGTGGGTATACTTATGTCCAGAAATTGTTGATGGAAATCATTCGGATGCGTTTTGGATTTTTGGTTCCTTGTTAAATCCAGATGGATTTTAGGCTTTTTGAGATCCCATGGGAGAATTTTGCAGAAATGTGTCTGTTCCACACTGTTTAGATACACTTTCAGATTCTCCAGATGGGTTTTTATACGTAGGCCAATGGACGAATGAAACTTGTTTTTTTTTTCATATATTGTTGAATGCTGAAGTGGGAAAACTGCTGAATAGGCTGGGTTTTCTTTATTTGTTTTAAGTTTGGTTGCATATTGTAAGGCCAGCTTTAGGCGTCTGATTTCCAAGGAAGGTTCATTGGCTTCCGCATAGAGACTTTGGATTGGTGATGTTCTGTAGGCTCCCAAAGCTAGTCGTATACCTTGATGGTGTACAGTGTCCAAAAGTCGTATGTATGACTTCCTAGCTGATCCATAAATGATACTTCCATGGTCCAGCTTTGAGCATACCATGGTTCTGTACAAGTTCATGTGAGTTGAGCTGTCTGCTCCCCATTTGGTTTTGGATAAAACCTTTAAAACATTCATAGCTATAAAACATTTATTTTTTAGTGATTTAATGTGAGGAATAAAAGACAATTTGTCAAAAGTGATACCAAGAAACCTTTTCTCTTTAACAACTTTAATGGGGACTCCACCCATAAACAGCTCTGGTTCATTGTGTAGCGAACGAAGCTGACAGAAATGCATACAGATGGTTTTTGTTTGTGAGAACTTGAAACCGTTCTGTGTTGACCAGGAGTGCATTTTGTTTATCTTCAATTGGATTTTTCACGTACTTGCTCTTGTAGCAAATGCAGATATCATCTACATATAAACTACAGAGGACATCAGAGCCAATGACTTTTGCAATGCTATTTATTTTAATACTGAAGAGAGTTACTGATAGGATACTTCCTTGAGGTACTCCAAGTCCTTGTTTATGTAGGTTAGACAAGGTGTTTGCTATTTTAACTCTAAGAAGTCTGTTCGATATAAAACTTTCAATGAAGATTGGCAGTCGACCTCTAAAATTCATTTGGTACAAATCCTTTAAAATTCCATGTCGTGTCATAGGCTTTCTCCAAATCAAAGAAGACAGCTACAACGTGTTCTTTTCTCGTAAATGTGTCACAAATATAGCTTTCAAGACAAATAAGGTGATCTGTGGTGCTTCGACCTTTCCTGAAACCACATTGGGTGTTACTTATATGGTGTTTAGATTCCAGTATCCAGACCAGGAAATCACTGACCATCCTCTCCATTGTTTTGCATAAACAACTGGTTAAAGCTACAGGGCGGTAGTTTATGGGGTCGTTATGGTCTTTTCCTGGCTTTGGAATAGGTATTATGTATGTAGTTGCAAAAAATTCTTGGTTAACATTTTGTGTTTTCCTTAGAGGTACAGAATTACTATATTTTGAAAGGAAATAATAAAAGCGAATTTCATCAAATTCAAAATTTGAGAATGAAACGAAAAACAATTAAATCATGCTTTTAAAAAAATGTATTTTAAATTTAATTGATTTTAATCTACTGACTTGTTGAAAGCAAAGGTGCTAAACTTCATTTTTAAATATTATAGGGCTGCTTAGGGGCCTTATCTCACCTTTGACCTTGTTGGCAGCAGCTGCCCGAACCTCAGCCTCACAGTCTTTAAGAAGATTCTGGAAGGCCGGCACTAGGTCGTTCTTTGTGATCTCTGGACCTACGGCCTTCTGCAGCTGTAAATTCACAGAGACAAGAATGTCATTTCACATTTCCATTGCACAGCAACACTTCAGTGTTTCCTTCAGACTGTGCATTACACAGGCACTCCTGACATACTAGGATCATGCAGTCCATTACTCTCATTTCTAAAGCAGGCCAAATCACCTTGGCTCATTAATTTTTCACCCATGCTTTTTTCTTTTAGCATTTTTCATGGGTTCAATCAACATTTCCTTTCCTTCAAAATATCTGAAATTTAATGTAGTTTAGGATAATCAACAACCATCCGATGACATGACAAAATAATATCAGAGAGTTGCATTTAGGTCAAGCTGCACAACAATGGGCGGTTTGCACCTGGGCAGGATTACTGAGAACACTGAACTGTTATGGGGTGTCATCCTGAAACTGCTTGACCAGCTGTTGTATTTCAACACTGAACTTACCAGGGACAGAGCATTTTAATCATGTAGCTTATATAACATTTTATATTGCTAATCTATGGTAAATAATGTTACTGGGTACACAAATATGCAGGATATAGCCATAACATTTAACCTTTTACAACATTAATGATTTAAACATAAGAGTCAATTACTTATTCCAGTAACGAAGGATAAAAAAAAATTGTTGCTTTGTTTCATACAAAATCTGGCATGGACAAAACATGCATATGATTAAACCATGATTGGCTTTTTTCTTACATCTGAGAATTTGTCTGCAACCATGTAGCGAACCCTCCAGGACTTGTCTTCTGCTGCCTGGCGTAGGGTGGGCATTACCAGAGCTTCCAGGTCCTCTTGGGGCAATAAAGTGGCAATGCTGACACCAGCCTCCACAGCCAGAAGACGAACAGAGTCCTACAGCAGAGCAGATTCAATTCAGACTCTTAACAACTTGGCAGAAATTCATTTCATCTGGAGGCATCAATTTTTATTCACCTGGTAAAGATATCTGCAAACACCATTATTGGTGCAGAATTCTATTTTGTACCTATCTATAATATATTATAAATATTTTATTATTTTATTGTTTATTTATTAAGGATGTGCAGAGCGACTCATTTCACTGACGTTTAAAAAATTTGGGCATTCATCCAAAAGGGGCATTTACAGTGCCTAGCAAAAGTATTCAGACCCCTGTCCAATTCTCTCATATTACCGAATTACAAATGGTACACTAAAATTTCATTCTGATTGATATTTTATTTTAAAACACTGAAACTCAAAATCAATTATTGTAAGGTTACATTGGTTTCATGTTGGGAAATAAAATAAATAAAAAAATAAAAAAACTGAAATATCTCGCTTAAGTATTCAACCCCTGTGCTGTGGAAGCTGCCAGTTTACACAAATGAATGAAACTGCCCTAACGAGGACACAATTACTTTACCATTGGCATCCACCTGCGAATCATTAAAGTTGCAATCACATTTTCTGGATAAAAACCCATTTTTGAAGGATCATTGGTCAGGCTGTGAAACTGAATGAGAATGAAAATGAAGACCAAAGAGCATTCCACAGAAGTTAGAGATAAAGTAATACAAATGCATAGATTAGGGCAGGGGGCAGCAAACTTTTTGACATGGAGTGCCATTTTTATTTTCCTGGTCAATGGCTGTGCCGACAACCCCCCCTCCCATTTTCTAATTTAATCGTTTATTTTTCATTAACAATGATATTAAACAGTTTGAATGAAAATTTTGTGCAAAACTCGATGATAATCATGATCCTGCATGTGAATTTTCAGAGCATCTAAAATGCTTTAATGACAGAAAACCTGTCCTTTTGTGTTATGAGTTAACAAAGTTAATGTCAGAAAATTGCTTATTTGATCACGGATCACGAAATTGTGTGGAATCTTAAATATTTTTTATGTCACTGTAATCATTTAATCACTAGCACGCAAGCAACAGCGAGAGAGGAGCAGGCTATTTTATTTATATGACGTTTTCGCACCTGCATTACAATCTACATCTTGATGTAATCCTTCCTCATAATCATGCAGCGTGTTTTCATCAGATGAATGGGAGGCTAAACAGTATTTAAGTGTGACGAGACTCGCGCTGCGCATGCATGCCATTCGTGCATCATAAGCCGATCAACTATTTAGCCCTTTTCAGTTAATCGCACCTGCAAAATCCTAACATTTTATTTCCAGGTTTAATTATTTTTTTTTGAATAGACTCTTTTGAACCCCACCATGTGAGTTTGTTTTCTCTTAATCATTTAATGTCATTTTAATGTCCACGGTTTAAGGAGGGTGTACCTGTATGCTGGGTTTTGAAATCTCAAGGACTAATAGTGGTGTTTTTCTTATTGCATTACGTGTTGTTCTGAAAGCAAAAAGAAACAAATGAAACACGGAATGTAGGCTGTCATCCATGCAGTCTGACCGAAGCAAAGCGGGCGCATTTACTCGTGCGATTAACAGAAAGTGAAGCGCTGCCGGCTCGTGATGCCGAATGGCTTGCATGCGCTGCACGTGTCTGTTGGGAAGGTGACTGCAGAACTTCTGAACCGGAACAAAAAAATACTGTTTTTGCTCAGAATGAACCGAAATGAAAACATTTTGTTTTTAGTTCCTGGTTTGAACCAATAACTTTTTAACCACTTCATTAAGAGAACCGTCTCAAAACGTCAGTGAATTGAAGAAAGTGTCATCTTTCATGGTACGCAGACTTATCTCATCAAATTCCATTCTGACTGCAAGCTCACAACTCAGGTCAAATTGGATTTTTTCTGCCGTGGTTTTGGCAATTCAATTCAGTGCAGAAAACACTGGAAATATTTCTACCATATATTCCTGTTGCAGCATATGAAAGTTACATAAACCTTGCAAAACTGATCATGTCGTGCAACATGTGCACAAAGTCTTAACTGTAACGACAACATTACATTCAGAGAGTGTACAGTCTGGAGAGAAGTATTGAAAGCAGACCTGTTCATCAGATGCCAATGCAGTGAACAGAGAAATGATGTCACTCTTAACATACTCCAGCTCCAACACTTTGGCAAACTCTCCCAGCTTAGATGCAGCGGCTCGGCGCACCATGGGAGTGTCATCAGAACACAGGGTGCGGAAGTGCCTGAAGAGAGAGAGTACATGTGTTAACATGTTTCCACATAAACAGCACACGAGAAAGATGAGGTAAAGAGCCTATTTCTTTCCCAATTTTTTTTTTCAATATTATGTAACACTCCTGTTAATTAAACTTAGCCATAAGGGCTTTTCATATCAAGAGTGAATATTCGTCGGAATTAAGACTTTATACTACTTTTTCTCTAACAGACCACCTGTTATTTTAATTACACCTTGGTATAGTCCAACATCACGCTGTCAGTTTTTTTTTTTTACTTTAATTTTACCATTTCATTGCTTGGTCTGCGTTAAAACAAGAGAATATGTAACATCAGATGAGTTGCATTTTGCATTAAAACACATAAATGAACAGAATGATTTTTCGCTTTGCTAATGGTGGGAATACGCCTTTATTAAATCTATCTATATTTACCATCAGAAAAAGTATTCCTCACAACATAAATGTCAAACTTACTGGCGAATCTCAGCTTTGACTGTACTGGAAACTCGTGGGTAGCAAACACTGAAGAGTCCACAGGCTGAGGTACGTGATGTGAACCAGTCACCACTGGCCAAACGTTTCACCAGAGGCTCAAAGTGCACCTCCAGGTCCACTGGAGAGTGTTCATGGGAGATCTTCCTCAAGGACTCCACTGCCTTGTCTCGCACCACCGTCTCTTCAACTGTTGCCAAACTCTCCAAAGGGGGCTGAAAAGACAGTCAATGATGAGCCAAATATATTTTCACCAGGACAGATTATACTTTATTTATTGGATATCTTAATAAAATTAAAAGTGTAGATAAAGCTTACAAGGAGACAGTGTACATATTCAGGGCCTCCAACCAGCATAGTGAAGTTACCCAGTTGCTCAGCAAGGGCAAGCAGAACTTCATCCTCATCATAGATGGTATCTGTTCAAAACAGCACAAATGAATAGTTTAGCATCAGTTCTCTACCATGTAAAGAGCCAATCAAAATAGGGACGCACCGATACCATTTTTTCTCTTCCAATCCGATTCCGATATCTGAAATCTCAGTATCGGCCGATACCGATACCAGTGTTGTTTTTTGCATAATCAGTTTAGAATATCTTTACATTATTGTGTGGAACTAATTGGGTGTACTCTTTAATATGTAAAGAAACACAAACCCCTAACTACACATGATTTCAATATAAATGTATAGCTTATTAAGAAACACTTTATTGTTAACTATTCTACTGGATAATGTAGCAACAAATTAACAGTAATTCCAGTCTTCTAGTCTTCAGTAGAAAAGAAGCCAGTTTGCAAAACATTTTCAATTTGTATCTGGACTGGAAAAGAATTCAGATTTATTTTTTGTTCAATTTAATTGTAAGATATCAGTTCACTTTTCATTCACACAGTTATTTATTGGAACCCATTCAACTTAAATACTGTTATAATTTGTAAACAAATAATGATAATAATAATACATTATTATTATTATTTATATTATTATTGCCTTTTAGAATTTGATATACAACAGTAATATATTTCAATCATGTACCTTTAACTTTAAAACCCTCAGGCTTTTATTTTGACATTCTGAACTCTCCAGTAAGTCCTGTCTCTGTTTGTAGACAAGTTCACAGTAGTTTAATTCGCTTCTCATTAAAATTATTGTAAAATGCTCCTCCGGTGCCATTCTAAATGCATATTATAAGTGAACCGAACTACTGAGCATCTACATCTGAGATGTTGTTCGTGAGTAGCGCTCAAATATTGCACACCGCAATGGATCGGTATGAAAATAGCTTTGAGTGCCTCACCAGCCTGTGCGTCATGCCTGTGTGTGTGTCAACAGAGCAGCACCATTCACTAATGCGCTGGCGCTGCACGTGCAACTATATATTTACTTATTAAACACAGCCTTTTGCGATTCATCATGCTATCGCATGTCTTCAAGTGGCTTTGAATAAAATGCACGAGTCATATGAACTACTTTAATGGTGTTTTTTTATTTTTTATGTTATGTTATTTTTGAAGCTTGACAGTAATGAACATGACTAACACAGTATTGAATTTGGATCGGGCTCATCGGACCGATACCCGATCCGTCTGAAAACGTCAGTATCGGAGGCGATACCGATCCAGGTATCGGATCGGTGCATCCCTAATTCAAAATGATCAACATTTTATGCGTTTTTCATTGAGAAGTGAAACACTTGAACCAACTTGAAACCAATAACAAATAATTTTCCATCAACAACATTTTTTGATTAAAAATAGCAAACCAGCAGTCCTCCAAGACCTTACCTGTGAGGAAGGGGAGAAGTTCAGTGCGTGTCCTTTCAACTCCCAAAGCTAAGGCAATGGTTGACAGTTTCTTAATGCTGTTCAACCGTAACTATGGGCAGAGAAAATGCGAGAAGTAAGAAGTTAAGCCCAAAGTATACTTCTGAGCGCTTGCGTACAGGACACGTGATGCAATTCTTGTCATCCGCAGAGTGCTTGAGCACTGAATGCGGGCAGCCCAATTTTTCTAACCGTATGTCTTTGAATGCGATTGCGGCTGGAATTATGCGCACTACTTTATGGGTCCAAAATGTGGCAACACTCACATTTGAGCCGTTGTTGTCACGAAGATGCACTAGAATTTTATGTAATCACTGGTAAACAACAGGAGACAAAGGTAAAAATGTCAACAGTGGATGAGTACGTCAAGAGCGCGTGTGTGAGGAGGTCTGGAGATACCTGTAATTGTATAACTTGAGTCTGAAGGACTATAAAGACACCTTTATAGGTCTAAACTCCAGAAGAGATATAGTCCGGTGTCTCGTACAGTCATAGCGCGCACGCGCCCAATGCTTGTGTATGCGTGCACCTTCAAATGGAGTATACTTTGACATGCTCGTGTTGGACTGTATGCAGACATTGAGCGTTTGTGTCAAAATCGAAGTATACTTTGGGCTTTAACCTAAACACAGATACTCAATAATACAGCACAGCTGATTTGTTGGGGCAAAACAAACTGCTGGCCTCTACCGACAGCTAATCAAATGGGGTCTACCACTAGCGCTGGTCGATCCCCAACTAAAGCCATGACAAAGTCTTGTTATCACAATCCAACTGTGAGGAAAAAAAAAATTCATATCCACATTGTCTAAATGGTCATGTTTCTACCAGTCAGGGTCAGAAATTAAGAGGGGCACAGGGCCACCAAAAATATAAATATAAAAACACCACCAAAAATGACCCCAAATTTCAAAATGTGGGGCCAAAAACTGCCCTGTAATAATTTCTTCTGGGTTTTTTTTTTTCTTTAACTATTTGATATAGTTTTTAATATTCTACTGTAGTCCTATAAATAGAATGGTATGAAATATTAGTTTGTGTTGATTTTATTCATAAATTCTCAATCTTGAGAATATGTCTTAAAAGAATAGTTTACCCAAAAATGAAAATTCTCTTCTCGTTTAAGCTACTCGCCCTTATGCCATCCAAGATGTGTATGACTTTCACAAACATATATTTTTAGAAGAACAGCTCTGTTGGTCCATACAATGCAAGTGAATGTTGACCAGAACTTTGAAGGTGAGATTCAGATCAATATTTTAGGTCTTTTTTTTTTTTCTTAACTACAAATTCTCCTCCCTGCCGAGTAGGTGGCGATATGCACGACGAATGTGAATCGGCAAAAAACAAAAGAAGGTGGAAGTATAGATTTATATTAAAAAAAGACTTCTGTTTCTCAGCCTCACCTGTCATATCACTTCTGAAAATATGGATTAAAACACCTTTTATTTCTGCCTTTATTTGCTTTTTTAAGGTTCACTTGTATTGTATGGACCTACAGAGCTGAGATATTCTTCTAAAAATCTTCATTTGTGTTCTGCTGAAGAAAGTAAGTCACACACATCTGAGATGGCATGAGGGTGAATAAATGATGAGATAATTTAGATTTTTGGGTGAACTATTTCTTTAAGTGATCAAATTGCCATATTTGAAAAATGAATGAACTTATGTTTTAAATGGTAAAAAAAAAAAAAAAAAAAAAAGCCCTCATAAAAGGTAAAAAATAGAAAATCAAATATTGCCCCTTAATGTAAAACTTAATTTCTGGCACTACTACCAATATAGTCCTATATAAACATGAGAAGCTGATTTACTTATTGTGTTAAAGTGTTTTCATATTTAAAGCAGAAAACAGCAAATAAATTCCAGCACAAAAGATTTTAAGCATTTTTACTTAGATTATCACAAATCTAGCATATCATCAGAACTATGTTAATAGTTAATAATGCGTTCAAAAGGAAACCAACTCAAAGGACCTGTCAGGTTTAATCTCTTCTATGTTTAAAACACTTTTAAAAGTACTGTCCTGAAATTTTGTGTTTATTTAAGTAAAAGGGTCAATGACCTACGGAGAAAATCATACATAACAGCTAACAGTTAGCCAATCCCACAAACTGCTCTGGGCTAACAGGCGTCACCCCTCACTTTAATATACACACGGGACGATGTTTTTACACACTCGACGTTAAACAATTGTACTTAATGGGGTGTTACATGTTTAAGATGTCCGTTAATTTGATATGCAACCTTGTTTATGTCATAATCGCTCAATCTTCTCATCTAGGGCAGGCCTGTGTTTTCAGCTTCTATTAATGCGCTTGATGACAATCGAACTGCGTTCGAATCCATTTTCAAATATAAATGAAAGTCATAGAACATTTCCATTTACCTGAACATCTTCATTCCTTAATTCGTCAATTAATACAGCAATAGGGTAAAGAGAATCGTCGCTGTCAGCTCCCGCCATCTTGGATGCTAAAGGCTGTGTTTAGCTAGTTCCTGCTACGGGAGACAGCACGTGCACACGCACACGCACGAGCCCAGCCCACCACAGCACAGAGAGAAACAGAAGCACGAGCACGATAAGTGGGATGCGCGCGCTGGGGCCAGTTGCACCAGCTAAATGTAAGTTACAACTTAGCCTAGTTGTGGCATAAATGGGCACTAAGTCACAATTTACGCACTACTAAATATTTTAGGGTTGCACCATTAAACTTAGGTAGGACGTAACCCTACATATGGACTATATATTTACGGAAGACTCTGACTAGGAGTAATGGTTGGAATAAAAAGCAGACTGATATTTAATGACATCAATGAGCTCATGTTTTGCGTGACAGGCTTCAATCCTTTGGACATACAGTATGATGTTTACATTTATACTCGTTTACATTTGAGAAAAGGTACTTTTAAGCGTCTCTTCAGCATGAAACAGATCTAACGGTGCATTTATCAGGATGTGTCACCCGGTGACAAGTTTCAACATATTCAATATATATATATATATATATATATGATGTAAAAATAAAAAAAAAAATCAGAATCAGCTTTATTGCCAAGTATGCTTACACATACAAGGAATTTGTCTTGGTGACAGGAGCTTCCAGTACACAACAATACAAATACAGCAACAAGACTTTTAAAAAAGAATAAAAAATTGAATATAAAAAAAAAAAAAAAAAAACAATATTGAAAAGAAAATAAGTATATATAGAATACACAATAGACAATATATATATATATATATATATATATATATATATATATATATATATATATATATCACACACACATACATACACATACATATACATATGTACAGTTGTGCTCAAAATTTTGCATAACCTTGGAGAATTGGTAATATATGTACAATTTTTAAAGAAAACATGAGTGAGCAGGTAAAACACGTTTCTTTTATTTCTTATGGGATTCATATTCAACTGTAGGTTAAAACAGAATGGCACAATCATAAAACAAAACATGGCAACAAAGAAAAAAATGAAGTGACCCCTGTTCAAAAGTCTGCATACCCTTAGTTCTTAATACTGTGTATTGCCCCCTTTAGCATCAGTGACAGCGTGCAGTCTTTTGTAATAGTTGTCTATGAGGCCCCAAATTCTTGCAGGTGGTATAGCTGCCCATTCGTCTTGGCAAAATGCCTCCAGGTCATGCAAAGTCTTTGGTCGTCTTGCATGAACCGCACGTTTGAGATCTCCCCAGTGGCTCAATGATATTAAGGTCAGGAGACTGTGATGGCCACTCCAGAACCTTCACCTTTTTCTGCTGTAACCACTGGAGGGTCAACTTGGCCTTGTGCTTAGGGTCATTGTCGTGCTGGAAAGCCCAAAAGCGTCCCATGCAGAGCTTTCGTGCAGAAGAATGCAAATTGTCTGCCATTATTTTCTGATAACATGCTGCATTCACCTTGCCATCAATTTTCACAAGATTCCCTGTGCCTTTAGAGCTCACACCCCCCCAAAACATCAGTGAGCCACCACCATGCTTCACAGTGGGGATGGAATTCTTTTCACTATAGGCCTTGTTGACCCCTTTCCAAACATAGCGCTTATGGTTGTGACCATAAAGCTTTATTTTGGTCTTGTCACTCCAAATTACAGTGTGCCAGAAGCTGTGAGGCGTGTCAAGGTGTTGTCGGGCATATTGTAACCGGGCTTTTTTGTGGCATTGGCTTCTCTCTGGCAACTCGACCATGCAGCTCATTTTTGTTCAAGTATCATCATATTGTGCTCCTTGAAACAACCACACCGTCTTTTTCCAGAGCAGCCTGTATTTCTCCTGAGGTTACCTGTGGGTTTTTCTTTGTATCCTGAACAATTCTTCTGGCAGTTGTGGCTGAAATCTTTCTTGGTCTACCTGACCTTGGGTTGGTATCAAGAGATCCTAAAATTTTCCACTTCTTAATAAGTGATTGAACAGTACTGACTGGCATTTTCAAGGCTTTGGATATCTTTTTATATCCTTTTCTTTATAAAGTTCCATTAACTTGTTACGCAGGTCTTTTGACAGTTCTTTTCTGCTCCCCATGGCTCAGTGTCTAGCCTGTACAGTGCATCCACGTGGGAGCTAACAAACTCATTGACTATTTATACACAGACACTAATTGCAATTTAAAAAGCCACAGGTGTGGGAAATTAACCTTTAATTGCCATTTAAACCTGTGTGTCACCTTGTGTGTCTGTAACAAGGCCAAACATTCAAGGGTATGTGAACTTTTGATCAGGGCCATTTGGGTGATATCTGTTATCATTATGATTTAAAAAGGAGCCAGACAACTATGTGATAATAAATGGCTTCATATGATCACTATCCTTAAATAAAAGACAGTTTTTTTTTTTTTTTTTGCATGATCAGTAATATTTTCAAAATCAACGCCAAACTTTCACAATTTCTGCCAGGGTATGCAGACTTTTGAGCACAACTGTACATACATATATATACACATACACACACATATACATACAAACATATACACACACACACACACACACACACACACACACACACACACACACACACACACACACATATATATATATATATATATATATATATACATATATACACACACACATACATACATACATACATACATACATCCACACATACACATATGTAGTGCAAATCTAAAAACAAATCGGTTATATACAGTGCAAGGGAATGTAATGGCAGAAGAGATTGGATGTGATGGATAATATAAAAAGACTAAGCTGTGTATTGCACATTAATTATTGCTCAATGGGGCAGTTTTAACTGTTCATGAGATGAATAGCCTGAGGGAAAAAACTGTTCCTGTGCCTGACGGTTCTGGTGCTCAGAGCTCTGAAGTGTCAGCCAGAAGGCAACAGTTCAAAAAGGTAGTGTGCAGGGTGAGTGGGGTCCAGAGTGATTTTTCCAGCCTTTTTCCTCACTCTGGAAGTGTATAGTTCTTGAAGGGAGGGCAGGGGGCAACCAATAATCCTCTCAGCAGTCCGAACTGTCCTTTGCAGTCTTCTGATATCCGATTTCTTAGCTGAACCAAACCAGACAGATATTGAAGTGCAGAGGACAGACTCAATGACTGCTGAGTAGAACTGTATCAGCAGCGCATGTGGCAGGTTGAACTTCCTCAACTGGCGAAGGAGGTACAACCTCTGCTGGGCATTTTTCATAATGGAGTCAATGTGGGTCTCCCACTTCAGGTCCTGTGAGATGGTAGTGCCCAGGAACCTGAATGACTCCACTGCTGCCACAGTGCTGTTTAGAATGGTGAGGGGGGTCAGTGTTGGGGTGTTCCTAAAGTCCACAATCATCTCCACCGTTTTGAGCGTGTTCAGCTCAAGGTTGTTTTGACTGCACCAGACAGCCAGCTGTTTAACCTCCCTTCTGTATGCAGGCTCATCATCATTTCGGATGAGGCCGATGACAGTGGTGTTGTCTGCAAACTTCAGGAGCTTGACAGAGGGGTCCTTGGTGATGCAGTTGTTGGAGGGAGAAGAGTGGTGGGGAGAGCACACATCCCTGGGGAGCACCAGTGCTGATTGTACAGGTGCTGGAAGTGAATTTCCCCTGTCTCACAAGCTGCTGCCTGTCCGTCAGAAAGCTGGTAATCCACTGACAGGTAGATGTGGGAACAGAGAGTTGGTGTAATTTAGTCCAGAGAATAGCTGGGATGATGGTGTTGAAAGCCGAACTGAAGTCCACAAAAAGGATCCTTGCATATGTCATTGGTCTGTCAAGATGTTGCAGGATATGATGCAATCCCATGTTGACTGCATCATCCACAGACCTGTTTGCTCGATATGCAAATTGAAGGGGATCTAGAAAGGGTCCAGTGATGTCTTTCAGGTGGGCCAACACCAGTCTCTCAACTGACTTCATGACCACAGACGTCAGGGCAACAGGTCTGTAGTCATTAAGTCCTGTGATTTTTGGTTTCTTTGGGATGGGGATGATAGTGGAGTGTTTGAAGCAGCATGGGACTTCACACTGCTCCAGTGATCTATTGAAGATCTGTGTGAAGATGGGGGCCAGCTGGTTAGCACAGGATTTAAGACATGCAGGTGAAACGCTGTCTGGGCCTTGTGCTTTCCTTATCCTTTGTTTTCGAAAGACACGGCACACATCATCTTCACAGATCTTAAGTGCAGATTGAGTAGCAGGAGGGGGGAGGAGGGGGGTTGCTGGAGCTGTTGGTGTTTGTGTGAAGCTAAGGTCAGAGCGGTTGTGGGGTGTGAGATTGGGACTTTCGAATCTACAGTAGAACACATTCAGGTCGTTAGCCAGTTGTTGGTCCACCACAGGGTTGGGGTCAGGAGTCCTGTAGTTAGTAAGCTGTTTCATGCCACTCCACCCTGATGCAGGGTTGTTAGCTGAAAACTTGTTTTTCAGCTTCTCAGAGTATCTTCTTTTAGCCACACTGATTTCCTTATTCAGTGTGTTCCTGGCCTGATTGTACAAGACTTTAAACCCACCCCTGTAAGCATCCTCTTTGGCCTGACGAAGCTGCCTGAGTTCCACTGTAAACCATGGTTTGTCGTTGTTAAATGTTAAATAAGTCCTAGTAGGGATGCACATATCCTCACAAAAACTGATATATGATGTAACAGTATCTGTGAGCTCATCCAGATTGGTGTCTGCAGCCTCAAAAACACTCCAATCAGTGCAGTCAAAGCAGGCTTGTAGTTCCAGCTCTGCTTCATTGGTCCATTCTTTACAGTCCTTACTACAGGCTTAGCAGATTTTAGTTTCTGTCTGTAGTTTGGAAGAAGGTGAACCAGACAGCGATCAGAGAGTCCCAAAGCTGCTCTAGGGACAGAGCGATATGCATCCTTTATTGTTGTGTAGCAATGATCCAGTATATTTCTGTCTCTGGTGTGGCATGTAATGTGCTCTCTGTATTTTGGCAGTTCATGTGTGAGGTTTGCTTTGTTAAAATCCCCAAGAATAATAATAACTGAGTCCGGGTATTGTTGTTCCGTGTCTGTGATGTGATCAGCCAGCTGTTGCAGCGTGGCATTCAAACATGCGTTTGGCGCGATGTAAACCCTCACCAGAATAAACAAGGAAAACTCCCGCGGCGAGTAAAAAGGCTTACAGTTAATAAAGAGCGCTTCCAAATTAGGACAGCACATCTTCTTTAAAGTTGTTACATCTGTACACCAACTTTCATTGATGTAAAAGCATGTTCCACCGCCTCTCGTTTTCCCCGTTAACTCCACAATGCGATCCGCTCTGAACAGCTGAAAGCCCGGCAGATGTAATGCGCTGTCCGGAATGGCTTCACTCAGCCAGGTTTCTGTGAAGCACAAGGCAGCAAAGGTTGAAAAGTCCTTGTTTGTGCGGGTGAGGAGATGTAGTTTGTCCGTTTTGTTAGGAAGAGAGCGGAGATTCGCTAGATGAATGCTCGGCAGCGCTGTTCGAAAGCCGCACTGACGGAGCTTGACCAGCGCACCTGCTCATCTCCCTCGCCTGCGTCTCCCAAACAACACAGCCGTGCCACCAACTAAAATGTCCAGCAAAACGTCTGATTATTCAAAAACCGGGAAAAGATTGACTGGTATATGCTGTCGAATGTTCAGCAGTTCGTCTCTGGTAAAACTGTCTGGAAAAAGATTACTAAACACAGGACAAACAAACAAAAACAACAAAACAGTATCAGCGCTCCACACCGAGGCTGCCATCCGCGGCGCCATCATGATGTAAATGTCTATGACTAAGCCTGTTGTATTAGTATTATTTATCACCTCTTATTTATTTTAGATTACAAAAAAACTAAAGTTCCTATGTATTGTTATTTACAGAGGGCAAATATACTTCATCAAATTTACTTTTATTACGTATCGTATTTTAATGGGGATATAATTTATTACAGCTGACAGCTGACAGTGAGCAAACAAGGTTTGAACAACCATAACCAGATCAAATTGAAGTTCACGGCTTTTAAACACTTCTGTATACAAATTTGAAGGCTGTTTATTGGATCAATACAAGTAAACGTCATATTATGCAAATACACATTACTTTACGGAGAGCTTACGACCTACTAGCAAAGTTTTGCTTTAAGAACAGGTGGTGCAACCAAATTAAGCACTGACTCAGGCCCTGTTCCAATACCCCCGCTTGCGGTTCTGGTCTTGCCTACTTACCCACTTGTCTTATGTATTTCCGGTGTTTGGCAACTAGTGTGCAAGTAGACGTGAAGACTGCGAGTGTGGATGACGTTTGATTGCACGTTGGGACACTCGTAGATTTAAAGATGTTGGTGCTGGTTGCCACAGCTGTTTTTTTTTTTTTTTGTAATTAACATTTTTTATTGATTCATATATACCACAAAGAAAAACCCAACACATATACAGCGAATCAACATTTCACATTCAAACCCAACTAATATCCCTCCCCATTCACCAACCCCACCCTGACCCCCAACGAACACCCCTGTGGTCCCACATAACACACACACACACAACCAAAAAAAAACAAAAAAAAAACGGAAAACAAAAATTAAATATAATAAACAGACATAATTAAACTAAACTACACTCTCCACATCCCCTCCCTGAGAGTCCCCCCAAAAAACTAAATAACTGCCCCACTTCCTAACAAATAAGTCCCAAAATCCCAGCCTTCTACTTACCCCTTCCTCAAAAGCTTCCACCCTCCCCATCTCCGCACACCACTCCGGAAATGAGGGCACTCCATCCGACTTCCATCCCCTTAAAATTATTTGCCTGCCGATCATGAGACTGGTCAGAACCCAATTTTTATGTGATTATCCCCCAAATTTATGACTGCCCCATCACCCAAAATACAGAGTCTGGGACAAAGTAAAATTTGAGTGCTCAAAACATCACACATAAAACTTTCAACCAAAATTCTTAAATCTTAGCACACTCCCAAAAAATATGGATTGTGTATCCATCTTCTGATTGGCATCGCCAGCAGGTGGGTGTGTCTTTAAGACCAAGACTATATAATCTAGAGGGGGTCCAATAAAATCTATGTAATATCTTGAATTGCATAAGGTGCACCCTTGCACCTCTAGATGCAGACTTGATGTTTTTTAGAATCCTAGCCCACACTCCCTCCTCCAATACCAAGTTTAAATCTTTCTCCCATAATCTCTTGAGAGAAGTTGAAGCTCCGTCCCCCAGACTCAGAATTAGCAGGGAGTAATACACTGATGCCTCAAGACCTTTTCCAAAAGCAGTAATCACCACTTCTAGAGTATCTACTCCCAAAAATATTACAGAGCAGGTGGCGCAACTGTAAATACCTATTGAACTGAGATCTGGGAATCTCAAAGTGTTGAACCAAATTTTCAAATGTTATCAACACTCCACTTTCATATAGGTCACCGAGCGAATTAACCTCCCTCACAATCCACTCTGACCAGCAGAAAGGGGACCTTTCAAAACATAATTTGGGATTCAGCCATATGTTCGAGGCAACATTTAAATAAACATCCGAATTAAACACTCTGGACACATTTGTCCGTACCGAGTGCAAATGCGAAATAACGGGGTGTAACAAAACTTCTCTGGTTAGTTTGTTAGAAAGGCTTTGCAATGCAAAATAGGGGCAAGAACTTCCTGTTCAATACAAAACCAGGGAGGGGCTCTCTCTCAGGTGGAAGCAACCAATGAGCCAAATGTCTGAGACCGAATGCATAATAATAAAACAAAATCTTGGGTAGGCCTAGCCCACCTTTGTTAATCGGCCTATGTAACTTATTAAAATGTAATCTGGGACGTTTACCATTCCAAATGAAGGACTTCACTATACTATCAAATTGCTTGAAATAAGAGAGGGGGACATCTACAGGGAGAGACTGTAGCAGGTAGTTGAATTTTGGAATACAATTCATTTTAATAACATTAACCTTCCCAATCATAGATAAATGTAATGAACATCGCTCGAAAACCTTTTAATTAAGGGGTCAAAATTAGACAAATTTGCTGGGAATTAAATGCCCAAATACTTAATGCTCTGTTTGGGCCACTGGAAGGCGCCCGGCTGGAAAGCCATTACTGGGCTGTCAGAGCCAAAGCTTCGGATTTAGACCAATTGACTCTGTATACAGAGAACTTAGAAAAGGAATGAATAATTCTGTAGAAGCAAGGCATAGATCTAGTGGGGTCGGAGACAAATAACAAAATATCATCTGCCTAAAGCAAAAGCTTATGCACCATACCTCCCACCACCAGCCCTGGAAAATCATCCTCCTTACTTATTGCGGCTGCTAATGATTCCAGGGTAAGACAGAACAATAATGGGGAAAGAGGGCAACCATGCCGGGTGCACCTATCCAGAGTAAAATAATCTGAAATTAATCCATTCATTTGTACCATCGCTACCGGGTGTCTATAAAGTAACTCTGTCATAACAGAAAATAATCTAAAAACAAACTCCAGCTAATAGGCAAAATAAACACAAAGAACGTGTAGATTCATTCTCAAAACTGTATCGAAGGTATGTTCCTCCACAAAACAAACTACAGCCACTAACGGAACCAGCACAAAATGTAAAAAAAAATAAAATAAATCTGTTCAGTTTCCTCGGACAGTCAAACGAATGTTCAGTGAGCCGGCTGTTCATGAGTGCAGCAGATGACTTAATCCTTCCAATGTCCTGCAAAAAATACTCCACAAAACAAACTCCAGCCAATAAGAGGAATAAGCACAAAGAACGAGCAGTTTCATTCACAACTGTCCCGAAGGAGTGTTATTCCACAAAACAAATTCCAGCCGCTAGGTGGAACCAGCACAAAAAGAAACAAGAAAGGCGCCCAGCTTCCTCGGATGGTCAAGTGTATGCTCAGCGAGCCAAGTTCACTTGGGGGCAACACAAGAAACACGCCATGACTTCCTCAGTCCATTGATTTTATGAAAGACTTCGCTTGTTGTGGGCATGTAAATATTTTGCGGCCATCCTTAGTATCTATTCTCAGTTTGGCTGGAAACATCAGTGCAAAAGCGATCCTCCGTCGATGCAAGAGTTTCTTGAAGGAGTGTTACTACACAACAACAAACTCCAGCCGCTAGGTGGAACCAACACAAAAAGAAACAAAATGGTGCCCAGCTTCCTCAGACAGTCAAGTGTATGCTCAGTGAGTCAAGCTCACTTGGGGGCCATATGAATGTCTCCAAATGGTTTACTCACCCCATTGTCTCTATGAAAGACAATGTTTGCTGTGGACATGTAAATACTTTGCGGCCATCTTTAGTATCTATTCTCAGTTTGGCCGAAAACATCAGAGCAAAAGCGGCCTTCCGTTGATGTAAGAGTTTCTTGCATTCCTTGAATCAATCACGTTTCTCTCTTATCGAATTCGCAAAGTCTGGGAACAAGAAAATGTTGTGGTTCTTCCAAGAAAGCTTTCCTTTGCTCCTCACCTCGCGTAACACGAGATCTTTATCGGATGATCTCAGAAATTTGGCCAGGATTGATCGGGGCCTGTCTCCCTCCGTGGATCTGCAAGCTGGGACTCTGTGAGCTCGCTCGATTTCCAGCTTATGGCCTGCTATGTTGAGCAGACTAGGGAAGAGCTTGTCTAGGAATTTCACCATATCTCTGCCTTCCTCATGCTCAGGAATTCCAACAATTCGGACATTGTTTCACTGATTACGATTTTACAAATCCTCCAGTTTTCCCCAAACGTGTTCCAAGTCTGTCTTGGTCGCTAGCGGGTTAGCAGCTAATGCCCTCTCCGATGACTCCAGATAATTGATCAGTCTCTTGATGTCCCCGATTCTTGTAACCAACTCAGAGAATTTCGCCTCCATCGCCGTATTACAGCAAGATCTTCCAGGTCCGCTACGACTTTCGTCAGCATTACAGACATGCTGGACAGCTGCATTGAATTTCTCCTGCCACGTCGTCCAAACTGAGTCCTCGGTCTGCGGGCCTGTCTGAGGTATCAGCTTGAGCATGTAAGTGTCTTTTAATATCTACAGCTATTTTTGTCTTTTCACTCAGCTGAAGACTGAATGTTTTTGGTAGCAGTGACTGTTATAGCCTACTTAAAATAATATATAACTGAAAATTGTACAGATCTTTTCATGTATTAATACACTACTGGTTGTTGGAAGTGTATTGTGCTGTAGAAAATGTGTAAGTAAATTTGTATTGTTTTTATTGCTTGAAAATAATTGTAAAAGTGAATTACAGTGCATCCGAAAAGTATTCACAGCGCTTCACTTTTTCCACATTGTTATGTTACAGCCTTATTCCAAAATGGATTAAAGTCATTATTTTCCTCAATTCTACAAACAATATCTCATAATGACAACGTGAAAGAAGTTTGTTTGAAATCTTTGCAAATTTATTTAAGAAATAAAAACACATGTACATAAATACTCACAGCCTTTGCTCAGTACTTTGTTGAAGCACCTTTGGCACCAATTACAGCCTCAAGTCTTTTTGAGTATGATGCTACAAGCTTGGCACACCTATTTTTGGGCGGTTTCTCCCATTCTTCTTTGCAGGACCTCTCAAGCTCCATCAGGTTGGATGGGGAGCGTCGGTGCACAGCCATTTTCAGATCTCTCCAGAGATGTTCAATCGGGTTCAAGTCTGGGCTCTGGCTGGGCCACTCAAGGACATTCACAGAGTTGTCCCGGAGCCACTCCTTTGTTATCTTGGCTGTGTGCTTAGGGTTGTTGTCCTGTTGGAAGATGAACCTTCGGCCCAGTCTGAGGTCCAGAGCACTATGGAGCAGGTTTTCATCAAGGATGTCTCTGTACATTGCTGCATTCATCTTTCCCTCGATCCAGACTAGTCTCCCAGTTCCTGCCGCTGAAAAACATCCCCACAGCATGATGCTGCTACCACCATGCTTCACTGTAGGGATGGTATTGGCCAGGTGATGAGCGGTGCATGGTTTCCTCCAGACATGATGCTTGCTATTCAGACCAAAGAGTTCAATCTTTGTTTCTCATGGTCTGAGAGTCCTTCAGGTGACTTTTGGCAAACTCCAGGTGGGCTGTCATGTGCCTTTTACTGAGGAGTGGCTTCCGTCTGGCCACTCTACCATAAAGGCCTGATTGGTGGAGTGCTGCAGAGATGGTTGTTCTTCTGGAAGGTTCTCCTCTCTCCACAGAGAAACGCTGGAGCTCTGTCAGAGTGACCAACGGGTTCTTGGTCACCTCCCTGACTAAGGCCCTTCTCCCTCGATCGCTCAGTTTGGCCGGGCGGCCAGCACTAGGAAGAGTCCTGGTGGTTCCAAACTTCTTCCATTTACGGATGATGGAGGCCACTGTGCTCATTGGGACCCTCAATGCTGCAGAAATTTTTCTGTATCCTTCCCCAGATCTGTGCCTCGATACAATCCTGTCTCGGAGGTCTACAGACAATTCCTTGGACTTCATGGCTTGGTTTGTGCTCTGACATGCACTGTTAACTGTGGGACCTTATATAGACAGGTGTGTGCCTTTCCAAATCATGTCCAATCAACTGAATTAACCACTGGTGGACTCCAATCAAGTTGTAGAAACATCTCAAGGATGATCAGTGGAAACAGGCTGCACCTGAGCTCAATTTTGAGTGTCATGGCAAAGGCTGCGAATACTTATGTACATGTGATTTTTTTCATTTTTTTATTTTTAATAAATTTGCAAAGATTTCAAACAAACTTCTTTCACGTTGTCATTATGGGGTATTGTTTGTAGAATTTTGAGGAAAATAATGAATTTATTCCATTTTGGAATAAGGTTGTAACATAACAAATTGTGGAAAAACTGAAGCGCTGTGAATACTTTCCGGATGCACTGTAGTTTTACTCATTTTGATTTTCAGTAGTTTGCACATTAAAAAATGTTTATCTGTAAAATTGCATTGTTCGTAACTGCTGTAAAATATGAAATATAAGCAATTTCTTTCTACTTTGATTCACAATACACTGCATAAAACGTAATAAAAAAATAAATAATAATAAAAAAAACTTGTTTGATCCATTAATAGCTACTAATACAAACCATTTAAATGATATTCTTTGGCTTGTCATTTATATAAGACAACCAAAGACTGCTTTACACAACTTATCAGTATGTGGTTTCATACAACAAATAAAAAGTATTAACACGTATATTTTAAATACATAAAAATGAGAAAGAATCCCATGGTAGTAGTTGATACATTTTTAATTTTAAAACAACATTTACTAGACCACATATTGTATGCCACACTGGCTGATAAAATGACTAGCAGTATTAGGCAAGAACAAACAAAATAATGTGATTATTGGGTGAGAAGGATAACAAAGAGGTATATAAATATACATATAAATAATATTTTGTAATTATGATGCTGCTATTAAGTCATCCCAAATATAATGTTGAATATATTCATTTATACAAAAATAAATATATGCTACACTTACGTTTCACTATGTGATTATAATAAATAACTTATGTTGAAAAGTTTTCCTTGACGTCATAATGGCGAAAATACACAAATCGCTCGGGTAGGTGGGGTGTGGCTCCTGATCATGATGAACTCTGGGATACACTTAGCCTGAAAAACCCCTCCGAAGCAGTATTCGCACTAGTATGGATTTAGTGTGGGTTAAGTGCACTGAGCTTTGGCGTGTTTTAGACATGGGACAGTCTTGAACACCTACTTCCTGTTGTGTGCACACACACTCAAGTGGCCAAGACCGCAAGTGTGGGTATTGGGACAGGGCTTAGTTATAAACTAACTAGTAGTTACTAAGACCTTAGTGTGAACTTTATGTCCCAACTTACATAAGACCTTACGCACAGCTGGTGTCTGCAGAGTACACTGGAGACAGACAGTGCGCAAGTGCCCATTAGTGGCGGCAGTCTCTTTATTCTCACTTTCTTAATTTTCTGCAAAATTGCTCACTATTCATTGCGTGATGAGCTGTTTTCTCACAAAAGCAGTTTATTTAGCACACTGATGCATCTCAATAGACATCCATTTAAAAAAACGGCCTCTTGTCTTCTCGCCAGTGAATGTATATGCCGCCGCGTTACGCATTGCTTTGCTAACCTTGTCGGCTCCCCCAAATAGAAGGGCTCTGGTACCTTGAAGTATCCTACTATGTAAATACCATGGTATATTAATCATGAAGCACCATGGTATTATATGATTAATGGAGTTCCCATGTATGCTGGTCACTTGTTGGCTGTTTTTTTCTACACTAACTTGTCCAACTCATCCATAAGTTATGTTTTTTTTTAATTATTATTAAATTTTAGTTTCGCAAAAAAATTATTGTGTTACTGGGGGGTGGCAGGTGTTGTGCTAGTGATGACATTCAATGGCAGTTTATGGTGACTACCTCATCAAGCTTCAAAAAGGATGCTAAAGTTTAATTAAAGAGTAGGGTTGCCACCTCAGCCCTGTAAAATTCCTGGACTTCAATTACCGAAAAACGTATTGTTGGCCATCACACAAGAAATAAAACATATCATTTATGGTTGTTTACTCCTAGTTTGATATGGAAATTACTGCATGTTCAGCATATATTTCAATCAAAAATTAACATCAGTACACCCCCCAAAAAAATATTTAAGCCTATTTTTAAGATACGGATTTCAATGCAATAACAAAATTCCAGCAAAATACATCATGTGATTTCTAATTAAATTAATAAAACTGAAAATATTTTTTAATATTTTAAACAGTCTCATATCCATAATACATTTTTTATACAGAATGGCATACTTTTATTACTGTCAATATTAATAGATAAATTATAGCCATTGCTAAAGCTCAAACACGCAATGAATATGCATTTTCTTTTTCCCTGCTTTGTCTTAAACACTAATACAATAAATGTAACCATTTTAATAAATGTTTTAATTAACGTTTATGGTTTAAGAATAGAACAATGAAAACCCCTTTTCTGTCCACCACTACTATGAATATTCTATTAGGAATGAATGTTCTCTAAGAAATGTTGAATTCAGTGTTTGAGTCAAAGCTCACCATTCGTTCTCTATAAGTCAAGCATCCAGATAGAGTAGTCCCAGACTTGCAGGCAAACAGAATATCTTGTGTTTTATTTGATCGACTCTCAGTATCTGCTGCACTTGTTTTTGCATACAGAGCATAAAGAGGTTTGCGGCTCTTGAGCACAGCCATGCGAGTAGCGTATAGTGCAGAGAAAACATTACCCTTGATTACCCATTGCTCATCAGACTCATTTTACACACGTCAGGAAAATAGTGAAATTCCTGGACATTTTGCGTCCCGTAATGGAATTTTATTTTTCCAGGACAGATGGCCAAAAACTGGGATGGTCCCAGAAATTTCAGGGCGGGTGGCAACCCTATTAAAGAGTCTAATAAATTATTCCACTCATGCCTTGTTCTGAAGGCATATGAAAAGGTTTGGTGACAAACAAACTGAAATCTAATTTATTATTTAGTGAAAATTTTCACCGACCGTTGCTACCTGTGCGCGTTAATGAGAGTGCACAAGAGCATCAGTTCACACTGCCCCATCTTGCAAGATGAGGCATTCAAGCAAGAAGCAGCTTTGTTGTTTGTACAAATGGACCACCAGAAATATTCACAACAGAGGACACAACACAGCTACACACAAACCAGAGAACCGAATTACAAAACATGTCTCTTCAGTCAGAGTCTAGTTACACATACATACATACACAATCATGTCTCTAATATGAAAAAAATATAATCATATTAATAAACTAAGAAATGTGAAGTGTGAGAGTCATTCAGAGAACTGTTTAAGTAGACAACATCAGCGTTAATCACCCAAAATGAAAAATAACTATTCTGAAATGTGCATATGTTTGACAGTCATTGCATGTATCAATTGAACACTTGGTCTCTATAAAAAAATAAATAATAATAAATAAATAAAAAAATTCAATCTGTGCATAAACAACACAGGAGTAAATGAGAATCAAACTCACTTTGGAAATAAAATATGGGATCATGAGAAAATCATTATTAAATATATGCACAGAAAAAATATCTTGTATGATTAAATGGGCCTGTGTCTGGACCATCTGTTCTTCATTCAGTTGCTAATTTCTGTTCAATTAAAACACACTGACATCCATTATTCACAATGGACTGGGCCTGCTTTTGTTAGTTTGCATTTAGAAAAAGGATGTGATCTTCACATAACCAATGATTGCATTGATCCAGCTTGCTCTATTTAGGTGACTTGAGATAAAGTTTCTTTTATTTTCTATCTCCATAAATCATTTTAGGCATTCCGTTGCAAGTAGCTGCTTCACAAAAAAAAAAAAAAATTAAAAATTAAAAAAGCATATCTATTACAAGGGCACAGACAGCCACATGCAGGGTCCCATATAATACACAGCATCAAAAAAGGCTTACAGATTCAAAAGACAGGGTAATTCCTGGTTTTGGCCTGTCTTCTGCCGACAAACAGTGTCAGGTGGTTGATCCTGCCAGCAAGGGGAAGCAAATGTCTAGCACAATACACTTACCTGCTTTCATCATGCCTGACCTGAATATGGACTTTACAGACACTGACATGTCAAGAGTGAAGCAGATGTACTTGTGAATGCCAATGTGTTCCAGATTGCATGAGTCGCATACAGTCATGATGGAAGATGTCACTTGCAATTAGAGTCATTTTTAAAAGAGATGCCATTCAAACTACAATACACAAATATGATCTTGTACTTTAATGTCTGCCTTAAAATTAGGGTTTAAAATGTTTGCTTTGACAACAGCAATCTGAAATTTGGTCATAGTTTGATTTGGTTTGATTCCATTAATCTATTTGGGCATGATTCATGAATAGTTTAAAATGAGAAGTAGAAATGGGAAACAGCAGGTTGACATTTCTTTAGCTAAAATCAGTCTGTGCTTTCTGAAATTTGAAACACTGCCCACAGTGGCCAAAGTGGTAAGTGTTGTTGGGCGTATGGGCACGTATTAGCTCCATTTTCCAGGTGAAATGTCCACAGAGGGGCACCAAAAGCGAGTTGTGAAATGAGTTGTTTTCATTTGTACAGGCTGTAATACAGTGAAGTGGAATGCATGTTTTATAAACTGTTCCCCAAAACCCAACCATCAATGGAGTAAAAATGTACTGTTAGAGGAGAAATTAAACCTCTGAATCACGCTTGTCACAGATTATGCGAACGGATTACTGTCTGGTTTCAATGTGGGATCCGAACCTGGGTCTCTCACACTGCAGATGCAATGCGCTTCCAGACACACCACAAGGGAAAGTGAACACTGAAGCAGATACAAAAATTTCTGATAGGAGACGGCGCTTGTCAGTGAGTCGGCATAATGTGGCCAATCCTAGGGTACCGTACTTCCCATAAGATCATGTTGGTAAATAATACAATCAGTGTTCCCACACCTTTTGACCAATTAATTTCTAGTGACTTTTCCAGTCGTTCATGGTAACTGTATAATGATATTTCTTTTTTTTTTTTTTTTTTAAGAAATTGCACTCAAAATAGTAATTTCATACCTACAAAAAATATACACTATATTGCCAAAAGTATTCGCTCATCTGCCTTTAGACACATATGAACTTAAGTGACATCCCATTCTTAATCCATAGGGTTTAATATGACGTCGGCCCATCCTTTGCAGTTATAACAGCTTCAACTCTTCTGGGAAGGCTTTCCACAAGGTTTAGGAGTGTGTTTATGGAAATTTTTGACCATTCTTCCAGAAGCGCATTTGTGAGGTCAGACACTGATGTTGGATGAGAAGGCCTGGCTCGCAGTCTTCGCTCTAATTCATCCCAAAGGTGCTCTATCGGGTTGAGGTCAGGACTCTGTGCAGGCCAGTCAAGTTCTTCCACACCAAACTCGCTCATCCATGTCTTTATGGACCTTGCTTTGTGCACTTGTGCGCAGTCATGTTGGAACAGGAAGGGGCCATCCCCAAACTGTTCCCACAAAGTTGGGAGCATGGAATTGTCCAAAATCTCTTGGTATGCTGAAGCATTCAGAGTTCCTTTCACTGGAACTAAGGAGCCAAGCCCAGCTCCTGAAAAACAACCCCACATCATAATCACCCCTCCACCAAACTTCACAGCTGGCACAATGCAGTCAGACAAGTACCGTTCTCCTGGCAACCGCCAAACCCAGACTCGTCCATCAGATTGCCAGATGGAGAAGCGTGATTCGTCACTCCAGAGAACGCGTCTCCACTGCTCTAGAGTCCAGTGGTGGCGTGCTTTACACCACTGCATCCGACGCTTTGCATTGCACTTGGTGATGTATGGCTTGGATGCAGCTGCTCGGCCATGGAAACCCATTCCATGAAGCTCTCTACGCACTGTTCTTGAGCTAATCTGAAGGCCACATGAACTTTGGAGGTCTGTAGCGATTGACTCTGCAGAAAGTTGGCGACCTCTGCGCACTATGTGCCTCAGCATCCGCTGACCCCGCTCTGTCATTTTACGTGGCCTACCACTTCATGGCTGAGTTGCTGTCATTCCCAATTGCTTCCACTTTGTTATAATACCACTGACAGTTGACTGTGGAATATTTAGTAGCGAGGAAATTTCACGACTGGACTTGTTGCACAGGTGGCATCCTATCACAGTACCACGCTGGAATTCACTGAGCTCCTGAGAGCGGCCCATTCTTTCACAAATGTTTGTAGAAGCAGTCTGCATGCCTAGGTGCTTCATTTTATACACCTGTGGCCATGGAAGTGATTGGAACACCTGAATTAAATTATTTGGATGGGTGAGCGAATACTTTTGGCAATATAGTGTATATTTACTATAGAAATTTGTATGACTTTTCAAAGACTCTAAATCACAATTCTAAAATTCACTGGTATTAACATGTTTACAGGTGCATTCATTTTTCATTATCAAACCAATGCATTGTGATGCATTTTACACCACTAGTAAAAATGTAGGACTCAATATGATGGTATGAAAATAAAATGGAAAAAACTCTTCAGGTGATGTTTTAATGCACTGAATCCAGTTTTCTGATTTTTGGTACTTAAAAAAGGGTAAACTTGCTTTAATTTGCAGGTCAAGTTCTTTGCTCCATATGTAGCAGAGAACAGTGCCTGGAAAACTATGTCTCATCTATGTTTCAAAGGGGTTTCTGCGTCATAGGGTAGCGTCAATGCCAGGATTTAAAAAGGATCAGAGTTCCCTGTAATGTTCTGGGTCTTAACGTGTCATCAGTGTAGACAGTTTAATAATCCAAAAGCCACACATTCATTGCCCTGAGCATGTTTACATACACCCACAATCTATCTGGCACGGCATACCTATTTTCTCTTCTGCAGAACCAACAATGACACATGGGGAAAATGATGCATGTGTTTGAATGATGCAGTTTAGTGACGATTACAAATCTCTATGGATCCCAGAGCTGCAGCACTTAACTGAAAAAATCATAAAACTATGAACAGGCTTTCTAAAGAAAGCTTTGTCATAAAATGTTTAAAATATGTCACAGGGCTACTAATAGATGTTAGTGCTCATCTTAGATAGCTTCCTTTTATCCAGTTACACAATAATATCAAATCTGACCTCAAGCTATTTTCAGGTTTTACACTTTTTTTGATTAATGAATTACTATGACTTTTCCATGGCCTTTCTAGTCATTCATGATTACTGGATTTAATAAATATATATGTATTTCCCATAAAATCCCAGGAGATCAGCAGTTACAGAAATACTCAAACCAGCCCATCTGGCACCAACAATCATCTGTGCGATTATCTTATCAGCCAATCGTGTGGCAGCAGTGCAGTGCATAAAATCATGCAGATACAGGTCAGGAGCTTCAGTTAATGTTCACATCAACCATCAGAATGGGGAAAAATGTGATCTCAATGATTTCGACCGTGGCATGATTGTTGGTGCAAGATGGGTTGGATTGTGTATTTCTGTAACTGCTGATGCTGATTTTCCACACAAAACAGTCTCTAGAATTTACTCAGATTGGTGTCAAAAACAAAAAAACATCCAGTGAGCAGCAGTTCTGTGGACGGAAATGCCTCGTTGATGAGAGAGGTCAACAGAGAATGGCCAGACAATTCTGAGATGCGGGTTGGCGCTGTTTTGGCGCCATGAGGGGGACCTACACAATATTAGGCAGATGGTTTTAATGTTGTTGCTGATCGAAGTATATATACACAACAGTTAGTTCCGGTCCTCGATTCTGATTGGACGAGAGACGTTCCATGTGTACTGATGGTCTCATACCATCAGCACTCGGACACTTCACTGTGTGTATCACTCTGCTTGTGTTTGTGCCGTTCTAAACTAAAGTGTAAGTGCACTGTAGATGTGTTAAGAGCTATCTATCTCTTTACATTTAATTTTGCGACATTACATATTTTAGCCAGCAGGTGGAGTTTGTGTGTAACATGAGCCAGTTCGTGACGTGAAGTTCGCGTCAGTCAGTGTTTACATTCAACAACACTCCGTGATCGCTCATATTACTACTACACTACTAAAGCTAGGAAATAGCTTTAAACGGCTTTAACAACTTCAGCATTAAGGCTCATCACAGCTGAGAGACACAATAGACTGATTAATTACACAAACTCAAGGCACTTACCTCTTACCGGAGTTTCCACATTGGAGAGAAAATACTGTTCAAAATGTCAGAGGAGATTGCGGTTTCTATAGTGAAAGACTCTTGCGCATCAGTTACCGTGAAATAGGGAGGAATGCCCCCGCTTGAATGGCTATTTTTCCACTGAGAAAATAGGATGAATTTCACCAAAATGACATTATCTTCAGAAAGCTGACTAACACACTACAGCATCATCAACAGGTGATCGCACATGCTCCACCTCTTTCTCTCTCTCTCTCACACACACACACACACACACACACACACACACACACACACATCCTTGTTACTCCAATAACATGTTAGAAACAGCCCAAGCTGTTATACTAGTAGTTCTAAAGTGAGGTTTTTGAGAGGCTTGAATGAATCATTTGTTTTGAATCAGCAACGGCAGATTCTGATCCATGGCGTAAGAAAGTAGTTCCATGCACAAATGCGTTTTTATGACCGTACTCAGTTTTTCCTAATTTTTTTTTATTTTTTTTATTACTTATTCATTGAACTGTTGTATATAAGCAAAATCACACTCGCAGTCATGCTGTATGGCCCTAAATCAGCACTGCTGTGACCTACAGCCAAATCACAGCAGTGCTGATGTAGGGCCATATCGCACTCTTGCTCATGTGATATTGCTTAAATATATATATATATATATATATATATATACCTGAAATAGCAGCGGTGCACAAATTACTAAACTTAAAACATTAAAGAGACGAAACTTCTTGCAGGATTTACTGTACTAAATATTATTAAATTTTAAGCACAGCAAGCTATAATCGTACAAAAACGCTCTACGAAAAGATGCATCTGTTAATTAATTTGAGAATTACGTCTCCTATTAAAACCACCACCACTACAAATATTAATGTTAGTAGTCGACCCCACTAATCGACCAGTCAGTTGTTGGATGACTAGTCGATTTGTCAACCACCGTGACACATCCCTAATCTAGATGGAATATTTTAGAGCAGTGCAGACTTTTCAGCACTGGAAATAACTATTTTAAAATTTCCTTGATAACTCATCCAAAGTAAGTTTTTGTAATGAAAATTTTAGACAATTTATTTTTATCTGCAGAACTAATTTGAAGCATATGTGTTCTTCAACTTCAGGCATTTTCAGCACCGCAGACTTCAAGAAAGTTAAATCTCGTTAATATATTTTTCACACTCTCACTGATTTTTTTTATTTATCGTTGCACTTTATTTTACAGTATGTGTACTTTCAGTATACTTAGTGTACTTACCCTAGAAAGTAGTGAGTATTAGGTAAGTTCTACATGTACTTAATATGGATTAAGGTTAGGTTTTGAGTTAGTACCTAGTAATTATTATAGTTGTTGTAATTATATAGAACATAAATGTAGAACAGTACTGTAAAATAAAGTGCTACCAATTTATCTACAATGTCCAGCGGTGTATGTACATGCATAACAGGAGATTTGTTATTTTTTCTGCAAGTCATTAAAATTCCCATCAGTGTCATTTCTGCCACAACTCAAATTCTGTTTTGTATTTAATGGAATTCCATGGTGGAAATTACGCTGATGGAAATGACATCTTAAATGTGTTTTTGTTTGTTTGTTTGTTTTCTTTTCCTTTTTTCACACATCACGTCTCATATTTTAATCTCAAGCATGCTCTTCGCTGACACTTTTGTCCACTTGATTAACAAAGTACACCAACATTTGAAAAAACTCTGTTAGGGGAACAATTGTTTGGTTTTGTGGAAATGACACCACAGCTATGGGGCAGTCCTAATTTCTGAAAATGTTATAGAAATTATTTTGATACATTAAATATTAAAATGTGTTTATTTCACTCTTTGTTTATATTATCATGGTTTTAAAGTTGTAATAATTCGTTTTTTTATAAAACTTTTTTTTATAGTTCAGTGTTGAAAGTATGGGTCTGGAACAAGGCTAACACAGTTAAATCTATACATAAAAGGCATTTTTTTTTTTTTTTTTTAAAGTACCAAACATAAATGATGAAGGCCCGATTAAAAGTTTCCAAGTAAGTTTTATGTGATTCAAACATTAATTCAGTAAAGTGTGTTCAAACTCTATTTCAGAAATAAACCCTCTGAAATGGCATACCCATGCCCATTAAGACAGCCTTCTTTTATTTGATTCAATCATAGTTAACACTGATATGAATAAGATGACAAACATGATTTGGAATGTAAACACTCAATTGTCCTGGTCAGCAACCTGACCTCAGAGTCAATGTCCACTTTTACTGACAACGCAACTGGAGAACACTAAGTTTTTTGGTGCAACCTTTGTCCTGAGATGCTGCAGCTGGCCAGGACCAGTTGCTCAAACAGGATAAATTAACTGAAGTTCATGTCTTCTCCTCCGAATGGATGGCAACAAAATGGTTTGGGATCTGCATTCAGAGAACAGTTCATTGTCCCAGACCAGGTGAGATTTAAATGGATGCGGTCATTTCAAATGTGGGACTGTAATCCTTAAAGGGTCGTCTTAATAGAAATCTTCTGAAACGCTTCAGTAAGATGCAGAGAAGCCCGAGCAGGCATCAGTGTTTACTTATGCAGTGTAAGGGCATGGCAATGAAATAGAGTTGAGACGATTGGTCACTACTGGAAAAATGGGTAAGGCATCCATGCTCTTTGCTAAAACTGTCCTGGATGGGTGGCAATACTGATGCCTAAATACAGGCCGACACTGCATGGTTTGATAGACAATTTCATCAAACAAACTCTGGCGTAGATACATCTCTCTCTCTCTCTCTCTCTCTCACACACACACACAAAGTGCACAGGCAGAGTTTAGGGGAATATCTTGGGAGGACTGATGGAGGGATTTAATGATGGAAAGTAGCAGGACCAGCGGATCAGGGTTGCCCTCTTTTCCGGGTGTGTTTGGGTCTTCGTGGTTTCAGGATGATATATCTGCTGTAAGTAGTATACTGCTCAGACAGAAATGGGATAAAAAAGGCCCTGAAGAATCTAGAGGACCTGTGTGGGAGAGATGCAAAAAAGGAAATGGAACCACAATCAGGAACATCACACAAAGATTCCTGCAAACAAGGATGGTCACATGCATTACCTGAAGCTGGTTTACAAAATACGTCATTCCAAACTACTTAAAACCTGTTTATACACCTCCCCTTTTTGAGCACAAACCATGAAAATGACATACCTGAACCTTTTTAAGAATGGACAGAGTTGTGGTATCATTTGAAAAAGAAAAAAGACACTTGGGGCTTTATTTCCCAAGTTTCAGAATTAATACAAGTTTAAAACAAAAAAGAAAAAAAAAGAAAAAATAGAGAAGCTGAATTATATAGTAATGGAAATGTTTTGTGAAGAAAAAAAATTGTATCATTAAAAAAAAAAAAAACAATAATAAATGTGCCAGAGCAATCCAGAAATACAATGTACTCAAAGCCACAAGTCTAAAGAGGTTATGTTTCAAATTTGAGGATGATTTAACAAAAAATTAGGTTCCTTTTTTCTCTGACTAGGGACAAAACCTAAAACAGCCACTTGGAGTTTCCAAAGGGCCACTTGGTAACAAAATGATCTGGGGGGCTAGAGAAAGGTACTATAGTTACTTTTACATATACCACATCACTTAAACCATTCTTTTGTTATTTTAATTTTTTTTAAATATGACACAATTTCATGATTATCAGAAGCTAACTGACTAATTGTCAAAAGGCTTGACATCATTTTCTGGAATTTTCCAAGCTGCTTAAAGGCACAGTTAACTTATTGTATGTAAACTTCTGACCCACTGGAATTGTGATATAGTCAATTAAAAGTGAAACAATTGGTCTGTAAATAATTGTTGGAAAAATGACTTGTGTCATGCACAAAGTAGATGTCCTAAACGACTTGCCAACACTATAGTTTGCTAATATTAAATCTGTGGAGTGGTTAAAAAAAGAACGAGTTTTAATGACTTCAACCTAAGTGTATGTAAACTTCTGAATTCAACTGTAATATTATATTGGCCACCAGCCACCCTGCTCTCCAGATAACAGTTTCACCCACTAATAAAGATACTCAGATATCATTAATGAGATTACCGTTACTGTAACAGCCAGAGGGGAATTGGCTTCCCACAGTTATCCTGGTTTCTCCCAAGGTTATTTTTCTCCATTAACCAACATCTTATGGAGTTTTGTGTTCCTTGACACAGTCGCCTTTGGCTTGCTCACTGGGGTTCTAAATACAATTATTATTTACTTATTTATTTTTATACACAATTTGCAATCATTTTTAACAAACTGCAAAATGATGACTCCAAGACTTTATAGATATTACAGTTTCATTTTCTGTTAAAGCATGATTTTCTGTATAGCTGCTTTGAAACGATGTGTGTTGTGAAAAGCACTATGCAAATAAAAATGGCTTGACTTGATCTGAAATTGGGTCAAGGATAATCTGTTTTAGGATGATAAAACAACAATTTATACTGAGCACTTGTTGACAATGATGCCACAAGTACTGTATCTATAAAAGGACAAGGGCGCCCTCCAGTTGTTAAGCACAAACTCTACAACTCACAAATTAATAAAGAATTACACAAAAAAAGAAGAAAAAAAAAAAAAGAATTTACTCTGAATTACCCACAATATGTTTATGCATTTTAGCAAAATTTGTATTCATTTCCAAAAATGTCAAGCTAAGTGGTGTCTAGAGACCTATAAAGACTTGCCTGTTAGTGTCTAAAAAAGGCTTGTCAGCGATAATGCTCCACTCCTCTTTGTTAGCGGAGTATTGTGGTTCTCGAGGGGCCTCTGTGTCTGTTGCCAGATCCACCAAGTAATGGCACTGTTTCAGTTCCACCTGAGAGCCAGACAACAATCTCTGAAAATCTCATTTTTGTCACATACAGCTACAATACTGACATATGCAGAGATACAATATATGTCAGGTCAAAGGTCATAAACTTATATAAGCACTGATGTTAACTTTCTTAATCTCTAGGTTTGAGGAAATTAATTAGAAGGCCTTATATATCGGTCTTATCTATGTTGTGATAAATGCAAAAGACAGGCAATAAACTGCATCTCTCATCAATTACTCACCCACATGTCATGTAAGAAAGAAAATCATATTGGCTTGGAAAAACATGAGGGTGAGTGAATGACAGCATTTGCATTTTTGTAAACTATTCCTTTAAATAAAACGTTTGCTGCCTCCGTTCTTGCCTCCCAGCTGTCTTAGTGCCCTCCATTGTTTACATACATTGATTTCAGGAAAATCAATCTTAATATTCACACATAACTGACTGTGTACAATAAGTTGAGACAGAAATGGAATTCATAATGTGTCTCTAGCATTATTATTTGTGTAGCAACTTGACATGTTTTCTGTACTGGTGGCTAGAATATCAAATTAGAGCTGGTGTTCAGCAAAGCTAAACAAATGCAAACATCCCATTCAAAATCTCCATAATGAAATGGATTTTGAGCAATTTAACAAACTTTTCAAACAGATCGTACTTTGAGCAAAAAGGTTGTTATGTGATAATATTAGGGGTGAGAATCACAAGGTGTCTTGTGATATGATATAATATCAATATCTAGATCACAATACAATATTGTTGCAACTCTTTATTTTGGTGTATAGCTATTCAAAACTGTGATATACTGCGATATTTGCAGATGCATTGTTAAATTAATATAAAAGTGCCTGAAATAATTTGTTTGTAACCATTTATTTGTGAACATTTACATTTTAATTTGACTTCAACCTTGCATTCCGAAAGGTGAACATAACATATTAAGTCCTGCAGTCATGAAACTTAGAGATAGTTTAAAAACAGCCTTCTGAGATGTGAATAATGTTTTTTGAAGTTCACTAAACATACAGTATATAGTAATATCAAGTCCTTGCAACCTAAAACCAACTTCAATAAATTAAAACTGAAAGTTTCTCAATAAAGAATACTGTATCAATAAATAAAACAGAAATAAATTCTAAATTGGGCTGCTTTTTTGGTTTTTGGCAACACAAATATGCTGATTACTTTCTAAAATCAGATTAAAAAAAAAAAAAAAAAAAAATCAGACAAAGCAAGAAATCTAAGTTTACATGACATTTGAAATATTCACGTTATTCTCTGCTGTTGACGTCAAAACGTGAAGAGGCATGCGCTCAACACGTGCGCACATTGGATAAGCCAGTAAGAACGCTGGATAAGGTGTTTGCATGCCACGCGAAATCGCCGTAATGGGCAAAAATCTACTCGTGTCGATCGGTTTATTCTTACGCCATTTATGACCTTACACCGATAAAGGGACGCCATTTATTGCATTTACATAACCATGTTGTCGGCTTATTAAGGATAATCGGTGTAAGAGCGTGCATGTAAACATGCTAAATGTTTGGACATGAAAATGACAACAGGGTTTTACCTGGGTCAAAAATGGTCTTCGGTGGTGGCTGAAAAATACGGTCATTCACATGATCGAAGTTAGTTTATTACATAATTGCATTTAATTAATATAAAACCTTATTAATTGCATTTCTTGTTTACACTGGATATAAGAGTTTTCATCATCTAAGTATATGGCAGCTTTTGAATTCGACACATATTTTAACTAAGGTGCTATGAGAAATCAGACTAAACTTAATTAACACCTTATTTAATGCCCTTCTGGCCCCGCCTGCCGGCAGGATTTTCTCCGCCTCTCTAGAGCTGGGGAGAGGGACAAGGGAAGGGAAAAAACAAAAAAAAGAGGAGAGGGAAAGGGCAAGGCGGAGCAACAGTGAGAGAGAGAGAAGAGAGAGAGAAAAACTTGCTCGCCGGTTCCCAGACACGCCGTCGCCTGGTCCTCGATCACTCCTCCACCCTCTGGCGGACGACAGCCACTCCTCCCCAGGCGGATCGGAGCAAGTCCTCTGACCCCTGGCGGAAGGAACGCCCCTCTGCCTTCTGGCAGCCGGTAGGGAGCCCCTCCGCCCCTGGCAGTGGCTCCACCGCTCCAGGCGGCCGGCAGCGAGCCCCTCCTCCCCTCGCGGACGGCTCCTTTGGGCGGACGGCAGTGGTGAGGACTCCATGACAGCGCATCCCTCCTTCCTCCTGGGTTTTCGGAACCAGTGTAACAAGGTTAAAATGGGAAAGGAGGTGGCGGGAACCGGCTGATCAGTCAAAGTAATATTTAATAAAACAAAAAGACACACAACACAAACACACACGGCAGCTGCATGTGGCTCTCTCTCTCTCGAACTTCTGCATCCCGCTGCACTTAACCCTCTCCTTAGCTGATTAGCCCAATTGGGGGCTGGGCGTGCGTAGTCATGGCCCGTCCCCGCCCTCCTCCTCGTCACAGATCTCATTTTAATTTTTAAGTCATCATTGGCATGTCAAGTCCATTTACATAGTCACGGGCTGTGTTGTTGTGTAACCACAGGCTGCAAACATGACATGTTGGAAAACCTTTATTTTGGGTCATTTCAAAATAATCAAGCAGAGCGGATTCCTTGTGCTAGTGGATCTGTGATTGCTCGCACCGCATATTTAGTGCATGTAAAGCGCCGAACGTGAGATGAATATCATTAACATTTTTATGCATGAAAAACCCCGGACAAACCAAAATGCTGCCAAACCCTGGATTTGAAAGAGGAAGGCAGATTTTAAATAGTCTCCGACGCAACCATGCTGTTGACAACTTATCCCTGTTGTGTGAGTTCCATTATGTCTCAGCGATAAAGTATAATAACTGTGCCATCTAATGGAATGTTAAGTACTAGATCGATTTGGTAACTGAACGTTTTTTCCCCATGACCATAAAATGAATGTGGAAAAATTTAAATAACAATATCGATTTTTCCTGTACGAATATCGATACAATATCGCAAGGAAAAATATTGCAATACTTTAACATATCGATTTTCACCTACCTCTAGATAATATATAGTAAAATTCTGTTTAATAACCAAAAACTACCAAAACTGGCCAAAAACTACACTACCCACAATCCTTAAGCAAAATCCTCCAATCAGAGAAGTTGCTTTGACCATGGAAATGGGAATCACAGCAGGGTGAGTTATACAAGTTAGCTACCTATCTACCTACATAATGTTAGTTAATATGGGATGTATTAGACCATAAAAGTAAGAAGCTGTGTTTTCTGGTAAGAAACTACATTAAAAAGACAAAAAACTCAACACATATTTGATTAATCTCAATGCTTATGGGATGAGTAGTACATTAATTCCCTCATAAGGATGCTAAATCTTTGTCTTTTCTGATTTTCAAATACTTTTTTTTTTCTTTAAATCAATTGTTGCAATGTTGTGATTCATCTCAGAGCTGGCTGGTTTGGTTCCAGACAAAAGAGCTTTTTATTGAAGAATTTTCAGAAATGTCTATGAAGAATACGAATGTCACTCTTGTCACAACAGTATTGAGCTCTATATTTGATAAATCATCCTTCCACCCATCTAGCTCAATTAGTATGCTCCAAAACCTGCAATGAGACAAAGGGACAATGAAGAAAGCCCAAGCTCACATGTATGTGTACAGAGGACACTCACGTATTGTGATGGCTCCTCAAGGTTCTGATCGTTCATGTCTGGTGGGAGTATCCAGGTGGCATCTGGTCCCATGGCATATGGCTTAGGTAACTGACCCCTGAACTCTGACTGAATGAACTGTAAATGCCAGCTGTAAATTATAAGGAACAATGAAAGAATAGAATACAGTTAGTATCATGAATGTTTATTTATCAGTCTCAATCTGAATGCAAACTCACTTGTTGGGCAGCAGGAAACTACTGGGAAAGCGGTACCATTCTTTTCCTACACAAACATTGACCATTCTACCGTCCGGTACTGTGTGGATGGTGGGGTCTTTAGCAATGCGGTGAAACTCTGGGTACAAATCCAGCGGAGCATGATAGCCTTGAAACACAAAACAACCCCATGTGAGTGAGAGTGACATCAAAAGAAGTGTTGTACTGCATCAAAGTCAGGAACAAATAGAAACAGAGGTTCCAAAACTTAAGAAATCTACTGTATGGCCTTTAAGAAATCAGGGAATAAATTGGAAGCACACTGCCCCCTTTCATTACTGCTTAATGATCAGTTCTCAAGGGTAATGTGTAACATTTCACAAAAAATACATTTATCAAAATAAACAAGCATTCCACTTACTATATGGGCTCTGCAGTTACACTGATTCATATTCAAATTAAACATGACAAAATGGAAAAAAAGAATAATATCTAAGGTAAACTAATTATGTAGGTCTAATTGAGTCACGCTCCTTTAAATGTACACTTCCGTTTGACTTGAAGAGTATAGATGTATAAAAAACAATGAACACTTTACCTAAACCACCTCAATAAAAACCTTACAAAATTATTATTTCTATCATTAAGTTTAGATGTAACAAATGTCATCAGTATAATAAGGCTTATTGTTGTCAAGTAATCCACTTAATGACATGTGTCTGCACTGTCGATGAGACTTTTATCCCATATAATGAAATGTTAATGTATCCTAATACAATACATTTTAATAGTATAATCCCATGTTTTTTCCTTGTGAGGAACAAAGATGTTGCAAGGTTTTATCCACATGCACTGAACATGTGACTGCACAGAATAACCAAACTGTCTGTACCTCTAAAGAGTGCCACGGAACGGGACAGCGAGAGCACTCCAAACAGCAGCACGGAGCCGAGAGCCAGCCAGTTGGAAGAGATGGTGTAGTGCTCCAGACGATAACGCTGGAATATGTAGTGATAGCACTTCTACATGGATAAACAGACCAAAACTCCCCCCCACAAAAAAAAAAAAAAAAAAAAAAAAGAGGAAAATTAAGCGTGACATTCAGATTTCATTTAGCCTTAAAGGAAAACTCATTCACACAACACTGGAGGAAATGTATCAAACTCATATGCTCTGACACCTATGCGGCTGTCTGTATGCAAAAGTTCCAAAAAACATGTTTTGGGCAGCAATACCATGATATTTTCACACTAACAAAAGTACCATGGTAAGACCAGAAAAACACCACAGTATTCTTTAAAGTAGAGGTCGTCTGATAGTGGATTCTGCAGTGGAACAGTTTTTTAAAAAGATTAATTGAATGTAAAAAAAATGTCTGTGTCTTTCCTTACCATGACGGGCACAGATATAGAGGCTACAAGGCCAAAATGAACAAAATCCCAGATGCAGTTTATTGTGCAACCAAAATCCCCAAAATAAAGAGAAAAAAATGAAGATTTGGTGCATAATGCTGGGCTTTTCACTATAACCTCCAGAGACCTGAGTGTGACTGCTATGTGAATTTTCCATTCCCCTTTATGATTTGTAACTAGTCGACCCTAAGAAACATGCGCAAAAAAAAAAAAAAATAAAAAAAAAACAACAAGCAATTAAGACCAAATCGTTTTCCTAAAAATTGATGTCCACATAGGGACAATGGGACTAAGTTGTGAGATTTTAAATAATACCAAGCTATAGAAAGTCTGATTTTTAAATCAAATTGTTTACTATGTTTCCAGGAGTGTTGTTTTTTCATGTTTTTGAGACATTACAGATATTACATCAGAAATTAGCATAAATAATTCTGCTTCCAAGTAATAACTAGCAGTGTTGGGTAATGTTACTTTTAAAAGTAACTTGTTAGAATATTGCATTACTCCTTAAAAAAGTAACTAAATTAATTAAAAAGTTACTTTTTATGGAAAGTAAAGCGCTGTGTTACTTTTGCGTAACTTTTTTTCTCACCGCCACTCATGCTAGCTACTGTACAACACTCGTCAAAACAACACACTAAACAAACAGATATTTAGAAAGTCTACAATCAGTAGGTCTTCATGTCTTATTTATAATAAAGACTCAATAACAGGAATATGCATGATTTGTTTTTCCATCGACATGACAGCCAACATGTATAATGAGGAATAACCACTGTCTTACCTAAAGCAGCAAAGTTCAACATCTGAACCTGCATCATATATGTCATCATATGCGGTGCCTATCGACAATGCTGTTTTTCAGAAGTCAAGATAAAATTCAGTGGAGAATGCCAACCTAACATGTTCAAGGAATAAGTCTGATGAATAAATGAATATTTTTCACTTAAGTCATCTCATTGCAGCTTGTTTTGAGTTGATCCAGGGTGCGTACCACAGACAGCCTACTACAAACGCACAAATTGATACAGGGCTCAATGCTAAGGATTTTTTCTACTGGTCCGGTTGGGCTAGTGCTTCAGATTTTTACTGGCCCTGCCAAAATTTTCACTGGCCCCAACACAAAAATGACAAATAGCTGTTTTTACCATCATGGCTTTAAAAAATATGTCCAAAGATAAATATTTTTTTTACATATCTTATGTTTTTAATACAATGCCTCCCAGGGGCCTGGGTAGCTCAGCGAGTAAAGACGCTGACTACCACCCCTGGAGTCACGAGTTCGAATACAGGGCGTGCTGAGTGACTCCAGCCAGGTCTCCTAAGCAGCCAAATTGGCCCGGTGCTAGGGAGGGTAGAGTCACATGGGGTAACATCCTTGTGGTCACTATAATGTGGTTCGCTCTCGGTGGGGTGCGTGGATGCCACGGAGAATAGCGTGGGCCTCCACACGCACTATGTCTCCGCAGTAACGTGCTCAACAAGCCACGTGATAAGATGCATGGATTGATGGTCTCGTATGCGGAGGCAACTTTTCAAAAGAAGGATCAAAGATTATTCACTGAGTTAAAGATTTGATTATTGGCTGAGAGAACAGACTTGCTACTAAATCGGTTGTGATGTGTAATATACAGTAGGTAGATATTAGGCCTAATCTGTGAATTAACAATGTGTATTTAACATGAAATCAGACAACCCAAACAAGACCAACACTGACTGATATACAAAGAACAAAAACAAAAATACCTCTATGGTCCAGAAATGAGACATGTAACAGGTGTTTTATGAGGGTGATATGAAGTAGACCGTTTCAAATATTCATCTTCACCCTGCAGCTGAACAACTCTGATAATAATAGCCATAGTGATCTTGCTTCTTTTCATATCAAACGCCATTATCATGTCGAAGTAATGTTTAAGTTTTGAAACATTACCTAATTAAATGTATACTTACATTTTGGAGACTGAGCAGCTTGTGATTTCCAGACACGTGTATAACTGGGGTTTAACAAAGTTTATTACGTCTCATTCGGCGCATCATCTCTAAAGGCGAATTAATGAGAGAAAATGTGTTTGTTTTTTTACAGTGGGAATAAAACTAGCGCTCTGTCCCTTCACATGAGCGCATGCATGTTAAACAGTCTACGCTGCATAGAGAGAGATGATGATGAGACATATGCACAGAGAGACATGGATTTTCAGTCCTATAGAATGAAACTGTTGATTTCTGGTGTTCCAATGTGTGGATTACAAATTTTCACCAACATGTAAAAATGAAAAATGTGGGGATTTCGCGCACTGTGAACACGGAATGTGCGGGGATACTTAAAATGTTGCACAAGACGTTAAATCCCACCATGAAATTCATTAAGTGGGTTTTTTTCCTGCTATTTTCTACACATTGGTAATAGTTGCTGCTAAGACACTTGGAAAAGAGCAAGGACAGTGCTAGGAGAGTGTGTTCGGTGTCTGCACGATCTTGTGCGTGCACGCGACTGTGCCTTGGCGCATCCAGTATATTATGCATTTGCGCATCTTTGTCGAGATAAATATACTCGCGCTCGCTCCTCGATTAGAAGACTTCGTTCGCTCTGTGTAATTTTTGTGCTCTCTCGCTTGTTGTTTGCTTGCACTAATGTTATAAATGCAGCACTGGCCTGATCGGGCAAGTGACAATTCTAGCAACTGGCCCGAATCTTTCTCACACTGGCCCCGGGCCGTCGGGCAGTCCTTATTGTTGAGCCCTGTGATACAACTTGAATGGAATCGTTTTTAATGCTACCAAAATGTCTTAAAAACGTTATGTTTCACAAATCAAATTACTTGTTTATTATAGAACAAAAATGTAGAATATTTAAAGAAAATAAGACATTTTGTCTGCGTACACAAACCATTTAGTACATTGCTCGTAACCGCTGATCCAGAGTCAGCATTTTTCATCCCATTCACCTAGTTACGGGGAGCTGTAACACGGGGCAGATTGGCAGCATAAATCCGTGAATTGAGCGAGTATTTCACCCTGTGTATCATGCCGTGGCCAGTGGAAGGCTAGTCTTATAATCCCTCTGCCTAAAGGCATTTACTGTTTTTTAAATGCAGCATGTATTTACACATGAATCAATTGCATTTCACTCAACCGAATGTTGAATGCTAAATGCTTTAACAGAGCAGTTCTGATGAAAATTGATCCTAGAGAAGTAGTTACGGGCAGCTTTAAAACAAAGCAATTCGGATGCACAAACAGTCAGCGATCATTCCACATTGTATGTAACTGTATAATCATGCAGTGGCCACGGGAAGACTTCTCCGGGCTTATGCCTGTGCTATATTATACCATGAAAATGTTTGTTTACACACTTTTAAATGCAGCTTACATGAATCAATCGCAAGACTCAAAATATCACAAACCCAAATGTTACATTTTTGACTAAATGTTGCCTTATGAGGACACATCACTTAACTCTTGATGTGATTGTCATAAAAATGGCTAAGTGTTTGAGGGCTGCTCATGTAAGCTCCAGTGCACAAAAAAACAACCACTGCAAATGATGAGTACAACTGGATTCCACTGAAGCATTCAGATTTATATTCCTTTACTAGCAATATTTTGCAGTTTTTAAAACATAAATATCGGGGCAGGCTAAAAGAAGACATGTTGTGCTCTGCCCATCACTGATAAGCATGGCTCATACTCCCTAGAACTACAATGCCCATCATGCACACACATACTACAACTTCATTGTGCATCGCTGATAAGCAAGCCTCCCACTCTCTAGAAATATAATGCCCATCATGCACTACGTCCCCTCCCCGAAGTTTGCATGCTTTTACTCCTGATTTATCGCAATACAGGGAAAAGAGAGGTGTACAAAAGCAACGCATTACTTGTTTTAAAAAATAACTCTGATATTATGATCTAATAAAAAAATATCGCGTTACTTTACTCGGTACTCAAAAGGTAATCTGATAACGTAACACACGTTACTTTTAACACGTTACCTCCAACACTGATGACTAGCATCATCCAATCACTGCCAACCATTTTAAAATAAAAATTTTGCATGAAAAATTCTGAATCCATGTACTGATTACCATTGTCCCATGTCAGCCAAACAAGTTGAGGGGTCCAAACATCATCTGCAGCCTGACACACGTTTCTATATGTTTGCATTTTTCTTTGAATGCCCTCGCTTAAATTTAAAACACTATAACAAAACATGCATTGAAGAATTAAAAAAGTACATATATGGATGAATATTTTCAATAATGAAGATTTAGATGCTGCAAATTCCTTCGAGGTGTCAGTGATTGTTTTTATTGCACCTCTAGATGTCGCTGTTATTCTGTAGAATCAAGTCGTTCTAACTGTAGAATCCTCCAGCGCAGGCCACAAAGCAACATGGAGGAATACACATTTTTTTAAAATAAAAACAACTATCGGCATAGATATGGCACTAATTAATTGGTAACACCGATATATCGGTCTACCACTAACTTTAAAGAATGCATGAGGTAATCAATCAGTACCATGGTTCATATCAAAGTACCATGGTATTACCATGTGATTCCGTCCCTGTTATGTTACTGCCACAATGCTTTATTTTTTAAGGGTAGAAGATGATGTTAACTATGTGGTCAGTGTTAACTATGACATGTCTAAAGGTCATAGCCTGTAACACATTTGTATCAGGCTTAGCAAATGCCTAACTACCAGACTCATCTACATTTCAGTCCAAGAATTCTAACCTGAAGTGAGGAGAGCGCCACAGCCCCGCACAGACAGATGAGAGGGTAGATGGGAAACAAAAAACGCTCCTCTTTATGTGGACGAGTGAAGAACACCAGCATCCATAGGTACATTGGTGACAGGGTTAACCAGTATGGCCGGCCCAGGTTCTGTACTGCAACACATGCAATAATAGAAATAAGCATTTTTATAAGCGTGTTTGGCAAACCGTAAGCACATCACACTCACATTGTGGGAAGAGGGCAAGTTTTTACATAAATTTAAAAAACAATACTACATTCTTACCATTGAATCTTTGAAGCAGTGCCTCCATAAGTGCAGTGAGAGGAAGAGAAACCATGGCCAACACAAATACAATGTTGAAATTCAGAAAACCATTCACAAAGTAGTAATGCCATGGCTCTGTGCCTGTAAGAAAGAAAAACCTTAAGTATAAACTGACTGATCATTTCTGCAATCTAACGTTACCAAACATTAATTACACCAAACATTAAGTTTGAAAGTTGAAATCCAATATTCTGCACTGTGCTAATTTAAATAAAAATATACATTGTTTGAGATTTACCATAGAGATCTGGTCCATGATGGGTAAATACATTATACATTATTATATTCAGAGGAGCAATCACTAGCTTCCCATAGTAGTAGCTGTCAACCACAACAACAGGGACCTACAGGGTGGGAAAAAAGAATCAGATTTATCACGTCAGTATCATGCCTTGTTTCTGGATATTCTTGATTTTAAAATGGTATTCTGCAAACTAAATGGAATGGCAAATCAATGTGTTTCCTAACCAGAAAGAGCAGCAGCGCCAACAGAGTCCATGTGATGAAACTCTTCCACTTCTTCTTCAGTAACAGTAGGTCAAAGGCAATGGGTATCCTGCAATAAGTCAACAAAGCCCTAGTTTATCTTGTTGGCTGATAACAGATCCAGACTATTCTTGTTACCCAAGTGTTTTCCAAGTCTTTCATAAAATAGTTTAGTAAACTGTACAATAAAATATTAAATGTCACTTACCCCAGCAGGACACTGAAGGGCCAGCCCAATATGGCTCCTGCTGCAATACCCAAAACAGCCAGACTGGGGTGCCCCTGGAACCAGCCAGTCATGGCTACCACGGTGCTGTACATACAAAAGGTACTGGGGAGGAAGGCTGAAAAAAAAAAAAACATACAAGCAAACACACACAAAAGTTACACTGTACTTATAGCTGTGTCAAACGAGCAGAACAGCAACAAGACAAACTTTAATCTAAACTTCCTTGTGATCAATCAAATGAAAGGTTTCACCCATTATTATTTAGTTTTGACTAACCTGCAGAGGAGCAGAACATTCCAGCACTCAAGACAAGGAATGCCAACAGAAGACGCCCCACATGCAGGCCAAACTTCTTACACACGGCCCTGCGCAAGACCCATGACATTAGATATGTAAGCCACTTTCATTGCATCACGATGGGAATTTCACCTACTTTAGCCAAATGGAGATGTAATATGCTGCACTCACTTGTGGAAGTAGAGCTCACACACACAACATATAAACGCTAGCATGCAGCGCAGGAAGTAAAACACAAGGACCTGAATGGGGTGGGGGGGGTAGAATCAGAATAACAACAAATGAGTTGACATGTCAGCTTGGTTCTCAGATGAAGAAACACAGGTAACCAGTAAATGCAGGCATACCTGTGTATATAATAAATGGTCCTATACCAATTTATTTCATTAATATTCTTCGCTTTGTGAGAAATGCAACAATATTACAGTTTGGAGTCATTTAGGGAAAAATGTAAGATGTTGTACCCCAAAAAAGCCAATAATGACCAAAATGCCACTGTAGTGGCTGTGATTGTGATGTATACGTAAGTTCCTTCAGGTTTTATGACCAGAACCAAAGCTTTTTAGAGATAAGGTCCTTTCGGATTTTAGATTTTGACATTCCAGTGAGGTTTAATAGTTACCGCACTGGTCATAGAAATATACTGTTGCTCAAAAGTGGTAATCAATGCTTTTTGGGGCTAGTTTACCTTGTTGGTTTGTAATATTTTGGCATGAAAGCAGGCAGGAAGGGCATGGAGCCACAGATATGCGTAGGAACGAATAGCGTAGGCTGGAGAATACTCCCATGTCTGCATCCCTGTTCCGTACAGCAGGTAGTGAGTCTGGCCAGCAAAAAAAAAAAAAAAAAAAAAGAGAGATAGAGAAAATCAGTTTTTAAGAATATGTAACTTTTTTTTTAATCTAAAATGTATAGTTGTCTCATGAACAATGTTTATATTCATTTATATGGCCCAGTGATTCGAGGCTCATATAACATTTTTTTTTAACATACTGTATGTTTTTCCTGAGGTCCACTTATAGGTTGATTCTCATTACCAGGACATTTAACTTTTACTATAGTCATTGTATTACAGTTAAAAACCAGCATTGTTAACAAATTGTAAAATGATTATTTTTAATAAAGCTAAAGATTGTTATTTCTGTTCCACTAGCACCACTGAACAGAACTGCAAAAATAACAGTGTCTTCAAACATCTTTACAAATACATCCGCTGTCTTCCATTGGTCGACAAACAGATTGTCCCACCTCCAACTCACGCCATTAGTTGAGTCAATGAGCATTGATTCATTACATGAATGTTCTTACACCGATTATAATTAATAAGCCGACCACATGTGTGTTCATGTTAATGCATAAAAGGACGTTCCTTTATCAGTGTAAGGTCATAAACGGTGTAAGAATAAACTGATCAACGCGGGTAGATTTTTGCCAATTACGACGATTTCGCATTGCTTATCCAATGTGCACATAATTTGTGCGCATGCCCCTTTACAGTTTGACGTCAAAAGCGGAGAATAACGTGATTATTTCAAATGTCATGTAAACGCGGACTTCTTGCTTTGTCTGATTTTTAAGAAAGCTGATTTTTGTGAGTAATCAGCATATTGGTGTGCATGTAAACAGGCACATTGTTGTTGTGTCGTGCTGGACGTGTTGAAAGTTGAAAAGTTGAAAGTGCCAAAAAGATACAGCGTTTACACTTTTAGGAGAAACAAAGCTGAAAATTATCTCATTATTTACCGACCCTCATGCCAATCCCGATGTGTATGACTTTCTTTCTTCAACAGAACACAAATGAAGATTTTTAGAAGAATATTTCAGCTCTGTAGGTCCAGACAATGCAAGTAAATGGGTGCCAAAATGTTTAACTCCAAAATGCACATAAAGTCATCATAAAAGTAATCTATAAGACTCCAGTGGTTTAATCCATGTCTACAGAAGTGATATGACAGGTGTAGGTGAGAAACAGAACAATATTTGAGTCTTTATCATAAATTCTCCTCCCTGCCCAGTAGGTGGCGATATGCACAAAGAATGTGAATCACCAAAAGAAAAAGATGTTGAAAGTCAAGGCGGAAATTTTTACTGTTTCTCACCCATTTCACACATCACTTCAGAAGGCCTAGGTTTAACCACTTTTATTAACCACACTTATGATGTGTTTGTGAATTTTGGAGCTTCAGAATGTTAGCACGCATTCACTTGCATTGCATGGACCTACAGAGCTGAGATATTCTTCCAAATATCTTTGTATGTGTTCAGCAGAAGAAAGAAAGTCATACACATCTGGGATGGCATGAGGGAGAGTAAATGATGAGAGAATTTTCATTTTTGCGAGAACTATCCCTTTAAGTTCATAGTGCGAAGAACTGCATCTGGACAGACTCAGTGTGATCATTACCTTTGCTGGGCATTTCAGGGCAAAAACAGTGTTACAAATGAAGTGTAAACAGTGAACTAAGAACACGTGCAACTCACTGGCTCCCAGTAATTGTAGGTTTCATCACAGTCAGAGATGTTACTGAGTAACGCCGCACAGAAGCGTGCTGAGACCAGGCACTTGAAGGCTGTGGAGCCCTCAGGAGCCCACACCTGCCCTGCCTTACTGGATGACCTGTAATATAGAGGAGGGGTATAGGAGGTAATGTGCTTATCTGGGAGCAAACTAATAAGCAATAGGGGGACAGAGCACAGGATTATTATACAAGCTTGTCAATTTTTTGTTTATTTTAAACTATATCATTTGAAAAAATAAAAATAACTCATCCACAAGCTTAATAGAGATTTGCATAAAAATGCCAAATAACAACACTACAACAATAACAATGGTGTGTAACTGCACAATGTAAGAAGATTATGACATTGGACATGCGTGAATGTCAACCTTAAGTGTGTCGGAGTAGGTAGCTAATGATGATGCACAGCATAAAATGTATTTATATGCAACAGGCAAATATTTCCTAGTGCTGCATCACTAAATACATACTCAACACCTTTTTATTCCGAAACAGGACGCAGATCAGTGTTTTTATACATACCGGTGTCAGTCTCGCAGTGAATGAATGAAAAGCGTCATGTTACAAAGAAGCTGGCTTATACGTGTCACAAGGACCAATGCAAATTAAGTGCATAGTACATTTTCGTATTTTTGCCTCTGTTTGGACAGGTTATGAACCCTGCATGTGTTTACTATCCTTTATTAAAGTATATCCAGACAGCCTCAACAACAGAGCGCACGAACCGGTTACTTACTCATTTCGTGGGTCACTAGACGCATTGTCTTCGGCACATTTATCGTCTTTTGTTGTTCGGTTGTCAGTGCTTGGTGTGTTGTTCACGTTGGCATCTTGTTTGCTTCCCCGTCTGTTGCGTTGACGGACTGTCTTCGACGCCATGTTTCTACTGCCCGCGCGTGGCGTCAACCGACGGAACGCAGAACTGAGCTGGTGCAACACAACACACTCATGCTTGTGGTGTTATTAAAGGTGCACTCAGTAATTTTTGTCCTCTTTAAAAAAGTTTTACTCCTAAAGAAATGAATTGTACTTTTGCAATAGATGTATGAAATCATAACCACACACATGAGATAAAGACTCCAGTCATATCAGTAACCTGTTAAAAGCTGTTTTATTGTACATGGAGAGGGTCCCCCTCATGGGGGCTGCCATGTTAAATTCACATGATTAGCCGAGCAATACTTGCTTAACCTCAGTAACCGCCCTGTTATTTGACACTTTCATTCGTGTATTAAAGTATTCACAGCTGACTGTGAATAGTAAATTACTGCAATGGCATCTGAAACTGAAAACTATTGATTTTGAATGAGTTTGCATGCAAGCCGCTAGTTGTCACAGTAAGTGCAAGATGACACAAACACAAAAGTTACTGAGAGCACCTTTAAAGTAACCTTACCTGCTTACCCATTTGAAATAAAATTATAACCCAATTAAAGTGTAACTGATATAATTGCTCTAACAAAAAGTACTGTATCATAATTGTAAAGTACAATAATAGTATCGGATCATAATATTATGCACACTTTGATACCATGATACTGAATGATTATCACATTCTTATACAATGGTAATATGGTACCATGTTAAAAAAAAAAAAAAAACTTTTTTGATTTTTATATAACAGAAATCCACTTACCCACTTGCGAGGGTCCCCCTTCCTTAAATATAAAAACAGCTAAATTTTTCCATGTATAGACTCATTTATACAGTGTAAGAAAAATAGTAAATATGATATTCTGAAGACAACACGTTTGAGAAATTAAATAATCTGTTTTCTATTAAACACATTTTCAATTCAAATTTATTTGCATAGCACTTTGCACAATAAACATTGTTCCAAAACAGCTTCACACAGAACTGCTTTACATCCCCAAGTGAATGAACACCATTAAATAAATATTTGTTCATAACCTTAATAACTATAACCATTTTAAACCATTAAAAAAATATGTCAATTTAATAATAATAATCACAATTCGTCTCATGTTTCCTGGTCTTTAGAAAGTAGAATGATACAGTAATAATGTCAAATTCGGCTGATTTGTTGGCTTTTTTGTACATTTTCTCTTTACTTTTTTCCATTGAAATTTTAAGCTGACCTCAAGTACCTCCTTGTGGTCTCCCGACCCCAGTTTGAAAACCCCTGTTCTAAATTAGAATAGCCAATTAAAGAATACAGACATTTTTGCCAGTTTTGTTTTAATTTGTTGAGAAAATGTAAGCATTTTACAACAAGGAGCCCTAAAGTTAGCACTTATCATGAAGTATGTGGTCTTGTTTGAGAATGCCAAGTAGTTTGGTCACGATATATGAGCCAATGATACTACACTACACTTCAAATGTATAAAATGGTTCACAAATGGGGTTTATACAATCAAATGAATATCACATCAGGTTACATGATTCAAATCAAAACCAGCGTTTTCAGATTCAAGACTTGATTTTCACTCATAATTCCAAAAAAGTTTTGTAGCTGCCTCACTGATTAAATATTCTACGTGCCTTCAAATGCTTAATTATATAGCAATAAGATCATTTACAGTCATAAATGACCATAAACATAATAACAGACTTTCCAGCAGTATCACAGTATCAAAATGCATCTTCATTAGTGTAAACCTACTTACAAGAAATCATAATTAGAAAAATAAGTCAGCAATTAAATAAAAATAAAAATGCAGCAGATGAAATTATATGCAATCACATAATTACGTCTAAGTTTGCTAATTGAACGAGATGCCTAAACATGCATTATCAATTAATATACAATCAGAAACAGGGCAGAATTCTTAATTGCAATTAATTCATTTCCTAGACCTCATAACATTTCAAAAGAAAATGTTTCATAGTACTACTGAAATTTGTAAACAAACTTTGGATGCTTTATTAAAACAAACCATTCAATATAGATAATTCAGAACTTCTAAATAACTTAATTAGCATTATGTAATCAATTGTCAGGAATTCATGCACAATTACAAAGAATTAGCTCCAATGGTTTCATATGTCAGTCTTTGATAAGAATAAAACACTTTGTATTCACTAAAATTACGCATTCACTTTTGTTGATTTATCAAAGAACAACAGAACAAACAAATCCTCAGTCAAAACACAGATCACTCAGTCTGCTTTTATATACAAAGCTAAACTTAATTTACATTAAAATTTGAGTTAAGACATCACTTTGATATGGTCTGTGTAAATCATTACTCAAGCCTCTTAGATCACCTCAAGGTTACCTGCAGGCGAAGAGGTAACAGTCTTCGTAGCTGATTCTGTAGTCCCAATACCTGGCTGTGAGAGAGGGCACGGTCCAATGACTGGTAAGTCAGCTTATAGCAGAGGCTTGCATGACCCATGTGTGGGTGTCTGAAGCGATCTACTAATGCCACATCCTTAACTGCACCGCAAGTGACCTCTCGCACAACGGCATGGAAGTCCAGTTCGTCATAGCTATCTGGGTCCATCCAGAAACTGATGTCATGCAAGTAGCTTGGTGGGTAAAGAGAGAAAGGACAAAACGTTCCAAGTGGATCGAGTTCAAAGTGCTTAAGAAAGCGAGGATCGGTACTCCAAAGCAAGCGCCAGTCAGAAATGCCAAAGAGCAGAGTGGCTAAATGATCCAAGTTTATTGAGACAACATTTAATTGTAGACCTTCATTAAGATCTGAAGCCGAAGGGAGAGATGCAAGCCGTCCAAACTTGGGAAGCATCTTTGAATTCATCCACACTTGCTGCTTTAGGCCTGTCTGCGCCTCCTCAAAGGAGATGCCATAAGAAGCGAGTAGCGACTCTAAGCAGTCTTTGAAGCACTGAAGAGTATGAGATTCTGCTGGAAACATTCCCACCAGTAAAAGCTGGTGGAAAACAGGCGAACGGCTTGGGGAGATGGGAACTCTCTGAAAAACCAGGCCGTTAACCACATGGAGCGTACCAGGGCTGAAGTCCTCATTCTGCGTGATCTCCTGGACATGCAGTAACAGAGACGGCCGTAGTGCATAGCTGCCAGTAAAGCTTTGTTGGTCCTCCATAGACTCACATTTTTGCTGCCCATTTTCACTTTGGTCAAATATATATATATCAGTTGGTTTAATCCAGTAGACATCCGAGTGGGTCAGACTGGAGTCACATGCCTGAAGCTTTTCTGGTAGGCAGCTTACCAGTTCTGGAAAGTCCTCATTCATAGTGCATACAGGACACACTGACTTGAGCTCTCTCAGTAACTGTTCCTGAACAATTTTTACTGGGTGGTGTGACTGATGACCAAGGAAATTCCTGACACAGAGAAAAGAGTTATCAATATACAGGTACCCCCACTAGTAGTGATTGACCCGATATGGTTTTTTTTTAAATGGCCAATGCCAAAGTCCTTTTGGAACGCTCCTGGGCAGCTACTCTATTTTCCATGCATACAAAAGGGCCTAAAAGTGCAGCTCCTATCTACTTTAATGGGGAAAGACCAAAATCTCCAAAACGGTTGATCAAGATTACAATCAGCAGTATAAACTGACAACAATGGTATCATAAATTGTGCTTCTTCAGGTAAGATCAAAACACTTTTTAGGCTGGTCCAGCTAATGGGCATCCGTGTTTTACTACAACGAGACAATATCAAACGTACTACATATAAAATAAAACTAATATGACAGGGGAAAAAAATATACCATGATGGAAATTTTTCAACTTGGTCCATCAGATATTTGTAGTGCAACCTCTGTAGGTGACCAGAAAATCTGGCACTTGTGTGTCAATAGCAAAGAAAAACAAAAATCTGAAAATACATTGAACAAGAACACAGGTCAGGCCATGTGAGTGGAGAAACAAGCCTGACCATCTGACCATCATGCAACATTTGAGTCAGAGGTACACAGTTCTGATTCAGGCCGACATAATGCACGCTTCAGAGGAAGATCTAGGAGCGCTCCACAAGAAGAAATCACTGAATCTGCACCAATTTTATGGGGTTTGTGAATTAAATCATTGAAAGACATTTCATTCACATATTTGGAGATGGCATAGCGTGTAAGCTTTATTACTTTTTGCCTTTGTTATTAGACAAGACAGCTAAAGCAGTTGAGATAGAGGGAGAATTAAACGTGAAAGCACTTTAAACGGCCGATTGTCGATAATTTAAAAATACCAAATATCAGCCGATTTATTGGTCTCTTCAATATATTGGTTGACTACTAGCATCCACTAAGTTCAAGGAAATAAATGAGAAAGGGAGGAGTGTAGGCAGAAGGTTTCTTCAGAAGGGTATCACAGCCCATTGTGTTTTGCATAATATGATAGACAGATAGGCAGATAAGACAAATAGATGGATGGATGGTCTCTTCCAGCTTGACAATGTTGAAATTTTCGCAAAGGCAAACTCAATCATTTTAACATGTAAATGTAAACAAATGGCATGGCCATATCACACAAATCCTTACCCTTTAAACATTTGTGCCATTGAACGGATAGTCCCCCCAAAAATGAAAATTCAGTCATCATTCACTCACCATCACGCTGTTCCAAACGCTTTCTTGCATCTTTTTCTCATACAAAGAACCTGAATGGTGACTGAGGCTAATATTCTGGCTCATATCTCTTTTTTGTGTTTCACAGAAGAAAGCCATGTGTATGGAACAACATGAGGGTGAGTAAATGATGACAGAATTTTCATTTAATCATTTTCATCCATTTGAGCTTGGGTGCTTATGAACTATTTCCATTATTTTGTCACTCCCAATTTTCAGTCAGCAACAAGATACTTACCTGTTCAAATATTCACTCAACTCTGCAGGAAGCTCAAAACAAACGGTCTCCTTCCCAATGGTTTTCTCCATTTTCAGTTTCTCTGGCATAATGTATGGGAGACTCCCAGTGAAGATGTGGGTCAGTGCTCCTTCTACATGAAAACCTTTGTCTTGACTCCTTAGCACAAGAATAATACAAGAAACATGGCCTAATAATCATGGAGTAGTAATGTTTTCCACATTGATCACATAATTCCTTACCAATAACACTTTTATATTAATATAAAACTCTCAAAAAATATTTAAGCCTATTTTTAGGAATTACATATTTAAATTCCTTAACAAAATTCCTCAAATTGAATTGTGTAATTTTTTTTACAAAATGTACTTAAGATATTATTTTTTATCATTATTTGATTTGTTAAAGATTACTTAATTAAATTTGATGGAATGCTGGTATGAAATTGAAATGCATAAATCTTAAAAAACAAAACAAAATTAATGATAGGGGAACCATTAAATGTTATAAAAGGACTAGTTCACCAAAAATGAAAATTATTCAATCACCCTCATGCCATCACAGATGTGTATGACTTTCTTTCTTCTGCAGAACACAAATTAAAATATTTAGATGAATATTTCAGAATATTACATGGATTAAACTTTTACTTTTATGCTGCCTTTATGTGCTTTTTGGAGCTTCCAAGTTCTGATCACCATTCACTTGCATTGTATGGACCTACATTGCTGAAATATTCTTAAGATTTTTGTGTTCTGTAGAAGAAAGAAAGGGATGGCATGAGAGTGAGTAAATGATGTGAGAATTATCATTTTTGGGTGAAAAATTCCTTTAAAGTCAAACATACTTATTGTCTTGTACCAAGTGCAAAGCTGTTTACCTGTAACCTGTACATCTGTAACCTTGATACATTTCACAGTCAAAAGGACGGATTTCACTGAGAATTAGCCCTGCTTCTGCTGCCATGGCAACCACCTGCCAACTATTGTGCCATTCTCTCATTGGACTGTCATACGGAGTGCCGCCTTGCCCATTGCACAAGGTGACGTGCACTTCCCCATTGTCCTTCAAGACTGCAACGGCACTAGAAAAAAACATGAAACATCCATCCATTATAGAAGACACACCAAATATCAGAAGATAGCAAAACTCTTGATCCCCCTCAGTATTAGCTATCATTATATAACAGTGAATGTCAAGCTTACGTAACATCACAAAGACCTTGATTCCACAAGAGCGTCCAACTTACCTTTGGAAAAATTTCACCAACAAGATGCGGTTCTTCTTAACGCCACTTTTTCGCCCACAATGGGGGAAGTTGAAGATAATACAGTCATAAAGATGATGTTGGATGGCTTCATACTCCTTCAGGCATGTGCAATCCACCTCAAACAGAACAATTGATCCTGAAAGCAAGCACATTAGAAATTGTTTGCAAGGCCTCTAAAGAGCTATTATATAGAATTCAATGAGGCTTTTAGCCCCCATGGCTGTCTCATAGCAACCAACTCTGTAAATGCATGGACTTTGCCGCTGGCATGCAAATTCAGGGCTATGAGATGTGTGGGAAGAATGGGTATCCTTGAAAATGCTTACATTAGCAGATGCACAACATATGAACATCTGTGGGTAGATTAAAATCGAACAAAGACATGGGCTGGTACTATGATGCGATCTTTGGTGGGGCACTTGTATGTTCAAGGAGGACCATGTTGATTATCTCACCATCAGTCAGGTCCAGGAGCATCAGAAGTTTCTGGGGGGGGCTCAAGGCCAGTCTGGCAGGGGGGGGGGGGGTGCAATGCCCGACAACAAATACAAGAAAGCACTATAAATTAGGGGTGGGTAAATATATTGATTTTCCGATGCATCGCGATCTTCATTCATAAATCCCAAGATCCATCTTTTACTCTATGCACAACCCTCCACTACTATGGGAGGAAATCACTCGCATTTGCAACCAAATTTCACGCTATGCGACTAAAATGTATTTATTTGGCAACTGGCTGGTAAATGTTTCGATTTCACTCACCAGTGATTGTGTAGTATGGTGGCAGAGTATTCGGCAGCGAGATCCTTTCACTGCGTGTTGAGAGAAAAAGTTTGGTCGGACATGTTCTGTGTAATGTGTGTTCAAAGATGAGATCCATTCAACCAATTTGGCACTGAATAATGTCTCTTAATACCCTCTTTCCTTTACAGTCAAATGTTTATCCAAATCAATAGCACTGATGGGGTAAAAAAGCCATTGGAGTCCTCTCTCGTTAATATGCGCTCATTTAAAGAACTGCCGGTTTTCTTAAAGAGACAGTACCATTTTAATACAAATTATGCAATTAAATAAACGTGTAACAAAAAACATATGCGATATAATATGCAAACAAAGGGGACATTATAACTGAATATATCCATATGAATCGATATCGAATCGAAATCGAGTCGGGAAATCAGTATCAATACCCAGCCCTCCTATAAATAAATGTACACAATAGAGGTTAACATCAATATCGGGCTATAACGACCCACCTTTCTCTCGAAGTCTTTGTATGTTCAGTGCAGCACCCTCCTGTGCGTATGTTTGATCTTCGCTATGAAAACAAGTAGCGGTGACTCCAACATCATCGCCTGCATTCTCTCTCAAAGCAGCCGAGAAAGAGAAGTTCCCTTCCCCTACAAGTAACACTTCGCGTGTCTTGGACATGTCCACGGAAATTGACGTAAACACAACAGCAAGCTGTCACGTTTTGTGGGTGAACAAAACTTTTATTTTTAACACATTTCGAGCGATTGTTGCGACTAGTGAGTTCGACGTGATCATACTGCATCGCGAGGCAGGACACTGTGCGGCATTAGAGAGCATGTCACCATGACGCTTAAATGACGCTCAGACACGTGTCACCATACAGGTTGAAATCTAATTAAAATAGCAAAGCTTTTAATGCCGACGCCACCGGTGTTTAAGAGCTAATGCAACACCTGATGATCAGAGGTTGCAAGAGAGCTCGAAAAGGCCTCAATTTACGAAAGAAAGTGTCACTGAGGAGGAGAGAAGTGGTGCATCGGTGAAGTTTTGTGGTTTCGCCGCCGCATGATGCACGTGCTCGAATAACACACGCGACGCCTTCGCAACTGTTAACGATGGCATCGATTAACATGCAAATAAGCTTTCGGTAGCCGTTTCGTAATTTTGAAATATTGAAACTGCACTGGCTGTTAGAAATATTAAAAGCGGTGAAAAACAAATGAAACGCCAGTGCGCTGATGATGTTAGTGTTACGTGTTTTCGCCCGACAGCACCGCGTAACTTGTTATAGTATAGTACGGTTATGGTTTTGTATAAAAACGTTCATGCAATGTCCACGTTCCAGTTTCCTATTGCGGTCACATCCAGTATGAGAGATTTTTTTTATTTTTTATACTGGATGGATAGCGACCACTGCGTTTTTACCACACACAGTTCACTCCAAAAGGATTGTTTAGTGTAAAACTTTTTGACCGGCGGTAAATTCCTTATGTGATTAGCTGTTTTCTCAACAAACAAAAAAAAAAACGTTTATTTACTGATGCATCTCCTCCATAAATATCCATTGAGAAACGGCTTCTTGTCTCCTCGCCAGTAAACCGGCCAGAGAATGTCTGTGTGACCGATGCGTTATGCTAACGGCTTCTGATAGCACTGGCTCTATGTTTATGCGTAAGAGAGCTTTCGACCAATGAAATGAGTGGCAATAAAACAAGGCGGGTCTACAAAGTTTGACTGACGTGTAACATGATTTAATCATTGAAACGCGAGCGCTAATTAAACAATGGAATTAAACAAATGCGTGGTATATTACTGTACGACATCATTTGGTTACTTGAGTGAAAGCAATTGTAATTTGCATTTTTGTTATATATATATATATTAAAAAAAAATTAAGGACAGGCAGACGTGCTGACAAAGAAATGAAAGTGAAAGTTTCGTTATTTTTGGTGTAATCATATTCTGGATCGTCAAAGAAGAGTTTAGACTCTGAGTTTCATGTCACTTGCAAGACGAATTTGAAGGTATGTGTCATCATTATCTTTGGTTTATTTTGGAATAATAATAGTATTTGGAAAATGAAAATGTCGAAAAAACATTCAACTTTTTTTCCCCTGGCTATTTTCGGTTTTACATTTAGAAACTACCTAGATGTGAGTGGTGTCGGGTTGTTTATAGTCAATATAATTTTTTATATTTTTATATATACAGTACTGTGCAAAAGTCTTAGGCACTTAAGATGTTTCACAAAAACATTTGTCTTAAGATGGTTATTTATATCTTCAACTTTAGTGTGTCAATAGGAAAAATACATGTTAGACTCCCAAACATTACTTTTGCAAATAGAAAATATTAGAATAGAAGAAAAGGGAGCCCTGCAACAGATGTCAGGGCCCCCACAAAGCCCCCAACTGAACATCGTGTCAGTCTGAGACAGAATTGAGACAGCCGAAATAGACTGAAGAACTGTGGTGAAATCTCCAAGAAGCTTTGAACATCCTATCTGCCAACAACCAAGAAAAACTGTGTCCAGGTGTAGCTAGGAGAAATGGTGCTGTTTTAAAGACAAAGGTGGTCACACCGAATATTGATTTAGCTTTTTTATGTTTACTGGACTTTGTATGATGATAAATGAAAACTATTTATGGCATTATTTTTGAAGATATCCTTACTATGCAACATTTTCACAAGTGCCATAAACTTTTGCACAGTACTGTTTATATATATATACACACACACATACAGGTGCTGGTCATATAATTAGAATATCATCAAAAAGTTTATTTCACTAATTCCATTCAGAAAGTGAAACTTGTATATTATATTCATTCATTACACACAGACTGATATATTTCAAATGTTTATTTCTTTTAATTTTGATGATTATAACTGACAACTAAAGAAAATCCCAAATTCAGTATCTCAGAAAATTAGAATATTACTTAAGACCAATACAAAGAAAGGATTTTTAGAAATCTTGGCCAAATGAAAAGTATGAACATGAAAAGTATGAGCATGTACAGCACTCAATACTTAGTTGGGGCTCCTTTTGCCTGAATTACTGCAGCAATGCGGCGTGGCATGGAGTCGATCAGTCTGTGGCACTGCTCAGGTGTTATGAGAGCCCAGGTTGCTCTGATAGTGGCCTTCAGCTCTTCTGCATTGTTGGGTCTGGCATATCGCATCTTCCTCTTCACAATAAGGTCAGGCGAGTTTGCTGGCCAATTAAGAACAGGGATACCATGGTCCTTAAACCAGATACTGGTTGCTTTGGCACTGTGTGCAGGTGCCAAGTCCTGTTGGAAAATGAAATCTGCATCTCCATAAAGTTGGTCAGCAGCAGGAAGCATGAAGTGCTCTAAAACGTCCTGGTATATGGCTGCGTTGACCTTGGACCTCAGAAAACACAGTGGACCAACACCAGCAGATGACATGGCACCTCAAACCATCACTGACTGTGGAAACTTTACACTGGACCTCAAGCAACGTGGATTGTGTGCCTCTCCTCTCTTCCTCCAGACTCTGGGACCCTGATTTCCAAAGGAAATGCAAAATTTACTTTCATCAGAGAACATAACTTTGGACCACTCAGCAGCAGTCCAGTCCTTTTTGTCTTTAGCCCAGGCGAGACGCTTCTGACGCTGTCTGTTGTTCAAGAGTGGCTTGACACAAGGAATGCAACAGCTGAAACCCATGTCTTGCATACGTCTGTGCGTAGTGGTTCTCCCCCACATTTTTGAATGGGTTTTGTTTCACAATCCTCTCCAGGGTGCGGTTATCCCTATTGCTTGTACACTTTTTTTCTACCACATCTTTTCCTTCCCTTCGCCTCTCTATTAATGTGCTTGGACACAGAGCTCTGTGAACAGCCAGCCTCTTTTGCAATGACCTTTTGTGTCTTGCCCTGCTTGTGCAACGTGTCAATGGTCGTCTTTTGGACAACTGTCAAGTCAGCAGTCTTCCCCATGATTGTGTAGCGTACAGAACTAGACTGAGAGATCATTTAAAGGCCTTTACAGTTAATTAGCTGATTAGAGTGTGGCACCAGGTGTCTTCAATATTGAACCTTTTCACAATATTCTAATTTTCTGAGATACTGAATTTGGGATTTTCTTTAGTTGTCAGTTATAATCATCAAAATTAAAAGAAATAAACATTTGAAATATATCAGTCTGTGTGTAATGAATGAATATAATATACAAGTTTCACTTTTTGAATGGAATTAATGAAATAAATCAACTTTTTGATGATATTCTAATTATATGACCAGCACCTGTATATGTATAAATTCATTTTAAAATGTAAATCTGAGATTTTAATCTAAACAATTCAAGTCACTCAAAAGTAATGATATACTGTATATACGTATCAGTACTATAATCATGTTAATAGTAATATATAATAAATTTCATAGTAATATTTATTTTAAAGGTGCTATATGTAAGATTAACAACAAGTGTTTGAAATGGGTACTGCAGTCCAAATTCAAAATATTGGAGAGTTGTCTGCCCGCCCCAGACTCGAAGCTCATGCGGTTGCCAGAATGTTGACACGGAAATTAGCCAACTCAGCATCCGTTTTAAAGGATTTCTGGGTTTAAGCTGTTTCCATCTTCCAAAGGCATCTCTAATATTTATCCTTGTTTTACTACGCCTCTGGTCATGGTGGTTTTTAGACGGATGGCGAGGCTTTTTAGGTCGGGTGGAATCTGTTATCTCTGATCCAGTTCATCAGTAAGGGCAGGCTCAACCAGGATTTGCAACTACTGAATCAAAACCTACAAAATAAATAAATACAGTATTAATAATAATGTAAAAAAATGTACAACTTTAACCACATTAAAGGTTTCGGTCTTATATTTTCACTTAAATTGATACTTTTACTGAAGTACTGCAGTTTGGAATCCAACAAATGGACGTTAAGTTTTAAGTGATCCTAAACGGTGTTATCCAAATACTCTAAAGTATTGACACTCGTAGCTCTTAGAGGTCTCAATGCCATTACTCACTTATCAATTTCTTTGCTATAAATGAAATTCTTGTACTAATTGTTTATTTGGTACATCTTCCCATTAGCTTACCTCAGACAAAAGGACATCTGTAATAAATAGCTCTTCTCAGCTACAGTCCTGGGGCCTGACAGGATTTTTTCCAGTCGCTGTATAATGACTTCTGTCTGCGGTAACAAGTAAAAAAGAAACATGTAAAATTGTTTTATATACCATCCTGATAGAGAACATTAACAATACATGGCTTAAAGCTGTGATATACAGGCAAAGTGTGAACTGGCAAGATAACATTTTATCCATCTATTTCTCCGTTTCCCCCTCCTCTGCCTTAATGTAATGCATATGGTAAGTCTTGTCATTTTTCCTGTCCACCAGCATTCCCTTGCCCAAAAAAGCTTCCTACCAAAAACTTACAGTATATTCGTTTATTGGTAAGTTTGGGGATACAAAGACAATTACTTAATATGCTAAACATATGAATTGCGATATGGTATATAATTTTAAAAAATCCAGATTGCAAGACATTTGTCACATACCATTGTTTGACCAAAAGTTGTCTTCCGCTTTAACAGATTCCAGGATGTCATCTCTGTTTAAAACAAAAGCATTGCCTAAATTTCACCTAAATCTGTACGTTTTACATATCACATACACCATAAATTACCAAATAATTGTTGATAATTTTATTGATATAACACAAAGCACAACTATAACAATTATAACTTGATTTCAAAGGCAGCCATGGGTCTGACATGTATGAGATTATTCTTACAAATCTAGGATAAGGTTGCATACACAAAATAAATCCTTCGAAGTCAAGTCCCCCTCCACACCAGCACACTGAAAATGTAGCCAGTCTTTGCAAGTTGTGCATTGCACCCAAGGGTAGTGCTTTATGTGGTCATGGAAAACACTATTGAAACACAGAAGTGAATTTTGAATGCATTTGAATCATAATGTAACCTATGAACAGCAAATACAATTTTAGGACAAATATACTTGGGAAAAAAAGTAGCTCTCTTTGAATTGGTTGTGGTAATGAAGATGTTTGTAATATTTTGTACCTGCATGTAGGAACCTCATCCTTTAAATAATAGCAATAAAAACATCTTATAAAATAATACTAATATGCCAATAGAAAAAGGCCGTTCTAATATGATCATATTGTATTATAGGTATGATACAATCAAAATACTACTGTTAGGCCTAATATTTTTATCATAATTGCTTGATAGTCCCTTGCAGTGAGTTCTTAAAATTAACGTATCACAGATGATATTCTCTCATCACTGGGAATACTGCGTTGATAATCTATTGAAATGAACTGATCCAATTGTTGGGCCTCATGTAGTCAGACAGAAGACAAAGACAGACCTAACACAGTCGTAAAACCTAACTCAGGCCCCCACATAAAAAGTCGTAAATCTTACTGATAAAAATCGCGCCAAAATCAAACAAAGGGAGTCCAAAACAGACTACAAATCCATGAAGCCTTGCTCACTAAAGGATCGAACTCTCAACTCCTATTGGATGAGGCACATGACAGAACGCACCTCAACCATGACATCATCAGGAGTAGAAATACCTCTGAAATGCTTTCGGGATTTGCTTCCAGCAACTTTGCTCGCCATGTGTAGACGCAGCTCATCGCTGCTCTCAGGTGCAGCCTCGTGGCACAAGGAAGTAACGTATGACTTGAAACTGTGGCCATACAATCTCCATCTCGCTGGACGAGTTGAGATTACTCTGTGTTCCACCGAACACTCTAACTCGATCCGAAGGAGACCGCCGAGCAATCCGCATCTTCATCCATTTGCCTGCAGAAGTGAAGAGATTAAAGATTTCTCTTCCACCTTCAATCAAGTCGACGTCATTGATTTCTCCGCCAGCCCGCCGAGAATCAGCAGCCATACCGCCCGCCGACAGAGCGAGGAAACGGCCTCCCGTCATCACCCGAGCCTCAAGGAACCGAGTCTGAGTTAAAGGACGAATGAACACACATTCTGCATCCTCATGCAATTCAAGTCAGAGGTTTACGTCTGGGCAGAGATAGAATATTATAGTGTGTTATTCTTGTGTACCAAGGTTATTGCTTGTACAGTTTACGGACAGCCATGTCCGCTCATTATTAATATTCAGGGTATTAATTATCACAAATTTGATTTGCTGTATTGTGGTCCAACCACACTGGACTGTTGTGCATTTCCGCCATCGTGGGTGAGACTGGCAAACTGAGTTTATCCATTAAAGAATCAAAGACCGCTGGACGGTTTACAAGCCGTCAACTGCGTCTCTGAGTGATAAACTAACAGCTGCTTTCTCTCCCACGATCACGAAATCGGCTTTGGGGCCATCACTTTATTCTCTCTCTCTCTCTCTCTCTCTCTCGTACTAACCACACGCACGCACGCACGCGCGATCCCTCACAAACATTCTCTGACACATTTTTGGCTAGTAGATAGCTTCGTGGTAAAGCTCAGCTTTGTCTCTAAGCTATCGTACAAGCGGATACACGTGGTAACTGGTAGACGCCATTGACCGGTTTCTCTCCGCCCACATTCATGGCCATATTCTCTGGCTGGAAGTCTCGCGTGACATACTCTCCACGAGAGTCACGTCCGCCATTTTGTGCGCGTCCCTCCTTACACACACATACACACACACTTGCTCTCTCACACACATACACACACACACACACACCCTCATGTGTTATAGGATTATTTTGATTTCCATATCTAATCATATCACTGTTTAGTTTGTAGCTGTAAGTCAGAAGTTTATTGACTGCATTGTATTAATTATTAATTGATATTACTGCATAAATAAACTTTGTTATATTACAAAGAGAAGTGTTTTTTTTTTTTTTTGCATACACCTGTATCATGCTGACGGGATGTCAGTGCTCGGATTCAAGCCTTCATTCATTGTTTTTTTCCCGAAAATCGATATTCTTCGGATGTCGATTTTCCTAAGAAAACAATATAATGTTGAGACTGTTTTACTATTTGGTTATTAGTCCCTGATTTCAGGGTGGTTCCCCGTCAAAATTAATCCTTATTAATATTCTATTGATTTTTGATAATTGATTATCTTTTATGATTGTTGATTTTGAAGGATCAACAAGCTTGTGTTGATTTTAATTAATGTTTCGTCCATGTTAATGATTGGTGATTATCTTTTATAATTGTTGATTTAAAGGGTTAAAAAAGCTAACAATGATTCTCATCAATGTTCTATTGATTTGAATAATTAATAATTATCTTTGATAATTATTAATTATTGCTAATAACCAAATCCGCTCCTAAACGTAGCGCACTACATTTACTGGAGCCCCATATGAGGTTTTAATGAGTTAGATTCAATTAATTAATTTAAATATTAATTAATAACTAAAGAAATAATGATTAATTATTTCTGATAGTAACACTGATCTAAACAACCAGTAAAGCCCTACACAATTGAATAAAATCGTCTTAATAGGCTATTGAGTAACAAAATGTAGCTAAACAAACATCCTTTCTGTATTTCCACCTGCTCATTTTGAAAAAATGTAAACCATTCATAAAATCAGTAGGATAGTCCCATATTGTGAGCAAAGATATTTCTGTTATGGACAAAAATTGGTTAAAAGGACAGTGGCCAGAGGTGAACGACCCTTTAAATAGTCCAAGAGAAGATGCCTCGTAAATTCAGTGGCATCATTCATAAACAGCGGCACCTGCCTCATAATTTCACTGGCATCATTCATAAACACCGGCATCTGCATCGTAAATTCACTTGCATCATTCATAAACATGGGCATCTGCCTCGTAAATTCAGTGGCATCATTCATAAACAGCGGCACCTGCCTCGTAAATTCACTTGCATCATTCATAAACAGCGGCATCTGCCTCGTAATTTCACTGGCATCATTCATAAACAGCGGCATCTGCCTTGTAAATTCACTTGCATCATTCATAAACAGCGGCATCTGCCTCGTAATTTCACTGGCATCATACATAAACAGCAGCATCTGCCTTGTAAATTCACTTGCATCATTCATAAACAGCGGCATCTGCCTCGTAATTTCACTGGCATCATACATAAACAGCGGCATCTGCCTCGTAAATTCACTTGCATCATACATAAACAGCGGCATCTGCCTCGTAAATTCACTTGCATCATTCATAAACAGCAGCATCTGCCTTGTAAATTCACTGGCATCATACATAAACAGCAGCAACTGCCTCGTAAATTCAGTGGCATCATTCATAAACAGCGGCAGATGCCATGTAAATTCAGTGGCATCATTCATAAACAGCAGCATCTGCCTCGTAAATTCAGTGGCATCATTCATAAACAGCGGCATCTGCCTCGTAAATTCACTGGCATCATACATAAACAGCAGCATCTGCCTTGTAAATTCACTGGCTTCATACATAAACAGCAGCATCTGCCTTGTAAATTCACTGGCATCATACATAAACAGCGGAATCTGCCTCGTAAATTCAGTGGCATTATTCATAAACAGTGGCACATGCCGTGTAAATTCACTGGCATCATTCATATACAGTAGCATCTGCCTTGTAAATTCAGTGGCATCATTCATGTACAGCAGCATCTGCCACGTAAATTCATTGGCATTATTCATAAACAGTGGCAGGTGCCATGTAAATTCAGTGGCATCATTCATAAACAGCGGCATCTGCATCGTAAATTCAGTGGCATCATTCATAAACAGCGGCATCTGCATCGTAAATTCACTGGCATCATTCATATACAGCAGCATCTGCCTCGTAAATTCACTGGCATCATTCATAAACAGCGGCAGATGCCGTGAAAATTCAATGACATCATACGTAAACAGCGGCATCTGCCTCGTAAATTCAATGACATCATACATAAACAGCGGCATCTGCCTCGTAAATTCAGTGGTATCATTCATAAACAGCGGCAGATGGCGTGTAAATTCAATGACATCATACATAAACAACGGCAGATGCCGTGTAAATTCAGTAGCATCATACATAAACAGCGGCATCTGCCTTCTAAATTCACTTGCATCATTCATATACAGCGGAATCTGCCTCGTAAATTCAGTGGCATCATTCATAAACAGCGGAATCTGCCTCGTAAATTCAGTGGCATCATTCATAAACAGCGGAATCTGCCTCGTAAATTCAGTGGCATCATTCATAAACAGCGGCACCTGCCTCGTAAATTCACTTGCATCATTCATAAACAGCGGCATCTGCCTCGTAATTTCACTGGCATCATTCATAAACAGCAGCATCTGCCTTGTAAATTCAGTGGCATCATTCATAAACAGCGGAATCTGCCTCGTAAATTCAGTGGCATCATTCATAAACAGCAGCATCTGCCTCGTAAATTCAGTGGCATCATTCATAAACAGCGGCATCTGCCTCGTAAATTCAGTGGCATCATTCATAAACAGTGGCAGATGCCGTGTAAATTAATTGGCATCATTCATAAACAGTGGCAGATGCCGTGTAAATTCATTGGCATCATTCATAAACAGTGGCAGGTGCCATGTAAATTCAGTGGCATCATTCATAAACAGTGGCAGATGCCGTGTAAATTCATTGGCATCATTCATAAACAGTGGCAGATGCCGTGTAAATTCATTGGCATCATTCATAAACAGTGGCAGGTGCCATGTAAATTCAGTGGCATCATTCATAAACAGTGGCAGATGCCGTTTAAATTCACTGGCATCATTCATATACAGCGGCATCTGCATCGTAAATTCACTGGCATCATTCATAAACAGCGGCATCTGCCTCGTAAATTCAGTGGCATTATTCATAAACATTGGCACATGCCGTGTAAATTCAGTGGCATCATTCATATACAGCAGCACCTGCCTCGTAAATTCAGTGGCATTATTCATAAACAGTGGCAGATGCCATGTAAATTCAGTGGCATCATTCATATACAGCGGCAGATGCCTCGTAAATTCAGTGGCATTATTCATAAACAGTGGCAGATGCCATGTAAATTCAGTTGCATTATTCATAAACAGTGGCAGATGCTGTGTAAATTCAGTGGCATCATTCATATACAGCGGTAGATGCCTCGTAAATTCAGTGGCATTATTCATAAACAGTGGCAGATGCCGTGTAAATTCAGTGGCATCATTCATAAACAGTGGCATCTGCCTCGTAAATTCACTGGCATCATACATAAACAGCGGCAGATGCCATTTAAATTCAGTGGCACCAGCCACAAACAGCGGCACATGCCGTAAAGTCTGTGGTTTCTGAGCATGACAACGGAAGTGCCACTGCTAGATGCCGCTGCTGCGATTTGAGCCTGCTGTCTCTCCAGTTCGTTTGCTGGCTTCAATGGCTGCAACGTGCTGTATTTGCCTGCAAACTTGTTCAACTCTGGCATCCCGGCGGTGTCGAAATAGTATTGGTGAGTGGGCAGTGGGTGGGATCACACAGGCCAAAACATAAACAGAAATTCCGGCCCGGACATTTCAAAGTAGAATATACTGGCTGAAGCATTTTTTTCGGAGAAGCCAATATTTCAATTTAGCATGTTTCATAATTCTCTAATGACATATTATGGTCATTTTATGATTTAGTACAGTAAAAATATTACATATAGCACCTTTAAAATGTGTATATATAAATGTATAATGTATATATTACAGATTTACATGATATGACTAGTTATACTAGTAATATATAATTTATTTTAAAATGTTAATCTCAGATTTTAATCCAAAAAATTTAAATCACTCAAAAGATATACTGTGTATATACTGTATATACACCGATCAGCCTCAACATTAAAACCACCTGCCTAATATTGTGTAGGTCCCCCTCGTTCTGCCAAAACAGCACCAACCCGCATCTTAGAATAGCATTCTTGAGATGCTATTCTTCTCACCACAATTGTACAGAGTGGTTATCTGAGTTACCGTAGACTTTGCCAGTTCAAACCAGTCTGGCCATTCTCTGTTGACCTCTCTCATCAACAAGAACTGCCGCTCACTGAATGTTTTTTGTTTTTGGCACCATTCTGAGTAAACTCTAGAGGCTGTTGTGTGTGAAAATCCCAGGAGATCAGCAGTTACAGAAATACTCAAACCAGCCCATCTGGCACCAACAATCATGCCACACTCCAAATCACTGAGATCACATTTTTTCCCCATTCTGATGGTTGATGTGAAAATTAACTGAAGCTCTTGACCCGTATCTGCATGATTTTATGCACTGCACTGCTGCCAAACGATTGGCTGATTAGATAATCACATGGATGATTGTTGGTGCCAGACAGGCTGGTTTGAATAATTCTGTAACTGCATATATACAGTATGTATATATATATATATATATATATATATATATATATATATATATATACGCTAATGCACACATCCCAGTATATATGAAATATGGAAAATACTAACAGTAAAGAATGAGTGAATGAAGTGTGTCCAAGTGTTTGACTACGTATTGACATAAAAATGAACTTGTCAGTACTTTGTCCAGGCAGTATGCAGCTCTTCTTTAGAAAACCTAAAGTACAGTTTGTTTGTTTTTTCCTGAATGGTGTTTTCTAGGATTTGTTTTATACAGTAATACTACTACTAACAATAACATTGTTGTTGTTTTTATAACTATCATTATTATTACTAGTGGACATACTAATTATTTGCCTTTAATCAACAGGAGATACCACTTGTAATAATTAAAGATAAAAAATGTCATCAATCCAATTCTTCGGCTGGGATGTGTACTATGATGAAGACCATCATCTTCGAGCAGAACAGGAAGCCAAAACAGGCAGACGTTACACTATGTACCATGGCACCAAAACGCAGACAGCCCGTCAGATCATACAAAATGGCTTCCAGGTATCTGCAGACGGTATGCTGGGGCCTGGTGTTTATGTGAGCCGTGACCAGAAGAAAGCAGAGCGCTATCCTCTGAATGCAACATTTAATGACCGAGTAGTGCTTAAACTAAGTGTTGACTGTGGAAAAGTCAAAAAAATTGATAAGGACAACCATCCTCTACAGAAGACCTGGCATAGTCAAGGCTACGACACTGCCTGGGTGCCCCCTAAATGTGGCATGAAAGCTGTCCCAAGTGGTCTAGAAGAGGACTGTGTGTGGGACCCAAAGCGGATCGAGGTCATAGATATTTCATTAGCACCCAACGCTACCATCTCTGCTGAACTCAAGCAGCTTATTACTCAAAACCAGAAAAGTCAGTCAAATTCTGACACTTCAGGTGCTTGTCAGCTGTGCAAGGGGAAACAAGGAGCTGCGCATACTGTCCAGCCCTGCTGGGGGTGTGGAGAGACGATCTGCACTCTCATGACCAGACACAAGTGTAATCACTGGGGCTAAGAAACTACTCAGGAAAAATATCATGACAGACAAATCACTTCATCCAGGAGGGTCTACGGGTTTTAATTGTCATCGTTTCCTCACTTTCATGTTGTTCAAAACACGTATGAGTTTCTGTTTTCCATGGAACACAAAAGGAGATGTTAGTCTCAGTCACCATTCAGTTTCATTGCATCTTTTGCCCACACAATGAAAGTGAATGGTGACAAAGACTAAAATACAGGTTTGGAACAACAAATGGGTGAGTAAAAGATGACATAATTTTCATTTTTTGATGTGAGTTAGCACTTTAATGTATGTTTCTCAAAATTTAAATACTAAAGGAAAGGCAGTTAATCTGAGTAAATTAGATTTATTTTGCTTTCTTCATATGTCTCAGGGAGGGACACAAAACATTTCTGTCTTGGGTAATTTGTTCAGATGCAGCGCAGAAAACTATCTCTGAAATTTATTGTCCAATCTGAAATAAAACATATTTTCCTCCTGATAATTCCTTGCAAGCATATTAGAATGTGAATTCATGTAGGCTCAGGTGAGAGAAAAAAATCTATATTTGTATGATTGTCTGTCAAGATTTTTTAATATTGTCAAATGAAGATGTCCTTAATCAGAGTGGTATATGTTTTAACAAAACATTCAAAGTTGTATACAATAAAGAAAAACAATGTACCCTCAGTCTGTCTGGTACTCAGTTTAGATGAGAAGAGCTATTCTTTTCCTTAATGAACCTGCAAAGGAAATGGGGATTACAATCACCAAACCTGTAGAACCTGTAAAATTATTTGCTATGGCCTCGTGGTTTCATAATCATAAAGGCATATTTCTTAACTGTATAATGTTAAGCTAAAAAAAAATGCTACTTGCTGTCAATAACTGATAGGATTACACCTGTTAACACCCAGAACAAAATGAATGGCTAAAAAAGGGCTATTCAATCTAAGAAGTTTGGAAGTGTGAACATCACATTTGATTAGTCATTAAACAGGTGGATTGTGGGTAAAATTATCTTTGTCACGTGACCTGTTGGTGTTAAATTTCTGCGAAATTATGGAAGTCAGCCATGGTACAATTCTGCTTCTATAGTGCTTATAAAATAAATATTTTCTATACAAATTCTTGCTATATTTGGATGTTAAAATGTAAATGAAAAAAACAACAAAATACACTATGGCTCCACTATCAAATCATTGGTCTGTTTATTTGAGCATTCCCACCTTGTGAGTTTAGGGCAGGACTATCTGTTTGCCGACCAATGTCAGATGGGGGACTGTTCGGAAAACCTGTTTAAAAACAGCCATTATTTTTGCAATTCTGTGTGGTGTTGCAGAAATTATACACTTTACATTTAATTCTGAGATAACTAATTTAACACTGGATCTTAAGATGTGCCAATATTGCTAACAGAAACAGAAACAGAATAATATATATATATATATACACACACACACACACACAGTGGTGCCAAAAATATTGGTACCCTTGGTAAATATGAGCAAAGAAGGCTGTGGAAAAAAAATCTGCATTGTTTATCCTTTTGATATTTCATTCAACAAAAAAAAAATCACAAAAATCTAACCTTTAATTGAAGTAAAACAATTGAAAGAGGGGAAATATCTCTTTATTAAATAAATATTTTTCTCCAAAACACGTTGGCTATAATTACTGGCACCCTGGAGCTCTGAGTTTTCTCTTATAATGCCTAATGAGGTTGGAGAACACCTGGCAAGGGATCTGACACCATTCCTCCATACAGAATCTCAACAGATCCTTCAAGTTCAGAGGTCCATGTTGGTGGACTCTCCTCTTCAGTTCACCCCATAAATTTTCAATGGGGTTCAGGTCAGGGGACTGGGATGGCCATGGCAGAACCTTGATTTTGTGGTCAGTGAACCATTTTTGTGTTTGATGTTTGTTTTGGATCATTGTCCTGCTGGAAGATCCAACCAGGGCCCATTGTAAGCTTTCTGTCAGAGGCAGCCAGGTTTTTAATTTTTATCTGTTGGTATTTCATAGATCAGCAGTTACATAAATACTCAAACCAGTCCATCTGGCACCAACAATCATGCCACGGTCCAAATCACTGAGATCAATTATTTTTCCCATGCGAACATTTACTGAAGCTCCTGACCCGTATCTGCATGATTTTATGCACTGCACTGCTGCCACACGATTGGCTTATTAGATAATCGCATGGATGATTGTTGGTGCCAGACGGGCTGGTTTGAGTATTTCTGTAACTGCTGATGTTCTGGGATTTTCACACACAACAGTCTCTAGAATTTACTCAGAATGGTGCCAAAAACAAAAAACATCCAGTGAGGGGCAGTTCTGTGGATGGAAACACCTCATTGATGAGAGAGGTCAACAGAGAATGGCCAGACTTGTTCGAACTGACAAAGTCTGCAGTAACTCAGATAACCACTCTGTACAATTGTGGTGAGAAGAATAACATAACAACAAAGACTTAAACTACTTCAGTCTGTGTGCACTGAATTTATTTAATACACGAGTTTCACAATTTAAGTTGAATTACTGAAATAAATGAACTTTTCCACGACATTCTAATTTATTGAGATGCACCTGTATATATACTAATATATATATATATATATATATATATATATATATATATATGTACACACACATAAATATATACACATATATATTTATGTGTGTATATATATATTCTTTTTTGGATAGCAAAATTGGCACATCTTAAGATCCACTCCCCTAATCTGACATTGGTTGGCCAACAGATAGTCCTATCCTAAACTCAAAGGTTGGGATGCTCAAACAAACAGAGCAATGATTTGATTATATTTCCCCTTAGACTTAAGTCATTACCCCTCAAAAATCACAAATGATGCAGTTATTCCATGTACGAGCAGACAATTTCTTACCAAACAGCTTTTATTTGTAACATTTTAAAAAGTCACACCACTGTTTGTGTTATTCAACCTTTCAAAATGTTACAAATTCAATTCAATAACACACAACTACATATGTAGAACTTTGCTTCTTCGCTTTTAACAGATGATAATTATGTATTTATAATGTAAACCTTTATTTAGAAGTAAATGTTTGCATTTAGCCAAGTTTTTGCTTTTAATTTTTCTCATTGCTTGTAGTTGCAAGTATTTCAAAATATTTGCAAGTACTGCTTGTTTTAAAACTTTAATGGTTAGTCTAATGATGAATTACAAGGAAAGGTGGCAATTGGAGAGTTACTGAATTTAAAATCTTGTTTTATCAACACTGTGTACTGGAGCGACTGTCTGTCAGGTAATAAAGAGAAACTTTCAACTGAGCAACTAAATTTTGGATACCCATTTCTAATCAACAAAGGGCTGCAACCTACTCTTTGCTGTGACATCAAACTTAACTTAGAAAGTTAGTTTACTAACAAGTTACTTCTCATCCTCATGATGTTTACCCAAGTTCACAAATTAAAAGTGTTCCACATGGGTTTACCAGGTTTTACTGATGAAAAACATACATATTCCAATTGACAGGTGTTATATAAACTTGGGCAATATTGAAATAACCATGGCCTACATTAAAGAAGAAGAAGAAAAAAACAGCTCCATGTACAAATATGAAATGTGAATGTGTAGAACACGGTTTTCTGTGAAGTTGCAAATAAAACTTTAAACCACAGCATGGAAAGCAAGCCATCATTTCAAACAAACGGTTGTTAAAACGGCTAATTGTGTTTGCTGTGACACCGTTAAGACGTTAAATGCAAGGCCTGCAACTGTTTTCAGCTGTTTTGCTGATCTTTATGTTGAATTATGCCTTTTGTAATGAGGTCAGGAATCTCAACAGCAAGCCACGGTCCAAGCTTAGGAAAGAACAGAGATTAGTTATTATAAGATGCAATAAATTCATAACTAAATATTTCAGAAAATTAATGGCATAATATTTTATTTGTAACTTTACTTACTCCCAAAGCCATAAGATGAGCCAGTCCAAACTTTGGTACATTTCTTGCCCACAGTGGTTTAAAGTGATCCGTCAAGCAGATTTTGCCACCTCTATGAAAAAATATATATATATAATAATATATATATAATAATATAATAATATATATATATATATATATATATATATATATATATAATATTTTAAAGAAGATTGTTTAATAAATTTATTTCAACAAAATATATATATGAAATTCAAAATCAAAGACATTACAAACCTGTACATCTTCGCTGTCTTCCCATCCAACTCAGGAATGGCCACTTCAGGCGCTGTAGATGGATATGTAACTGGAATCTGGACATTGGGATGAATTGAATTACTCACACGACCAATTATCTATGCTATTTGAACTAGTTAAAGGGATAGTTCACCCAAAAATCTAAATTCTCTCATCATTTACTCACCCTTATGCCTTACCAGATGTGTTTGACTTTCTTTCTTCTACTGAACACAGCTCTGTAGGACAATGCAAGTGAATGGTGACCAAAACTTTCTATGAAGCTCCAAAATGCACATAAAGCAGCATAAAAGCGATCCATAAGACTCCAGTGGTTTAATCAATATCTTCTGAAATGATCCACTCGGTTTTGAGTGAGAACAGACCAAAATATAACTCCTTTTTCACTGTGCATCTTGCCATTGGAGTCTCATCATGATTTCAAGCTCGATTAAACTTCCTAGTGTTTGACATATGCGCAGAGCATAAGATGGTGCCAGGAAGTGTAATTGAGCTTGAAATCATGATCGCCAAGGAGACTGCTGATGTCAAGATTTATAGTGTAAAAATAATTAAAAAATAAATAAATAAATAAATAAATAAATAAAAAGAGTAATATTTTGGTCTGTTCTCACCCAAAACCAATTGGATCGCTTCAGAAGACATGGATTTAACTGCTGGAGTCGCATGGATCACTTTTATGCTGCCTTTATGTGCTTTTTGTAGCTTTAAAGTTTTGGTCACCATTCACTTGCATTGAATGGACCTACAGAGCTGAAATATTCACTCTTTGTGTTCTGCAGAAGAAAGGAAGTCAAACCCATCTGGTGAGGCATGAGGGTGAGTAAATGATGAGAGAACTTTCATTTTTAGGTGAACTATCCCTTTAAATATCAGTGAAGTCAAAAACGTCTTACATCGAATTCTATGTCAAATTCATATTTGAGAAGCTCATGGATATACCAGCATTTTCCAAACCACCTGCGCAGAAAAGATACATTTATAATAAAAGATAAACTCTAAGACAT